>NW_008238464.1:6294347-6320372 GCF_000691975.1 Corvus brachyrhynchos
GGATTAACTACATAGGTTGTGGCAGAAAGAAACATCTATGGCATTTTTTGCCCTGTGCTGAGCTCTAAGAGGCTGTGCTGGTAAGCCATGGGGAATACATCAGTGCAATCTGTCCTGTTGCATCTCCCGGGTTTTATGCTTTAAAGCACCAGATTAGTGTCTGTGTAGGCATTTGGCTGTTTGCTGTCCCACAGGAGCAATGGTTTTGTATCACTTTCAGGTGAGCCCTCCACAGTTTTGCAGCCATGACAACTGAAAGTTAGTTAGAGATTAGTTAATCAATCTTGATGCTTCCCTGTTCAGCCTCAAGGAAGGCTTGTGATGTGAGATCAAAAGTGTTGTCCCTCTTCCCTTTTCCTCTCCATTAGATGCGAGGTCACATCAATGACAAAAGCTGACAAAGATTGTGCATCTGGGGATAAGGTGGAAGCGTAGAGGGAAGGCAGAGTGGGACAACCTGTTTTGGGAGCAAGAAGCTGTTCAGTTAGCTTGGCTGTATTACTTGATAACACTCTTGATGTGAGAGGGTAATAAATGACAAGTGAAATTTAATATACAGACACACAAAGTGACACATCCATGAAAGCCTTCCTTACAAACCTTGCCATTCTTAACTATCCTGTGGTTGTGTGAGGAGAATTTCAAGGCCTAATTTCAAGACGTCCTAAAGATGTGATACAAAATTGCATTAACTGATTCAATTAAACAGCTCCAGAAGTTGAGGTAAGATGAAAGAAGGCTGTAACGTAGCTCATGTGATGCTTCCCAGGTAAAACGATATCTTGATGCAGCCAATTGTAACATCTAGCCAAGAATAACATTTTATGGAAAGATACCTGTTTCCTGGACAGACCAGTAAATGAAATGAAGTGTCACATATCTATACCAGAGCACCCTTTTTCTGTGCCTTCTATTGTTTCAGTGATCAGCTTTCAAAGCAACATCTGCAGGCAGTCAGCAGAAGATGGACATTCTCTGAAACCTGAATGTGGGTTTTGCCACATGTGTGATTACTTACATCAACTGCTAAGAATAGTGTATCAGGTGGGGCCCAGTAGCCATTCATGTGCAGGCCAGGGCAGCTTTTGTCTTTTGTATTATGGAAAATATAAATATCAGCTCGCTCAGACTAGAGGAAGGAAGATCAATTGAAACATTTTTAGATTTTTTTTTTTTTTTTTTTTTTTTTTTTTTTTTTTTTTTTTTTTTTTAGATGCAGAACAAAACTCAGTCTGTGCCACTTGTATGACTATACATGGTAAAAACAAGTAGCCTGCAATAATGAGTCTTGCAGCCTACCTTTTTCATGAAGCTCATTATAACATCCTTAAACATTACTGCAGAATTCTGGGATGATTCCTGTCTTGTAATTTCATTTATGCTAGAGGTGCCAAACAGAAAAATTAAAAGAGAATATGGTGGGGAAAAAAAAGAAGGATGGAAAACATCTTGATGGGAGGTATGCAGACTGTTTCTAAATGTGATCTATTCAAAATACATGCTAGGTGTGATAGATGGGATGAAGTTGCAAAATACCTCGGATACAGAGATAAGAATGTTATCTTATTTAAGATGTTGATGAGGCCTTATAAAAGCAGTACTGCAGAAATAATTGACCTTGGTATGCAGTCAAGGTATTATAGCTTGTTAAGTCACTGATAAATTACTCTGGAATTTGGTTGACCTGTTCTAAAAATCTGGTCATCCAAGCATGTAAAACAAAGGGCAGAAGGGACTGTAGCTCGTGGTGTTCTCAGAAACACTGTATTTCACTGAAGAAAAAAGTGTCCTCGTGCAAGGAGTTTCTCTGTTTTGAAAGGCTCAGCATAGGGAAGATGTTTGAACGCAGCCTCTTATCCTTTGGTGCCTTAGTACAGCATCTGTCCTTGCACATCTTGCTTGCTGTTGTTACTGCTGAAGAATTACTGGCCTTCCTGCAGCTCACCATAGAAATTGCCACGCTGAATGCATTCAAAAGTGTTAGGCACACCAGAAACACTGATGTAGGTCAGCCTGGCTTTTTTACTGTTTACTGTGTTCATGGATTTGGTCCTCAGTAGAGCACTGTGGAAAGCCAGCTGGTTTCCATGTGCATGCAGAATGGACATCTGATTCACAGGCAGACGTGAAAATTCTGTTTTTTGAGGGACTTGCATCCAAAATGCTATTAAAATCTATGGCTTGTGAGATACACAAAACACTGGCAGAGAATCACAGTGTAACTTGGGACTGAAGAGGAATCTACTCCACTATCCCACTCATGGCAAGGGCAGCAGTGACACCAGACCAAGTTTTTTGGGGTTTTTCACAATCCTGTCTTGAAAATTACTGATCCTAACAAAGCATCTAGCAATGTCAGCATTCTTTCTGCTAGGCTGGGTTTACTGAGAAGCTGAAATGCTGATGAAGCAATGTATAGGGTGTGATAAGGGACAGTTTGGTTGGTTTTCAGAGTGTTGATGGCTCACTTGGTTTTATTTTTTATGTGTTCCATAATATGATGTGGTCATGATAACACCAATGAGCGGCATGCATGGACTAGGGTCTTCCAAACTTCATTCTGATCTTTTAGGGGGGGTGCTTTTCAGGCAATATTTAGATGTTATTTCTAAGGATAGCAAGATAGATACACACATGTAAATTTAATCAGGAAAGTATGAAGGCATGTAGAGGGAGGAGAGGAGTTACTGGGAGAGCAAAGCAGTGTAAAATTTCTTTAAGTAATTTAGTGAATGTTGTGTAGTCTAGACATGAAAAATACTGATATCTTTAGATACAGATGTCATCATCCCTGTATAGAATATTCCTTTATAGATCCAGGCAAGAATCTGGTTTTATTTGCTGTGACAGTTCTTCTCAATATACTGATTTGTTTTGACATTTTGGCAGAGCATGGAGAAAAGGCTAGATTTATAGCTGGTATAAATTTATTTGTCTCTTCTTGTTGGTGCAGAGAGAAAGAGTTATTGGAAAACTCTGTGCTAATGTTTTAAACTGCTTGGACTCAGTACATGGAAGAATGGATTCCCAGGCACAATGGTAGTTGCTTAATAGATTTTGAGAAAGAAAATATGGGGATATTTAGAATTTTGTCCAGGAATGGGTTGAAGGAGAGAAGAAGGAAGTAAAAATTTGAGTACCCAGGTATATGCCACAGTGGCATCCCAGCCTGCTGGGATGAGATCTGGGTGTCCACCAGGTGTTCTCCCTTCCCTTTCTTTCCTTCTCCCTGTAGTTTCTTATAAAAGACAAGGGAGCTTTGTACCAAAATCCAGTGGGTGTAACTGGTCTGGAAGGCAAAAAGATTGGGACTGTGGACCAGGATGCTCCTGTCTTCTTTGCAGTACGGACACAGCATTTGTTGGCAGTGGTGGCGTTCAGTAGCAGGAGGGTGACAAAAGTACTCCTTCCTGCCTTAGCAGGCAGGTTATACTTTTTTTTGGCTAAATGCTGCTTTATCAAAAATTCTTGAGAAGGGTGAGCAATGTTTGCTGTTGGTGGAAATAGACACAACTCCATCAGCTCTGCTGGACTCATGCCTACCCGATCTTTATCAGTTTCCACTCATGGGAGAGTAGCCCAGAAATTCAGAATAGACCTGGAAATACTGACACACCACATCAGAGAAGTAGTACATGCTAAATGTCCTGTGCAGTAGGAGGGAAGGAGCAAGACAAGACAAAAGGGACTAATATTATGCTGAGGGGCTGTTTGAAGATAGGGTGGAAAAAGATGCTAAGAATGGCAAATTGAAGCAGGGGGGTTTATGCTGGTTTGGTCACAATGGATGATAATGGAAAAAGTAGATAAAGTTAGGGTAAGTCTGTTTTCTAGAGAAATACAATAGGTTTTAATAAATATGTGAGAGGGGAAAAAAGACAATTAAAAATTAAGAAAACAGTTTTGTGGCCATGAGCTAATTTCATTTTCTTTTTTTTAAAAAAAATAGGAGCAGCCTACTGGGAATTAATACAATTTTTTAGTGCAGCTGCTTAATTGGCAGCTGTAATTTATGTGTGTTCCATACTCTGAGTGAGCTTAATGAATTACAAGTAGTCACTTTCCAGTAAGTATGAAGAACAAGGATGGAACCACCACCACTGATTTAGAAGAAGATGAGAAGGAACATTGCAACAAGGTTTACTTCTCCCCTCAAATTACTTTTCAAGCTTTGGTTTCACATTGGGGAGTTCAGCTGATCTAGTAGAGGTAAGCAATTCCCTTGCCTGTTCTTTTCACCCTTCTTGCACAGCAATTTGGGTGACTGCATGGACCAATTAAAGTAACTTAACCTAAAGAAAAGTAGTCTGTAGAGAAAAATGGTAATTTTGCAGCTGGATCAGTTCCCCAGTCCAGTGGGGACTGACATGGTGGAAAGGACAGCCTGAGGTTAGGATGGGAAAGCCAGGTGCTGGAAGAGAAACAGAAATTGTTGTCACAGCTCAGCCTATCAAAGCAATGAATGAACAACCAAGCCTTGGAGAATCTGATTGAAGTTTTTCAGCGGGTCTCCCTTCTGTATCTTTGCTTTCATCACAGTTTTGTTATGAGTGCTGTTCGGTAGGCTTTCCACACGTGGACATCTGTGGGGAAATTTACTTATTGATGGGTTTGTGTTTTCCCCCGTTCCTTTGAGCATCAGCAGTGGGACCCAGAAGAAGAGCAAAGTTGGAAAGTAAGGAGGATACCCAGGGAGGGGAACAATTTTTGGTGTTTTCTTCACTCTGCACACCTGCCAGGACAGAAGGGTATATAAATGAAGCCATAAAAGGACAACGGGTCATGCTTGCACTGCACAGAATCACATGTACCTGGAAAGCTACCATATTTGGCTGATTCCTGGAACAGGGAGTACTAGTTCAATTCCAGAAAATATTTAGGACAGGAAGAGAAAAGCAAAAATGACTTATTAAAATAATGAACAGGGAAGTATGAGATCAGATTCTGTCACCAGGGCCTGGTGTCATCTAAGATGTCACTTCCCTATTCCTTGCTTGCCTGTGCCCTCTGAGTCCAAATCCTTAAATTCCTTAATGTGATTGAATGCTGTTTGTATGAGTTGCAACCTCTGCAGATAAGCAAAATCCAAAGAAACAGTATGATTACATTACAAGAAGGGGAAAAACTTCAGTGGATAAAATGTCACAGAACCTATGAGAGATCATAGATATTTAAATCATGTTTGATGGGATATATTACCTGTTCTGTTTTAAATATGGCTAAAATAATTACAGAGTAATGACATGGTGTTGGAGAGCCTTTTACTTATGCTAGGTGTTTTGTCAGATACTGTTTTCCCTAATTTGACTAAACTATCTGAGCGAGTGTTAGTTTACCCACACATACAAATATTGTAACTATTGCAACAAGTAGGGATTCAAACGAGCAACACTAAGTGAACATTTGTCGTCAAATTGAGATCTCGCGCATTGTTACAGCTGGAGTGAAAGTAGCCTTTCTGAAGCAGTGGAGGAAACTTCAAGGCATTTGTAATCGGATTCCTGTCAGAGTAACTTAAAAGCACATGCAACCAATTGGGATCACTCTACAGATTATTTTTGTTGAAGTATTTGGTACCAGTTTTATCTATTTCACACTATTTACTGTCTAATCAAACCCTGTCTCAGGCTGCCTATAGAAAACATGTCTTTGTGCCCTCTGCATCTTCATAAAATATAAAATATCTGTGACATACGAGAGCTTTTTTTTTCTTCTTTTCTTTCCTTTCAGTACTTCTTTTTCTCCCCTGTAATTATGCATTCCAGTCATTGGTGGGTTTTTCCTCATTGCAGAGAAACAGTTTTTGCTGAAGTGGCACCTCGGTAAGCTATTGGGAAACAGTCTTGCTGTCCAGAACAGAGCAAAGGAAGTTATGACAATAGATGGGTTTCATTTCAGACTTGAGGATTCTGCAGAGGTACCTAGTCTCTATGGAAGGGGTCATGCTGGAGAATATGGTCCTGAATGCTTCTATTTTGGAAAGTTCAACAGCTTGGTAGAAGGGGCAGTCCCAGTCTTTGTGCATCTGAATAGCTGGACAGTGTGAAGTGGATACTTGACAAATGAACACAAAATCTAAAAGCTACCCTAAGCAGCTGTAACTTGGGTGGTAGGAGATGAGACTTGGAGGCTTCTTTTGGATTGTAATGTGACCTACTTGCTTCTGTAACGCCTCACTTGCCAAGTTGTGGAGAGAAGTTCTCTTTGCTCTTCATATAGAGAATACAGATTGCCGTAAAGCAAAATAGGAAGCAAACTAACCTGGCTGAGTGATGGGTTCCTCATGATGAGAAGGAAAGCTTGTGCAGGTAACATGGCATTCATTTGAGCATAAATTCTATACCTACAGGTTCTACATATATAAAATTCTCAATTGCTGAACTGCTTAATGCCCTTATATGGGAGGAAGTGCCCAATCGTGCAGTGTGAGATTTGCTATGCATCTAAATACTAGGGCTGAGTTTTAAAAAAAGGAGGAGAGTTCTCGAGCATTAGTGAGATTTGCATTCTCAGGTTATAACAGTTGAAAACTGGCAAGTTATAGCCAATTATGGTTGGTAGCAGTCATTTCTTCAAGGATAATGCAAGCCCATAGTGTGGAAACATGAAGAATGTTTATAAATGAGGTCTGGCTATGCCCAAGACAAACATTCAGTCCTGAAGGAAAGCGGAAAAGGGAGAGTCATTGTATGGAAACGAGGAAAGGGCATAATGTGGGAGTTGTTGCTACTCTCTTAGATGTAACTAGGTAACTAAGAAAGTGCTTTTTAGAAATCACCGTTGCTAACACAAGTCAGTGAAATGCTCCGGTGTTAGTGGTGCTGCAGTCACAGAATCACAGGGTGGTTCCGGTTGGCAGGCACCTCTGGAGGCCTTTTGGCCAAGCCGGGCCACCAAGAGCCAGATGCCCAGGAACATGAACAGTCTTCCTATAAACTACGCCTTGTATCTGTGGCCTCTAGAGCTCAAACATGATTTTCCTTAGATTCCGTGCTGATCAATCTTGCCTGACCTGCTACTCAAGCAAAATAAACAGAAGCAGTAAGCAGGCCCTTTTGTCTGAGGTCTCCAGTGTTACCAATTACTTTAAAGTAAAGCAACAGTGAGAACGTTTTCCTGGTGTCAACAGGGTCATTGTTATGTTTTCAGAAGGGCTATTTTTATACAGTGACTCATGTTAACGCCTCTTCTGATTTGGTGTTTTTCCATCTTCTCTAAAAATGCTGCAGGACTAATGCATACTCCATAAAATTGCTCTAACTTCTGGATTTTAGCATTATGGACTTTGGCCATAGAGTTGAAAAGAGATGGTGACCCCAGTGACAATGTAGGTTTCCTTTGGTAGGGAGGCTGACGTAGTTATTTCTGCCCCTTCCACTCCACAGCTGTGAATTCTTACCTTCATGTTGCTGTTCTCCTCAGTTGTTTCAATGTGGGTTGTTGCCTGGGTAGCCACAGGGAAACTGTTCTTAACACATGGAAGGAAAAAGCCAAATATAAAAATGAACAACCTGGAGTTTTGGGGGGTTGTTTTCTTGGGTTAGTTTTTTTGAGGACACTTTTAAAATTATGCTCTCTTAGATATCCAGACTGAGTGCTGTAGTGGCTATTTTATCAGGGTAATAGTAAGCTCCAGTTGCAGGTGGGAGAGGAACACCTTAGCCCCATGAACAGAGTTCTTACTCCATGTTTGGTGTCACTCTACCTTGAAATAAAAACATGCAGTCTTAGATCTTGCAATACTGTTGTGGAAGCAAATAGTGCATCGAAGACTTGCTTCTAGCATGTACATGTGTTCCTGTGAAAGAGGTGGGGGCTGTAGAGTTTAAATCTTTTCTGTTAAAGCACAGCTCTGTCTGCTGGGCAGCAAGAGAAAGGTCTCTGGCACTGAGCTGAGCTAAGCAAGCCAGGACCTGCCTGGAGAGACTGGTCTCATGCTGTGCCTTCCACCTCACTGAAAGGCTGGAGATTTGGAGATGTTAGGCACTTCCCAGTCTCTCCTATTTCTTCTTCTTTACCTGAGATCTCTGCTGAGCTGTACTTTGGATGGCACATGACATATAACTCACGGGTGAGTTACAACTCTGGTGTGTAGCTCATACTACGTGTTTGAGCTGTAGTGGCAGCAGATAAAAGATTTTGTAGTTTACAAAAGAACTGTTCATGTTACTGGGACACCACAGGCTGCAGGTATCCTGCTGCCAGGCCCTTGACTATTGTAGCCTGTGGCATCCCAGCCATACTGGTTGGTACATGGAAACCAGTCAGACAGAAAGTTTGGTGGGTCACAAACAAGAGAGGTGGAAATACATTAAAGTTTTCTTGGTAGGAACAGTCACAGAGTTTGTTGGAATTGTTGAAGCTACATTTGTGATGTTTGGTCTCTTGTGGAGGTTGGAGCTTCTGCAGCCTTTGTCTTCCTTTTGCCTGTGCTGGGATGTTACTACTGGACAGATGGGTTGGAGAGCTTGGTGAGGTCAGTGTCTGTGCAGCAGCCTGTCTGGAAGACGTTCATGACCAACATGTGTTTGTTTATACCTTTTTATTTAAAAAGCCCATTGCTCCTGCTTTTATTTTCAGCAATAATTAGGAAGCAGATCTAAAGGGGAATGGCTGACCACATTTAAACGTTGACCTTTTTTATCACAATCCAAGCTGAAAATTTAACACTTACATAATTTTGTGGTGATTTTTGCCACCTTAGTGGTAACAGTTAAATAACTTCCCATGTTTTGATCCTGTGAACAGTGTGTGACTTTCTGGATGGTGAGAAGTTTATTGAGCCTGAAATTGAAGGTGGCTTGTTGAGAAATCAGCAAAATAGTAACAGAGAATGTTTGCCAACTCCTTCTTAGCAAGCCCCAAAGCATTTCTCTTGGCATTTTTGTAGGATTCTGAAAATACAATCATACACTTCTGGTAGAAAGAAGATGAGTTGCACACTTTTAATAGGGACCTGATCCTGTATAGGATTTTCATTTTCCCTGACATCTGGGCATCATTAAGCCATAGTGCATCACAGAAGACTGAAAAGACATTGAGGAGTTGAGCGCTCACATGAGAAATAACATGTATCTGTACCAGGTTAGGCGCAGCTTGAATTTTTAACCAAGAAAACTTCTCATCGGTGTTTTTTGAAAAGGGACTGCAGTTTAAGCAGGTTCCTTTTCTCAAGGTGTAAGATCATTCATCCTTCATTCTTATTAATCTTTTCTCTGAATGTAATTATGTTGTCATTGTATTTACAGAAGCCAGCTGTAAGAGAAATTGATTATGGAGAAAAACAAAAAGTTAATCATATAAGAATGAGTAATGTTAGAACCTGTGAGCATGTGTCTTTATTTTAGAATGGTAGTATCAGCAGGTTTTGTAAACCTGGAGAAGTGCTACTGATCAGCAAGTGCTTTTGTACAACATAAGCAAGTGAGGAAGACAGGGAAGGAAGAGTTAAATTTCTATTAATAGCCTCCTGTTTAAATCACTTGGCTACATACTTTGTGGAATGAAGCTTGTGGTGATACAATGCCTTGGAGTTTCACTTGCCTGCTGTTCAACTGGCATTGAATCAATACACAGTCAGTTTGAATTTGGAAGTTACTTGTATAAAAGTAAACTCTGTACCACTTTTCTAGCACTCAACTCATTCATCAGAGGTCAAGGAGAAAATGCCTTTGCCACCACTGACATGGAGCAATTAGGCTGATAGCCATGAATATGAAAGCTCCTATTTATTGTCTTGTTAGTGCCAAAACAGTTGTTCTTGCCAGAGTCTGGATTATGCTGTTGGTGGTTAAATACATCTGCACGTTCTTGTGAAGTATATGGAATAAAGGGGAAATAATGAAAGAAATGTTTGGAATATTTTATTACACACCCCTATCTTTTTCTCCTCAAGTGCTGGTTGAAGTTCAGTTTGTGGTTATAGCACAAATGGACAACCATCTGAATACTTAGATTGCTTAGATTTATTTCTATTTCGACTACATTTTTTTGACTTGTCTTTTCCAAACTAAACGTTAAAAAAAAAAGAGGGAACAAGGACCATAGTGGGTTCTGAGCTCATCACTCTGTTAACCCTAAGACACATTTCAAAGTTCAAGCCCATAAGATGCCAAGACTATCGCCCTCATGTCAGAATTGAAAATTAACATAAGTGTAAGCTGCTGCTTCTACTTCTTTGCTGATGCTCTCATAATTTAGGCTGAATATTTGCATGGTGCATTTCAGTAACTGGAGCATATTTGCCAGAAGCAATTGATTCTTCTGGTAAATGTCAACAGTGCAATTGATTGCATTGGGCAGTTCAGATCAAACTGAATCACGGTGTGTGCCTGTCCCTGTTGTTTATACATGTCTGTATAGATGCAATCCAAACATCTGTAATAAGAGGAAAAGATAAAGTAGTGTCTTTTCTTGCACATTGTATAGACCAATTTAATTTTTTAGAATGCAGGGTATTTACTGTCCCAGTCTCACCGGAGATAGTGTTATATGGAAATTGCTCCTGTTGTATAAAAGAGAATTATACTGTGCATATGCTTTCATAGTGAGCTGAGAAGTGGTTTATTTTAAAAAAGAAAAAAATTAAGCACTGATACAATCCGTAAGTTTTTCTTCATTCCATGCCCCAATTACCATTTTAACAGCACTTGAATTAGTGACTTATATATTACGGAAACCAGGATGAAGGTGGACAGAAGTGCTTTTTCCTGGCCATGACGTTTTGTATTTTTTTAAGAATATGATACAATTGTCAGCTTCAGCCAATCTCCCATTCTTCCATGCAGCACAAGTGAATTTTCCTGCTGTTTCCGTGTTGGAGCAAGCCGTCATGTGACTTGCAAGGCCTCACCAGGCTGACTATTCTAACTTACTCACATCACATCAGCAAAATGATGCTGCTCTTGCTGTATGGCTGCACTTTGTTGATGCAAAGTAGGGAACAGTAATGCACGACCATGTACCATGAGAGGAATGGCAATGCCCTTTGCAGTCTGGTTTTAGAGTAATGGGTGTCAATTTTCCCCTCTCTTGCAAAGTGCCATTGCTCCCTTCTTTGAGCATCCGGGATGTGATGTGTGGGTGGTACAGCAATGGCTGCTGTCTGAGTTGTAGGGTGTTCCTTGTAAGAGCAAAAAGTACTTTTTCTAGTGGCTGTGGTGTTCATGTGCTGGCCATGTCCTGCATTAGCAGAATGCCTTTGAGGTAGCACGGGGTGACTGAATGATCCTGTACTCTTCCCTCCAGGGTTTTGCCCTTAGATTCCAATTCCTTCCCCTACCTCATACCATCAGCAGCAGCTTTATCTCTTGGACGGTTAGTGTCTTCGCGCTCAGTCACTGCCACTGACCAGATCAGCTGCCATCAAAAAACACCTTGAGACTGGAGCTAATGTTTCTTTCCTTTTCAAATGACAAAATGCATGTATAATACTGTGCTGCCCTGGTTCTGAATAAAAGGAAATTAGGATACTGGTGTTTGGAACTTGTTAAACAATTGCCATACAAGACCACCAAACTAACAGCAGCTCTTAAATAGCACGAAAATAGAAGCAAATATGTTTCAATAAATCTTTGCTCTCTTTTTTCCCCTCTTCTACAGGAATATTTTTACCCGAAATACTTGGGTGAGTTGCAGCTTTTATTTTCACTTTGTGGGAGTGCTGGTATGTGCCTAACACTGGAGCTTGTCACATCTGAAATCTCTGCTAAGGAAGGTGATGGACATCTGATTGCAATAAACTTGCATTGCTAACTTTAAAGCTAGACTTTATGTTCCTTATTTTACTTTGAGGTGTGTGTTTTTACTTATGTGTACATTTGCAGACAAAGATGCTTTATGTGTTTTCTGCATGTTAAAATCTTGATGTTGCGTATATATCTGTGGCTTGCACTGCTATGAAATAATTTGTAGTTTTCTACCTTTTCCCCTTTTTAATTAAGTTAGCTATTAACTAATATCCTTATTAAAAAAAAAAAAAGGTGCCTGGTTGAACTACTGGCTTATTCTATTGACTGTATCATAGTCAAGGCATCATACTGTTTTCTATTTGTGTTTAATATGTTGTACTTAAGATCACAAATGCCGCAGTAGGAGAAAAATCCATGTGCTTTTTAGATATTTTGAGAAGTTTAGTTGGTCAAATTTGAGTAGCTACTCCCATAGTTTTAGAATCATAGTAGCATCTGGTTAAGTGATCATCCTCTTCAAATGGGTTTTAACTACTGTACATCAAAGCTAAAAGATTGCGGTGAACTTCAGAATGTTAAGGCATCTGGAAGATTATAATATTGCATAGCTTTTGCATCCACCTTCCAAATCCTTGCAGGCCAGGTATAATTTTACATGCTTTGAACAGCTGTCCTTCACCACTGTAACAATAACAATATCATTTTCTGTTTTTCAGCTTGTATTCAGAAATATGGGTCACCGTATAAAAGAAATCCAGATTTCCTTACATGTGTTCACAGTAAGCATTTTTGGTTTTTATATTGTAGTTAAATGTTCTCTCATTCTACCTGAAGGTGTGGGACTAGCTCAGCCATCTCTATTTTTGGTAGTATTTCAATACTGGTCTTCCTATTTTTCAGGCTTGAGACTTCATACCACTAAACAAAATCTTTCCCATTTTATAACCTAATGCCATCTCGCTGTCATGTTTCAGTGCTTCAGTATTTTATGATGCAAGTTTCTTTCCCACCTGTTTCCCAAGGTTTGAATAATCTTAGAAGCAAGAGGGACAAGAAATAGGAGGTACCGTAAGGTTGCACACTCTGCTTGGCCCTTCGTTTTCTATTCTTTTGCATGCTAGCTTTGGCTCGCCCCATTAAGGAACCTTAAGAAAAGCTTAAAGTCAAACCCAGGATTGTGTCAGCCTTCTTTACATTAAGAGATCAGTTTCATGTATCACACGACTATGCTTTGAATATTGCTACCTTTAAAAACTCAGATCAATTTGGAAGACAAACTGATAACTTTGTAGTGGGTGGGGGTTTTTCTGTTCTTCACTAACATTAGAGAAGAGAATTTGATGAATTCTAATACCTTCTGGTTGCCTTTTGAAGCTTAGCAGTGCTAAAGGTAGAAAACTGCGTAAGTATACTAAATATGTCCCATGAGCAGTTCAAATGTGGAGAAAATCAGATGTATGTATATTTATTTTCTTTTTACCCCTGGGTTTCAGTCTTTTATTGTCATCAAGTTTAATTAGTCATGTGTTCATACAAGTGCAAGTGCAACCAAAGCAGGATCAGTATTTAGTCAACCTTTCACATTTATAAACGTCATTAAAACAACCTTTTTTAAGAGTGAATTCCAAGGTTAGTAAGTGGTATGTGAAGAATTTCCCTCACATATTGCTGCAATATCACTTTTGGATGTTGAGTCCTTTGAACTGGGAACTCTTGGACCTGTGGTACCTGTGTTGGCTGCAGCATGCCAGCTAATTCAAAGTGGGATGTGAGGCTGAATGCTTAGGTTTACTTGTGTGTGTGGCACAGCAAAGAGGCAGGACTTCCTGATGAAAATGGTGATACCGACTGGGAACACTTGTTCGAAACAGCTAATCAGTGTCTCAGAAACGAGAGTCTAAAGGGGAGTGATGAAAAAATCTGAAGAAATAAAAGCTGAATAATTATTTGTAGGGCTTTCTGCCCATTGCACATGCAGTGGTTTGGAAAGAAAATGATAATATTTTCCTCCATTAAAATATTAAAAGGCTTTTAAATGGCTGAGTTTTGGCTAGCCATCATCAATTCACAGGAGAAGTAATAGAGAAGGAGCCTGAAATGTGCTTGGAAGAATGACAGGCTTCGTGCTTGGCCAATACCAGTGTGCCTCTTAATTTTTCACAGATACTTCCAAAACACTGTGTAGCTCTATGGGTTTGTGCCTGCAAGACGCTTCTTAATTTTGTTTCTTAACGGCCTTTCTCCTCTCAAAACAAGGTAGTGGAAAGTTCTTTTAACCTGGTATACACAGACATTGAACAGCCTAAGAGCTGGGGGATGATTAACTGGGGGATGATTAACTTTATGGTGGAAATAAGGTAGAAATTTTAAGTATGACAGTGATTAGACAGCTTAGACAGAATATGGGAGGATTCCTAATTTCATAAACTTTGAGGTCAGATTTATACAGCTAGGATTCAGCTCCAGACTCAGAGAATTAGATACAGTGTGTAGATAGGTGTTTCCAGCATGAGTGCTTACATGAGCAGTATTCCCATCAGAGTTAGAAGAGAGTTAATCTCCTCTGATTCTAGAGGGATTCCCCCAACCAAACTGTGTCTGCTCTGGGGAGACCTGAGGCCCTCTATGGACTCTGTTTATTGTACTATCTCCACTGAGACTGCAATGAGTATTTATAATTGCTTTGCAGATAGATGCTGACTTTACACACGGATACCTGTACTTTCTCTGCCTATCTGGATCTTTTTCTAAAAGAGATTCTGCAGGTCATCTAGGAATTAAGGATTTGGTTCTGCAAGGCTGTGGAAATCTGTACAGGACTTTTGGGAAAGGAAGCTTCATGGGGCCTTAAAAAACACAATGAGATTCTTGTTAGGTCACGTGTGCCTGCTTTTTACTATTAAATTACTAAGTGTAATATTCTTTGCAACCTAGCATTCTCTTTATGAAGTTTCAGTATGAACTATTTTGTGGGTATCAAAAAATAAATTCACAGAACAAAATGATGAACTGAAAGTGACAGGCAGCAAGCACAAGCCAGGTCTTGTTTCCATACAGATTTCAAAGATGGAATTGGTAGTTCTATTCTCTGTATGCACTTATGAGCTTCATAGGTGCTATCACACACAGCTCAAAGCACATGAAAAGGTCATGTTCATCACTACTTTTAACAGCTTTACTAAAATCTGTCATGTAGATGAATGGAAATGAGCTCAATTTTTTTCTTTACAATGGTTTCAGTCAGGAGCACCTTCTATGAAGCCAGCAGAATTACACAGCTGTGAAACCACCAGAACAGTATAGGAGTGTGTCTTATGTTCTCAAACTCTCATGATAAGAGGGAGCAAATAATCAGCACAGTGCTGATGTGATATAAATCTCTGTGGTTGTTATCCATGGATTATACCATGGGTTGTTATCCTGCTGGGCACTGTTACTACCACCTGGCTCTGCAAGGCATGTCAGAATCCAGTTTGAGGGGAAGAATCAGAAACTTGTGGATACGCCAGATAAGTTGGGCATAACCCTGTTGACTTGTTTTGCTTATCAAATGACTGAAAACACTGCCATGTTTAGGAGGCTTGGTTTGTGCTCCTAAAAAGAAAATACTTGGCTTATTATACCTAAACCATTCTGTTTAATGTACAGATTCTGATCTGTCAAGGAAAAGAAACATCCTGGTCAGACTAGCTCTATTATGGCTCATCACCACCTTAACCTGGCTTCTCCTTCCCCAGCTCCTCCACCTCCAGCAGTGTGTCAGCTGGGCAGTGATTTACTGGGAGGTGTTCTGGCAGGTGGAGGTTAAGACAGCCCATGTAGCTGTGTTTTGTTTGTGTGGCCTGGCCTCTTTGGCTGTAGCTTTGCCCCAGCTCTGCACATCTGGAAGATTTCATCTGAACATCTGGAAATGTTCAGAAATCTGCTTTTTCACTGTGAGAGTGAACCACAGCTAGCACAGGTTGCCCAGGGAGCTTGTGGAGTCACCATCCTCGAGATAATCAAAAGCCTTCTAGCCATGGTGCTGAGCAACCAGCTGTAGGTGGCCCTGCTTGAGCAGGGAGGTCGCACAAGTGATCTCCGGAGATGCCTGCCAGCCTCAGCCACCTGAGATTTAAATCTGAGGCAGTCAGTGCAAACAGGAGTGCTGTTCAGTGCTTTATGAGACATCAAATGGAGCTGCTACTGCCTGCACTCATAGAAATGTTAAAGTTCTTTCAAAGCAGCTTGTCATGACAGTCACTTTCAGGATCACACAGAGGAAGCTAAGAAGAGATACGTAGAAGAAGTATAATCCTGGCAAAAATAGGAGTCTTAACTTCTCTCAGTTTGAGAAGTCTGATGGGGCTCCTAATTTATGAACAGTTCCCCTCCTAAAAGCCTCCCTGCTATGCTACGAAGTCACATTTCAGACTATCAAGAGTGTGTACTGGATTCGGCAGAACCAGTGCATGGAGACCAGTGCAGGTCTTCTCTGCTGTTGCTCACTTAATGTACGCACTGGGCACTTTCCAATGGTGGGAGGAGATATGTAAAAAGAAAGGCCTTTGAACTAGGTGAGGTTTGCAATCTGCAGAATGAGCTTCTGCACTGTTCCTTCTGGTTAAAGTTGTGCAAACAGTTAATGCACTCATGTTTTTGAAGACCACTTATCTAGAACACTGGTGTTAACGGGTTACTACTACATGATAGCTACCAAATCACTTTTTTGTGGAAACAAGGGTATTCTCTCATCCTTCCTTTAGTTACCTCTGCAAAGCACTGTCCCTGGGTGTTTTGCAGGTAAGTGGGTAGGTGAATTTGGGCAGGTGACTACAATTGGTCAGTAGTTACATGATACTTTGAGATTTATTCCTTCAATCCTTCCGAAAAGGTGGCGACTACTCCCTTGCTTCTTTCCAATGAGAAAATACATTGCCAAATACTGGAACTTGGCCTAAAAATCCCCATAGGAACATTGTGTTCTCTGTAAACTGGATTCATGGTTTGCTTTCCTTGACTGTTTATGTATGGGTATTCATTTTTATTTTCATTCTATGTAATAGAAAAGGTCTAACAAAAATTTCATTTATAAACTTTTGCTAGCCAGAAATCTATCAGCCCTGGTAAGATCCTCAGTTGAACTACCAAAAATGATTGAAAAGAGTACCCATCCTTTCTTGAGGATTTTAGTTGATACTGCTTTTTGTTTTCTCAAAAATTAGCGATAGTAGAAAAATGAACTCCTTTGAGTTGTTTCAGGATGTTCCCTTCAGATATGGGGGTGGTAGCTCACTCCCTTTTGCAATGAGATGAATTCCACTGCATGTGCTCTGCAAAATTCCTGGCACAGCTTGTTTGGCATGTGAGCACTGAGAATTCGCTTCCAGTTTTGCCAGGTGCAAGTATTTCTGAGTGATTCCCCAACACTGTTTAAGCTTCTCAACTTCTGATGAGAGTGAAACACCTGGTTGTCAGTGACTTCAATGTATTGTTCTGTTTTGTTTTGGTTTTTTTATTCCTTGTGTAAATCAGATTTGCCAAACCAGTGTTCTCCCGATCCTTGTCACAAAGAAGGGACCGTCAAATGCGAGGATCTCAAGGGGGACTTCTATTGTGAATGCAAGCGTGGCTGGCAGGGAAAAAAATGTGAAAAAGGTAATTGGGTTTCATTATCTTTCATTCTTGTAACAAAGATATTTTGGGTTCTGTTGTATTCTCAAATGGTCACTGACACTGTGCTGCACAGTGCAAAAGTCACAGAAGTGAACCTGGATTACACACTGTTCGTGCTTTACCCTTCTATCAAACAGGTAGTTTTTTCGCATCAGCATTTTTATATGACTTTAGTGGAGCTCAGCTTGGTCTTGGCAAGGTAATCCAAGAAGTTACATTCCAGCTTTCTGCTCCACCCCTCTGAAAGCCGCAGCAGCAATAGAGTTGTAGCGCCTTTTCAGCTGAACTGCATCAGCTGCTGCTGTGAACCCTGGTGTAACAGATCACAGGCCGCAGAGCCAGAGAAGCTGGCCCATCTTCCCATCTAGCATCCCTGCAGTGGGAACAATGACTTTCAGTTGGCAAGTTGAGGTCTGAGTCTGATGACACACAAACTGATAAAATTAGTCTGTTAAAGGCTCCTTGCTAGTAGGACCTTATTCCATGTCCACTTATTTCCACATATTCCATTGGTGTATTTCCATCACCTCAAAAGAGAATTTCAGACAGAAACTATTTGTGCAAGAAGTTCCAGCTGCCCACAGAGCTTTCTCTACAAGTTATCTTCCCTCCTCTTGTTTTATGGTTTCTTTTTTTTTTTCTCTTCTGCCTGCAAGGCTTCCTGTCAGGGCCACTGCTTTTTTTGCTTGCCAATAGTAAGTAATGTCTAGAAGTTGTATCCAGCCAGTCCAGAATTGTGGCAACCAAGACAGCAGGAGAACCAGGCCTTTCCTTCTCATGTAAATATTGTGATGAGATTAGAGGATCACTCAAGCATCTTTTTTAATCAATTCAGAAAGCAGGCCAGTCAGTATCCAGTGGGCTTTGAGAGCTCAGACACTGATCAGTCTGAAGCATATTTCCTTATTTTCTTATAAAATGCCCTGACATGCTGTTCTACCCATCAGCTAACTCTGGAGTCCCATAGACAAAGTGGGACACAATGAGCAGGTAGGGTAGATTGCGAGTGAAATCCAGGCTCTGCTGGATTTTACAGGCTTTAGCTGCCAACTTCAGTGGAGCACGGTTAAGCTCACAATGTTCAGCATGTGTGAACTTAGAACTTTCTGTGTTCTCATGAGTTCTGTAATAGTAACAATATAGTGTTCCTGCTTTATTTAAAGCTTTTGTCCTGGGCTTACTGGCCATGACATAATTTTAATACTTAGTTATGATATAAAATACATAACTAATTTGCTTCAGCAAACAAGCTTCTTTGCCTCCACAGTGACTAAAGATACTCATGTATTCTCAGAGTGTTGAAGGAGATACTACTCAGTTACAGTTCCTTCTCTCTCCCTCTTTTTTTTTTCTTAAGTTAAACAATCTTCGGCTTATGTGCATGAAGTGTTTGAATAAAATCTTTGTGCTTTTTGTAACCATTTGTTGCATCTGTAATACTGTCTCTTGTTTGGTCTTTCTCCTTCCCAATGCCCATCTCACTCTCACCCTGTAGACTGTTTACAGATGTGAAAAGCTGACTGTAACACTTTCTTTTGATGTAGATATTGATGAATGCAGAACACAGAATGGCGGCTGTAACCAGCTCTGCCTCAACAAGCTAGGCAGCTACCGGTGCTCATGCTACAGTGGTTACACTCTTAAAGACAGCAGAATATGCGAAGGTAAGCTTTGCTGGGACTCTCAGGTTGCTTGGGGGCTGCTTAGTGACTTGCGTCTGTATTTCGGAGATCTGGGTTGCCCTGAATGGTCCTGGTCTGCTCCCTAGCCCAGGAGAAACTTGCTGGTAGCTCCTCTTAGCTTTACTCCACTGGGGTTATGCTGAGTGCTCCAGCCAGCCTACATGCCTGGGCTTGTCAGCAGTTGGACCATGATGCTCTCAAAAGCATAACACAGGCGTGATTCATGGAGGATTTGTGGCTTGGACTGTGCTAAATTGGTTTAGTTGATCAGTCCTCATATCCTGACATTGAGAGGAGGAAGTGCTGGCCAGATGTGTTGTTATGATTCTTTCCAGCCTCACAGTGTTGTAGTATGTGAGCCATTTGTTTTTCTTTTGTCTGTTTCTTATTTTATTTTTTAAAATTTGGATATGTGCAGCAGCTAATGAATTCAGATAGATTCAGATTACTAAATTCACTGCAACTGAATATTAATAGGTGTAGAAAGGCCCTAGCAAAGGTTGGCAGCTGTTTTACATACCAGCTGAGAACAGAAAGTGAGGACCTGAAGTTTCTGATTGAAACTGCAGAATGAATTTACATAACCAAAACTTTAGCAACTGAGATTTTAAAAGTGTTAAGAAACTGCATGCTGACACAGAGACTCAATAACTCAATAACAGGTGGCTGTTAAAATTATGTGCATCTCATGAAAAAAGAGGTATAATCCTCTTGCAGATGGATGTGATGACGTATTTCTAAACAATTTGCATACCTGATCTGAACAACTTATAAATGCTACCAGCAAAAAGAAAAAGAGCAAGGTTTTATTTCTATGTGACTTCCAGTCTAAAAAGTGATGACTGTATAGATTACATGGTATCCCTTCCTAATGGGAGCAGCAACTTAGAAGAGCCAACTTCACTTTTGAATTGTCCTCTGGTGCCAGTCAGCATGGACAGGTGAATGGCTCACAAATGTGTTTGTTTTCCTGTGTGTGCACATTTGTTTCATACCCTAGTACTGTCTCCTAGAGCACTGTGAGAACTACTACATAAGCATTCTGTAGCTTCAATGTGTGACCTTCCAGCTGCTGAGATTACTGTCAAGTGTGGTTATTGACAGCTCAGATTTATCACTGCATTTTGACTTTTTTCCATGTTTGTTTCCTGTCATCATGAGCATACACACAAAAGTTCCCTCTTGTCTTGATTTGTAGACTGAGCTACACAGGGTACACAGCCAGTTCACTCATACGTGGGAAAATCAACAACAGCAATGTGTAATTGTAGTTTTAACACATACTAGAAAGCAAAAGTAAATATTGAACTCTCAATATACTGCAAATGTTTTGTCAACACCAGGATTCTGCGGGGTATTAGTTAACATGTGAGGAAAACACTCAGGTTTTTTTATGGACTTCCAGTACTTTGCCTACCTTCATGGTGAAACCCTACATCTCTCTGGCACAGCTTGTTCTCTGTGACAGATTGGGCTGCTTCAATTCTCCTTTGCCACTACAGACCAACAGATTTAGATCTTAGCTTTGTTAATCTATGAAAAGTTACTCTCTGCCTGTCTGGGGACACAGAACAGCAATCTGTGAAGTGCTACAGGCTGAGTGTTCCTTCAGTGTTTTGGTAAAATTCATGCTGCTGCTCCCAAATTTCTGCCTGTTGCTTTTTCAACCTGCAGCTTCAGTCCCCCTGAGTGGGGAGAGTGAGGATTTTTGGTTTTGTGGTAGTTGTTTTGTTCTACAGTTTTTCTCCTGGTTCACTCTGCATTGTTTTTTCTAATGGTCGTTAATGGCTTAAGCTAAAAAAGACCAACTGAATTTTGAAGCTTGAAGTCACTTCTTATAGCTAGCTAACCCTAAAAGTAGGTTCTTAAAGATACTGGTTTTTTGATTTTCCAAAATTATGTAGGGATCTTCTTGCCCTAAGCTCACTCCGGTGTGTGAACAGTAAAGTGATTATACTTCTCTGAAGTCATGTTGTTTAATTGCTTGTTTTGCAGACATAGATGAATGCACAGCATCAGCAGATATCTGTGGAGAAGCTCATTGTAAAAATTTAATAAGCTCGTATGAATGTCTTTGCGATGCAGGCTACAAGTACGATGATGTGAAAAAAACTTGTCAGGGTAAGCTCAAGAAATATGTTAGCATTTATTATATAATTTAAATCTGTAGAACCCCAGAAATTTAGTTTCAGGCTTCAGTAAAAGCTTTTTTATTTCTTTTTAATCCTGCTTACATACTGGAGTTCTGTTCCCTTTCCCTAGTTGGGAGTGAGTTTGCAGTATGCGGTCACCTTTAAGTTCATCGAGCTTGCTGTCATCTTTGAGTTAATTGAGTTTGCAGTTGTCTTTGATGACTTGAATCGAGCTGTACAAACCAGAGTAGTGAGATTTCTTGAACTTTCAACAAGTGCAAGATCTGGTGAAAGCTTGGAAGCATCTGTGCCTATTGCTGTCTCTCTTTATAGGACAAGAAAAGTTACAAAGCAGTAGCTGTTTTTTCAAAACCTCTCTTGTGGTATTACTCTGAACTAGGAACTTAATATGTACTGGAACCATGCACAGTTCTGCTAGCTACACTGCCACAAGCTTTCCCAACAGACTATGTTTTGAAAGTGTTCCAAAACCAGCATCGTTCCCTGCCTTTTGTCTAAGTTAACGTAATGACTCAAATCACACTCCAACCAGTCCTGTTGGGCGTTAAGTGTTAAACTCTGCCTGAAGAGATCCCTGTGGGCTATCACAATTTGCTTTCCGGCATTTGTTTGTGAAGAAGATAAAAAACAGCTGAAGAAAAAAAAGAAAAGAAAACAGTGAATGAGAAACTCAGGTTTTATTTGCAGTCCCTGACTTCAAGGAGCAGAAGCCAGTCAGTACAGGCATAGCAGAAGGGGCCTGAAGGGAGGAGGTTTTGTCTAGAAGTTAAAGCCCAGGGCTCTGCTCCAGCAGACAAGTAGTTGAGTTCTGCTTCCTGCCTTCCCACTGACTTGCTGTGTATCTTTGGGCAGCTGGAATCTGTCTGTGAAAATAGATTTCACAGAATAAGCTGAGTTGGAAGGGACCCACAAAAATCCAAGGATAGAGTCCAACTCCCAGCCCTGCACAGGACCATCCCCAAGGGTCACACCATGTGCCCAAGACCATTGTCCAAATGCTTCTTGAACTCTGTCAGGCTTGGTGTTGTGACCACTTCCCTGGGGAGCTGTTCCAGTGCCCAACCACCCTCTGGGTGAAGAACCTTTTTCTAATATCCACTCTAAACCTCCCCTGACACAATTTCAGGCCATTCCCTTGGATCCTGTCACTGGTCACCAGAGAGAAGAGATCAGTGCCTGCCCCTCCTCTTTGCCTCACGGGGAAGTTGTAACTGCAATGAGGTCTCTCCTCAGTCTCCTCTTCTCCAGGCTGAACAGACCAAGTGACCTCAGCTGCTCCTCACATGGTTTCCTCTCAAGGCCCTTCACCATCTTTATTCCCTCCTTTGGATGCTCTCTAATAGTTCAATATCTTTTTTGTATTGTGGCACCCAAAGCTGCCCCCAGCACTCGAGGTGAGGCTGCCCCAGTGCAGAGCAGAGCGGGACAATCCCCTCCCTTGCCCGGCTGGCGATGCTGTGCCTGATGCCCCCCAGGACACGCTTGGCCCTCCTGGCTGCCAGGGCACTGCTGACTCAGGTTCAACTTGCCATTGATCAGGACCCCCAGGTCCCTTTCTGTGGCACTGCTTGCCAGCCTCTCACTCCCCAGTCTATTCATACATCCAGGGTTGCCCTATCCCAAGTGCACAATCCAGCACTTGGAACTTGAAGTTCCCTTGTTGAACTTCATCCATTTGGTGATTGTCCAGCCCTCTAATTTGTTGAGGTTTCTCTGCAGGGCCTCCCTGCCTTCAAGGGAGTCAACAGCTCCTCCTTTTGTGCAGATGCTGATTTTAACTCTTCTCTCCTGTAAAGATATGGCACAGGGCACAGAGCACTTGGGCATGCTCAAGTGTAAGGTGCTACAACACAGCACTAAAAATGCTTTTTTAGCCCAAGATGGTTCATGTTTAAACAAACTCAGTGGTTTTGTCTCTCTTCTTCACTGGTTTTGTGTAGATATAGATGAATGTGAAGAAAAGCTCTGTGAACAGACCTGTGTCAACTCACCAGGGAGTTACACCTGTCATTGTGATGGCAGAGGGGGAGTGAAACTTTCTCAGGACATGAATACATGTGAGGTATGTCAGCATTCATTGCTGTAACTGCAGAACAGACCTTTACTTTACAGCACTCTCTGATTCTCTTTCTGCTGTGTGAGGAGAATAAGCACTCAGAAATATGTTTTGATTATAGAACATCATACCATGTGTGCCTTTTGCTGTTGGAAGGAGTATTAAATCCTTACACCTGGGGAGGATGTTCAGCGGCACACCTGTTATCAGGCTGCGCTTCAAAAGGAAACAACTGACGAGGTGAGGACAATTTAGAATGACAGTCAAATGCTCTGAGTGGCTTTGATGCATGCAAGGGAGTTGTTACAATAATAATTGACCCTACATTCATATTAGTTGCTTGGATTATGAAGTTCTGTAAGGCTAAACATTGTCCAAACCAGTAATTGAGAAAGGCAGCCTTGACCACAGAGCTGTTAGGATAACTACTGAAATACAGTATTGTATTCTCTATTTTTGATGATATTTTAAAAGCTGTATTCACATCTTAAGGCTTTTAGGAGTGCATTAAAAGCTAGTATATTTTAACAGAGCTTTATAGCTGCTAGAATTGATGCTATCTGTATGGAAAGTACTCTGTGGTTTTTTAACTCTGCATAACTAATTTATTTCTTGGCACCTGTGTGGTCAGACTTGTGGCTGAGTTCGACTTTAGAACCTTTGATCCTGAAGGTATCCTTTTCTTTGCTGGAGGCCATCAAGACAGCACATGGATAGTCTTGGCTTTGCGCAAAGGACGGCTAGAGCTGCAGCTGAAATACAACGGAATCGGTCGCATGACCAGCACCGGACCAATTATCAACCATGGCATGTGGCAAACGGTGAGTCCGGAGCCCTGCTGAGGTCTTACTCCTTCTTGGCTTGTGTGGGATGTACTCAAGTGCAGATAGATCTTCTGTACTCTTGGGAAAATGCTTTTCCGACCTATCTATCCATTAAATGCATGCCAGTATGTTATACATTCTAAGGTGAGAATGGGATATTTTTCCCAAAAAATTGAATTATGCTTTATATCCATTGTAATATAGACTGCATCTCTAATTTGCACAACCAGAGCAACCACTTGCACAACCAGTGCCTTTGAGATGCAGTAGGGCTATGATGACTTCACGTCAGTTCAAGAAGATGTCCTCTGGGTGAGGGCTGGAAGTGCGTAAGAGGGAAGGAGCTCTGTTCTTTTAAGAAAGTTTCCAAGTGTGTTTGGGGCGGGGGGGGAGGGGGAAGGGGTGTCGTTGCTTTTGTTTATTCATTCATTTGTTTAGTCACAGGGCTCAGATTGTCTGAGGCCTTGACAAATCTCTTATGCTACAGTATCCTTTTTATAAAGTCTTCAGGCCCGTTTATATACAAAATAGACTGTTTCCCTTGTAAAGATACTGGGGTCTATTAGAGAATCACAGAATCATCAAGGTTGGAAGAGACCTCTAAAATCATCAAGTCCAACTGTCAACCCAGCACTACCACTGTAACCCATGAAACATCTGTTTACTGATACTGTAATCCCAGCAACCTCATGAGATTGTACGGATTGGAAGGATTCGTGTTCCTCTTGGCACTCTCACACAACATCGACTGGTGATTTGGGTAGCATTATGGTTGTTACCATTTGTGACAGGACCATGGAAAACATCCTGCAGTATGATCTACACTAGACGAGCAGTTTATACATGCTTTCTCACTTCTGCCTTTTCCTCTCCTTTCATTTTTTCTTACTTAATTAGTTATTTTAACTTTTAAGTTGATGTGCCTCTTGGGGAGTGGGTGGGAAGTTCTCAACTCACATACGAGACAAATGCAGATACAGGTAACTGTGAATCATTTGCTGGTTTACATTTTTTAGTATATAAAAACTCAAAATTATACGTTAAAGAAATAAGCAAGGTGGGAAAAAATTTGATTCTAATTAATAAATAATGAAGTCCTTGAATACATTCACTATCAACTACTGACATTTGGTAATGTTTTCAGCAGATGAGGTGATGTTTGGTTTAGTTCCTTTTGTGTCAGTGAAACAATTTTAGATTCCAAATGGAGAACTGTAGAGGTTCAGTGAAGCTGTAGATAAAATGTGTGACAAGCTGTATCTTTACATATAAGAATAGCTTCAAGCCAGTTCTTACTGAATTTTATGGTAGGAGTTGTTCTGCTAGATTGAAATACGACAATTGTAATTGCCTGCAAAGAGAGGATGGTGACAGAAGATGTGAAAAGCAGAGTGGATGCTACTGGGGTGACTTGGGAGTCACAAAAATCAGCAGTTACCAAGCTAATTCATTTAACACAGGACCTAACATACTTGTTAAGTTCCAGACCTCATTATGAGATAATTACAAACTACCCCATATTAGTTTGAGGGGACACAGCTGAAATGTATTTTCTTTCTTCAGGGAGACAAGGCAGTGTGACAAAAGCACATGTCATGTTTAGGCAAGGGTTATTGGTCTCCTGCCAGTTATCAGCGTCAGGGTTCTTATCCCCAGGTATCATCCCAACCAAGACATTGCCTGGCTGAGTTTCTGCAGCAACACACCCTGAGCATTTTCCGAGAGATTGTGTAAATCCCTCAGAAATCCTTCCTGAGGGCTTTTTGGGACAGTACAGACCAAGCTGTGGGTGCTCTGTGAGGCAGGTGGGCAGGACCCACACTGATGGGGTAGGGGCAGAGGTGTCCCTGCATGTGGGCTGAGCAGGGCTGGGCAGCTGCCAGAGGCATAGATAATATGGCACAAATGGAGGAGAGGGCATCATGCAGTGCTGGCACAGGAATGTGTGCCTGGAGCAGGTCAGTG
>NW_008238464.1:6320433-6327796 GCF_000691975.1 Corvus brachyrhynchos
TAGGAAAAAGCCTTTAGTCTCTTGACTTCATGGTTGACACCTTTGAGACTTGGGACCTTGCCTGGTTTGCTGTGGGGGCTGTTGATTTCTCCTTTCTCTGCTGTATTTTCTTATCTCTTGCTTTCACCCTAGAGGTACTTGGCTCTCTTCTGCTTGACATCTAGTGTCGCACACCTCTAAATGCAATTTAATCTATATGGTTGAGTGATAGAACTATAAACATGTTCCTACATTTTATCCCCTCCCTCCTTTCTCCTTTTTTCTCTTTATGGCATGGTTTTTAATTCAGGGAGCCCTGTTTACGGATTTCTTTTTATCTGTCTCCTATTACAAAGCATGTAGCCACACATTTCATTTTAATCATGGATTTGTGTGTACTTTGCAGCCTCACCTTCTATGAAGCACAGCCCCAACAATCTTCAGAGGCCACAGTCCAGGCTCAAGTGCAGTTGTGAGCTTTAGTCTGGACTTCAGTATGCACAGAATCAAGCCCTTGGTTTTGGTTATATCTTAACCAGAGGACTTTGGATACTGGAGAGAACTTCATAGGGTTGCGAGAAAACAGCAATTTTACCTTTTAACTTTCAGCAGGTGGAAAAACAATGGTATTTAAAAGCAAAACATATGAAAAACCACCAGCAGTGTTCTCGTCGCTTGAGCAAAAGTTGCATACTCCAACAGAAATACGATGGCATTTTCAAAACTTCAGGCCAATATTTCTAGCTAGGTATTTTCTCTGGTGTTGGTCCCTCCTAAGATATTTTGAAATGACCATTGAACGAGCATTAAAAACACAAGCAAGCCTCAGGAAAGACTTTTAATGCGGTTATTTGTGTGTAATCCAGCTGGATGAAGTGGCATGTATTAAATTATGATAATAGAGAATGCACTCGCCTTCTGTTTGTTTTGCATTTCCAAAAACAGTCATCATTTTGTCTTATTTTCAGTGTTCAGTTTAGTACTGCTCTGAGGACACAGTCTGGTTAGCAAAAATAAGAACTTACCTGCACTGTAAAGTGTCAGGGCTGAAAGTTAAGCAATTACAAGATTGGTATTTGGCTTTAGCCCTGTGGCTGACTGTAGTTCTGTCCCTTTTCAGTGCTGTCCACTTGCTTTTCAGCAAACTGCTGGCTGTGTGCTATGAACTATCCAGGGCATGAATCCAAAACACAAAGCTGACTGCCCTTATGGCTAACCATATGGGAACCCTTAGCTATGAGAGCTGTCCTGAATGTCCCTGGGTCATGGTGGCAGGCAGCAAGTAGCTTCTCCTTGCCACAAGAGCAGGGAATTGGAGCAGGATGCTAACTACTGAAATGCTTCCCCTTTTGATTTGTAGGTGATGGTGGTGCACCAGCAATTAAGTTTTGACTATAAGAAGCAGGAGTTTAAACAGCCAGAGGGCATTGTGAAGTAGGCAGAATGTAATTTCCTAAACTGGAATCTGTTAGAATTGCCACAGGGATTTAACCCCTTCTCTTATGGAAGTTTTCACTGATTTGGGTTTGCTTGTATTAAAGATCAGATGCAGCTGAGAACTCAGAATATACTTTTTTCTAATGTCTGTGTTATTACTTGCTATACAATCTAAGAAAATTTTAGAAGGCTCTGAATTCTGGTAGCCCTGTAAGTAGTAGGATTTCTTCACAGAGGAAGCACAGTATGGGCACTGCTGCAGCCAGCTTTTCCTGATTCTCATTTGCTCTGTGTCTGCCCACTGTCTGTGCTAGGAGCAGGGAGATGGTCTGTGCCAGCTCCTTGTGGCACTCCATACCTCGGAGCATCAGGGCAGCAGTGACCACGGCACTGAGCAGAGGTGTCTGAGTTTTTGGCTACATAGCCTGTGTAGCTCAGCCAGTTGGGCTGTGGCTGCCAGGGCATCTGGGCTTATGTTCCCACATGCTGAATGGGCCTTACAACTTTCCAATACCCAAAATTTACCTTTTTGAGACTGGCTTCTGTGTCTCCATGGGATGCAGTCAGGAGGTGTAGGTGCTACTTTAAACAAGCAAGCTGCAGACAAATTCATGTTCTGTAGGATATGGCAGAGAGCAACACACCAGGTGTAAACAGTGTTGTAGCAATACAGTATGTAGCAATAAATTCCAGATTATACTGGAATCCACAAGAGAAGAAAAAAGGCTCATGAGAAGAGGAAAGTCTGTGAATAACCTTTTCAACTATCAAATTCACTTTATCTTCGTTACTGAAGACTGCAATCCAAAGGGAGTTCCCAGGTATAAACCTGCTCAACCCTGTCCTCCTTTATGCTATAGCCACAGAACAAGAGCTCAGAATAGCTGATAAGAGCGATTTTGGGACAGCTAGTCAAAATGCAGAGAGAAGGGTGCTCAAGACCTGGCCAGCTAGCAGGGAGAGGGAAGGACATGCCTAAATGTCCTCTGAAATAGCTAACTGGCTCTGTACAGCAGCTCACTGATGGAAGCAGCATCTGGGTGTCCCAGGGAACAGAGCTGTACAGATGAAGAGTGGGTAGATGGAGTATCTGTCATAAAGTGGGAAGAAGGTTATGAAATAGTGGAGGCGTGTTCCTTTCTTCTGCTCTACAGGAAGATTGGGATTGTCTTCTGCTACAGTCATAGAACACTCTGTTGGTAGCAGGACCCAGGTTCCAAGGCAGCAGTATCTTGGCTGCTGTTCAGCAGTCTGGTGCATCAGCTTTGGGCTTCACCTCTCCCTCCACAGAAGCTTTATAGTGCTTCCTTGTGAAGCCTGGTCATAATCAAAAGGATGACTTTTTTTTTGAAATTTCAGTGGTAAAAGAATCTTCCTAGAAGTAGCTTTTTGGAGACATGGAGGGAAAACTTGCAGATGCTTTTTTGAGAGAAAAGTTATTGCCTTACACATTTTTATTACCCTCTCAAAAATTACATCATCTGTTGTGCTTTCTGCAGAGGTCGGTATTCAAAGACTGGGTCTGGGAGGCTTCTGTGTTATCTTCCACTGATCCAACAAAAGACATCTTGTTTGTTGTTCCAGCTTTTCCTTTCACATGCAGTTGCAATAGGAAGTTTCTCATTAATAACTCATTACTGCATCTACATTTTGCATAAAGCAACCTACAAAAGTCATGTAGCTAATCCACTCACGTTTTTCTGTAGCTGTTTTGAAGTAGCTGGACTGTCTTCACCAATAAGGGTAACCACAGACTATTTTCTAGAGTAGATTTACGTATCAAGGTGGAATGTAACTTAAAAGGTAAACAAAGAGGTTTGGGGACTGAAAATATTTATTTGTCTTGGGGATTTCACTGGGGTCTGTCCTGTACCTGAGGCTGCAGACACTAAGTTCTTTTCATACTTAAGTATTCAATTTGGAATTTTACTTTTTCAGATCTCTGTTGAGGAACTCGAAAGAAATTTGATTATAAAGGTCAACAGGGATGCAGTTATGAAAATAGCTGTCTCAGGGGACCTGTTTACTCTAGACAAGGGAGTGTATCAGCTGAATTTGACAGTAGGAGGCATTCCTTTCAAAACAAAGGACCTTATTCTACCAGTAAGTATAGCATGATCACTTGTGTTCCTTTGCATGCCTGAAGAGCTTGATTTCCTCTTCTCTTGGGGTAATGTCAGTCCTTCCTGAGAGAAGTTCAACCTGCCCTGAAACAGGCGGAATTATCATCTTCTGGATACAGCTTTCTGTCCATTGACTATAGCAGGAGCCTAAGCCAGTAGCAAAGTTGAGACTCCAGATTTTAAATTGGTAAGTTTGGGTGAGATGTATCCCACCTGCAGAATTAGGGCACAGCAAAACTGGAGCACATGACAAAATTCACAGTGGTCATGCTGGCTTGGAGAGCATGAGTGGCCTGGGGAGGGGTTGGTGGGCACGCTGCTGTGTGAAGGTGCCACTGTGCCTGCTAAGTCTGGAACCAACATCAGGGGCACTTTTTGTGTTGCGACCAAAATTTTTGCTTCACGTATAACGTATCACAATTTGCTGCTTGTGTTTGCTGTTTCAGTTTAGTGAGACCCAAGGAAAAACAGAAGCTTATTTTTCTTTATTTCCTCCTAATTGAGGAGGAAATATGAACAGCATATGAATAAGAACATACAGCATATGAATAAAAGTTAAGGCATTCCTTGGGTGAGACTGGATGATTGCTGTGTTTCTGGAATAGCTGCTTCTCAGGCTGGTTTGAACATCCACCACAAGCAGAGTTGGCACCTTGAAATCCAAATTTGCATCTTATTCCTAAATGAGGTGACAAGCTTGTGGCTCTGTGGCTGGGAGTGCAGCAGCTAAGCCTCACAGCTCCTGTGCCTCACAAGAAGTCATTCAGGGCCACTGCATGTGGGAAACAGTAAGCTCAGGGTGTAGTCAGAATCTAGGACTGAGAGCCAAAAACTCCTCAGGGTTTTATCCTGGCTCAGACACTTAATTCTGTCTCTCCTTCAGTTAATTGGGAGTAGTGGTGCTGATTTAGAGGCTTTGCAAGGAGCTTGCTCTTTACACACTGACGCACATTTTAATGCTGATGTTTGGTACCAGATGGCCTAACTAGAAGCTGGAAGGTATAAGGTGTGTTCGGAGTGGTGTGTCTGTCTTGTGGTGCAGGCACCCCTCCTTGAGCGAGAACCCAAAAACTTATACCATGATCAGGTCCAATGTCAGTCTTGTGTGTCATGCAGGCTGTTTGCAATGACAAAAGGATTGCATTTTCAGCCTCAAGTTAGTTTCCAGCATTTGCAATGCAGAATTACGGAGCTTTGGCTACGGAGCTTTAGAAATAAGTTGTACTAATGATGGGCAACACACAGAGAAACTTAGAGAATCAATACAACCAAATCAGCACCTGCACTAGCTAGTGCCCTTCTGTCCTGTGGAGACAAGCTGAGCTCAGGAGTTTCCTGGGGAATACTGACCGCTCACGTGCTTGGGGTTGGAGGATTGGGGTTGCTGCCTGTTGGTTTGCATGTGCATAACACGTTGAAATTATTTCTACTGTTTAGTATCATAATATAACTCAGTATTCCTTTGCACCCAATTCTTCTTCACTGAACAATAGTTTGAGGCATAAGACACTGCTTTATCTTCCTAGATAAACCCTCGGCTGGATGGTTGCATGCGGGCGTGGAACTGGCTGAATGGGGAAGACACCTCTATCCAGGAGACCATAAAGATGAATGAAAAGATGCAGTGCTTTGCTGTAGCAGGACGAGGGTCCTTCTATCCTGGCCGAGGTTTTGCTGTGTTTAATCTTACTTACAGTAAGTTGGCTGGGTTTTTTTATTTCTGACCTGGTGTCCTGCCATTAACCATACCTGGTTAATAAACAGTGTAAAACTTAGATGTATGCCAGATTCATTGTTGATTGATGCAGAAAATACTAAACTTGTGATTGATTCATAGCTAAGGAAGGCCTATATATGATAGTTCAAGCCAGTGAAAATATGCACAGCATGGATTAGGTTCTCTCTGTGTCGTTCCAGGAGTACATTTCACAGCCAGACTGGCTCCAGCTCATCCTCAGCCTTAGAGGCTTTACATCTCCCTGTCAGCAGCTTAGGTGCTTCTGCGTCCAGTCCTTACCATTGTTTTCTGCTCAGCTGGGAGACCTGCAAGCCATCCTGCTGTATCTCGAGTTTAGGATAGACAGAAAAATTAATATGGTCTATTGTCTTGGATTCACTTTTAATCATGGGGTGTCATTACTTACACTTGGGACAAATGCACTAAGCATATTTCTGATAGAAACCAATTAAACTGGCATACAGTAATAATAAGTTTCAAACCAAACTTGTCCGTCCTAATGTAGCACTCAGAAAGGCACTTTTTGTTGTTCTAGATTATTGTGTTTGCTTATCTGTGTAATCAGCTATCAGTATTTCTGAACCCACACAAATGCTGACCATCTATTTCAGTGTGGTGTGTAAGTCTGCTCTGCAGGAGCCATCTCTTCAGCGTCATATAGATTTTTCTGCTGTTCCATTGTAAATTAGGGAGTACCAGGTGTCTTGTCTTACTACTTAGCACATGGATTCAAAAGTTGCAAAGTAAAGACAAGGCAGCATCTAAAGTGCAGGTGAAGTGCAGATGACAGCACTTGGCTGAGATAAGGCCTCAGCACCTGCATTTTTCTTTTCCCAAACAATTTCTCTCTCTCTCTCTGTCTTATTTTTTCTGCTTTGTAGTGGTAAGCTTTATAAAGAATGCATTATTGTATTTCAAGATGTGGTGAATTGTAAAGCTAATACTCCTGTGAAGGGAGGTTGCAGGAGCAGGATTGAGATCTTTCTTTACAGCCTGCATTAGCTTTTAAATTACAAGGGCACTGAGGGAGTAAGAAGATATCAGAAAGTTTAATTCAGGGTTCAATAGGTGAAATAAAACATGTCACACTTCTGAGAGGCTGGTTATCAGGAAGAGTTTGAGTAGGTGACGAGTGTAGTATGCTTATATAATTTTTGAGTTTAATACAGGCTTTCATAGAAATGTTTCCTGCATGTCAAATTTCAACTTAGATTTCTCAATGATCTTTGGGCAGACTGGTTCAAAAATTGGTTTCTGATTGACCTATCTTGCAGAAGTTCTTTGAATGTGTCAGATTGGCAGCCATGAGAATTTGACTAACTCTTTGTGATAAAAAAAGCTTAATGTTATCCTTTGACGTTCTGAAAAGCAGCAGAATGCATAAGGTAGCAAGAGGAAACTCATGCCATTTTCTTGACTGATTTTATGTTCAGGTGCTTTGGAATTATATTTTTTTTAATAAAAGAAAGGTGGCAGTCTCTCCAGATGCTCATCTGCCTATGCTCTTCTCCAGAGAGAAATTGAACAGCTTACCCATTTGATACATTGTCCTATGCATTTCTTTTCTGTAGTGCAACCTTCTTCTGGAAATGAAACCAAGACAAATTGGGAAATCGAAGTAAATGCTGTAATTCAACCAGCAACAGATACTGGTGTGCTGTTTGCCCTAGTTACAGAAGAAGCATCTGTCCCTCTATCACTGTCTCTGATTGACTATCACTCCACAAAGAAACTGAAACGTCAGGTACAAGTACTTTTGTAGAGAAGTTTCCTTGCTGTTTCCTGGTAACTGGAAGTCATTTTCAAAAACAGTTGTCAGGTTTGCTGCCTGCCTCCTTATTTGTCCCACCTGTTCAGAGCATGGTCTGAAAAAACCGTACTTGACTGGCACCGAAGTTCTGCCTCTTAGAGATGTGTGTCAGCTGCTAATAGGGGGCTCTTCGCAAATGTGGCCTAGGTAAAAGATGGAACTGCTCTCTTGAATGCAGGCATACTTTTTTTTTTCTGGCACAGAAACTGTTTAGTGCCATAAACCAGGGATTTCCATTCTCGCTTATCAGTAACTGTCCCAAGGTAGCCAAGAGAC
>NW_008238464.1:6327838-6332737 GCF_000691975.1 Corvus brachyrhynchos
ATTTGATGGCATTCATAATAGATGGCTAGATTCTGGCATTCCACAAGGGTAAACTAGGGAGGATTTCTCTAAATCTCATGAGCCAATTTTGATTTATAGTACAGCAGCTCCAGTCAGTTTGGTTCCAGTGCAATATAATGACTTCTGCAAGACCCCACTAAGAGCTCTCTCTGAGGAAACATGGTTTCAAAAATTAGTCCCACTGATTCATTGGCTTTTCATCTATGCAAATGAACTCAGAATACAAACAGCAATAATAATAAGCCTAATTCTCTGGAGGCTCTGCAAAATATTTGTAATAAAGGCCACACTGGGGTCATCCTGGTACTAGTAATTGTGGCTAGGTATTTTTCTGCTCACTACCTGTTTTTCTTTCTTTCCCCTGCTGTTCAGTTTATCATTGTGGCCTTGGAGAACACAGTTGTGTCCAGACTGGCAATAAATCTCTGTGATAAGAAGGAACACTCTATAGACATCCTCCTCAAGAAAGATCACTTATCCCTGAGGGTAGATGGGGTAGCAGGAGAGAGTGAACTAAGCATCTCTGAGTTGGAGGACAGTCTGTCCATCTTGGAGAGCTCTTTGCAGTCAACGAAGACATACGTGGGAGGATTGCCAGGTGAGTCTCCAGTTTTGTACCATGGACCACCTTGCTGAGCTGGGAGTCAGGAAAACTGTTTCTGTTCAAGCTGTGAGACTCCTGTTTCTGCTTGAGCAGGCTTTGTCTGCAGTGCAGGCACACAACAGATATGGAGTTGCACCTTCCTTGAATGTTTGTGTCCTTCTGAGGACAGCTGGAGGCAAAAATAGAAAGAGGAGGTTTTGCTTGTTCAACAATAGGAATGATTTATCTGAAGGATAGCTATAAGCTGGGTTATTATCTTAAACCTGGTAAAATCCATAGGAGCTGGACTGCAGGTTCCTGCAGTGCTTCATTAATGTAATGAACCCATGGCAGCACTCCTTGAGGGGAGTACTAGGGACTCGAGTTGCTTTACCTGAACCTTGGGAAGCCTAGTGTGGTGATTCTCCCTGGCTGATGGTCTGTTTGAACTGATCACAGCACAACACAGTTAACTGACTGCCTCCCAGCAGAGGGCAGGTAGGGCACAACCAAGGGATTAACACCATTTATATTTTCTCTGTCTTTTCCACAACAACAGGGTTTCTACTGGGAGGTCAGTTTGCTCCTCTCTTCTGAGCTTGTGAGATTAAACTTTCACCTGAATCATGAATATTGGCCAAGTTTGGGAGTTTGTTTCTTGTTCTGGCTGAACAGGTTTATCTGTCCCTTCTGCTGAGGAATGCTATTAAGGAAACACTTAGTTTCTGATGCACATGATGCCAGCAGCTAAGCAAAGTCTTGCCCTTACTTGCCCAAGCAAGGGAGAGGCACACATGTTGGCCTCTTGGTAGGTGCTGAAGCAGTCAGGCTGGAACAGGGTGGCTAAGGTGCCACATGTACTAGGACACATGGTGAGGCTGTCCCCACCATGAGCAAGAGTTTACAGAGGATTTATGCTGATGATGCAGATGGCTGCCAGTCACACCTGAAAGGGGAGGCCACATACTCTGGCACGTTCACACACTGGCAGGAACAAGGCTGGAATCCCCAGCGTAGCATTTTCCAGTCTCAGATTGAATTATCCAAGCTGGCCATTGCACAGGCAAGAGACGTCGCCTGCTTTCTTTTAAGTAGCTCTCAGATGCACAGCAGAGACTTCCACAGCTCAGGTAATCATCCCATTCTGTCACTGTCCCAAGTTCTCTATGGTTTGCTTAGACTACCTGTGCTGGTGCAGCACCGTTTTTGATTTGCTAGAACTGAGTGTGAGATACCATGGCTGTGGCAGTTCAGACTCAGCTGGCTGCTGTAGGTTTAGCTGCTATCCTCTCTCTGATCTGTTGTGCGTAGCAACGGGAATTTCTGCCAGCGCTCTGCTTTCGCCATTGAGAGGAACCCAGCGCTTGCATGAGAAACCCTGTTATTTGCCAAGCAAATAAACATTTCAGCACTTCAGCTGGATTAATCACTCTGGGTTAAGTAACAATACCGAATGGTCAGATCTAAGTGAGTTTGGCTCATTCAGATTTTGAAAACATTACGTAGTTTTTGGTTTTTCCGTGCTTCCATACCCTGTGGAAAAAACAGTATAGTGGTCAAACTTCACGTCTTTATTCCATTGCCACAAATAAAGAAAGAATTCTGGGTCCAAATATGTAATATGTCTGATCCTAAGCACAGTTAATATTGCAGATGTGGAAGAAATACTACTTAGAGTTTCAACAGATAAAAGGGAACATGTAGACATTTATTACATTTTCTATAGGCTTTTCAGTTCTTGTAAATCCTAAATGATGTAATTTATGTGATGCATAGGTGTTTTTTCAGGAAATATGCGTTCCACCAGGTAAAGGAACCTTTAAACTAGGCTTCCAAATCTTTACATAACCACATTTTGGACAGATCCATTTCTAGTCATAACAGAAAATTAAATATTTCACGTGATTTACAACTACAACACAAAGAAAAAAAAATTATTTTTTTAACCTCTTACAAATCCATCTGAAAGCCCACACTGTCTCTCAGTCAGCCCTGTGGCACATGTAACAGCAATCTGCTTGATTCCTTAGGCAAGTCGTCAGGCTGTTAAGCCACAACTTCAACTTCTTCTGACTCAAAATTTAGTTTACATTCATGTGAGGTATTACAACAGAGATGCTGCATTCCTTTAAGCAGACTTTGCAGATGAACGTTGGTAAATGGAGAGGTAACATCATTAGTTAAAGCAACTACCGAGCAATGGTACTTCTCATCCAGGAAGCTGAAAAGATTTATAGTATTTTTGTGGCTTACAGATCTCCCATAAATGTTCTCTCTCCCACTCAGTCCTAGATACTGTCTGAACTGTGTCTGATCACATCAGCCCTGCATATCTCCAGGCAGAACACTTTAAATTTCAGATAATCTTGGCTCAACAGGACAACCTATTGTTCAAGTTGTCCTTGCTTCGATGTAAAGATAAATGGTTTATTTAGCTACCTGAATCACTGTTAAATATTCTTTGAGACATTTATTATTTTCCATTGCACAACCAGTTTGATTGGGTCAGCTTTGGGTTGTAAATAAACTAATGACCTTTGGGGAACGGTAGAGGACACAGCTCATGTCGATTTTCTTGTCGTTGTGTTACTGTGTGGGGTTTTTTGTTTGTTTGCAATCAGTGTGTATGTGATATTACAGAAGTTAGTACTAAGACTGACTAATTTCCTCTGGTCTATTGGATTGTGCTTAGTGTCTTCTTCCTTGCCATCTGTTTTCTGCCGCTGGTAAACTGATTAAAAGAACGTCACCAGTGGATCTCCACAGTAAAAATTAGTCTCATTAGTCTGACCAATTCAACTGATGCATTCCAGCACCTTGCTGATGAAGGCCGGCAACCTCCCTGTGCTTATACACAGCAAAATTGTGGTAAAGATGAGTGCAGCAAGTGGTAGAGGCTGCATATGGGAAGTGCTTTCCTGTCATAAAGTTCTTCCTACAATCTTTTGGAAACTGTTTTGAAGAGAAAGAGCATTAGAGGAAGGTCTAACCTCTCCACTAATGACAAAGCAGAGGGTTCAGAGATGGAGGGGGGGAAAACATGGGGCTGGAAAGCCATGTGAGCACATTGTGCCACTGCAGCAAAGCCTTGCTGCTGTGCAGCAAAGGTTTCATGGTTTCATCAGGTTTGGAGGCCTTTCAGAGACACAGAGCAGCTGAGGAAGGGTTCAGCCTGGGAGAAGGGCTTTTGAGCACCAGAATAGATGGTGTTTTCCTCACGTCTGGGATTGTGCTCTTGCCTTCTGGAGAGAGGGGCAGGGGGAGGTAGAAACCCTAGCATGGAAAGAGGTGAGCTTGAATTCGTTGAAGTGATAGCTATCTGAGCCTAGGTAGGGCAGGTATTTATTTAAAAGCAGCTGTCAGAGATATTTATCTCCCGTTTCTGACAGACGTTCCTGTCACTTCCACTCCGGTCACCGCGTCCTACCACGGCTGCATGACCCTCAAGCTGAGCAACACGGCACTGGACTTAGATGAGGCTCTCTACAAGCACAATGACATCACCTCACATTCCTGTCCTCCAGTCAAGGAGGGTCAGTAGGTACCACTGCAATGCGGAAGTTTTATACTCAGAAACTTTCAATGCTTTTCTTTTTTTAAAAGATATAAATTATTCAGATCTACCGCACTGCGTGTATAGTTTCTCTTAAACACTGAAGTTATGTAGAAGCTACTGATCCTTATGTCAGATTGATTACTGAAATACTCTTTGCTTTGAGGTTTAAAGGTTGTAATATATTTGTAAATAGTTCAGAAGACTAATATTAAATAAGTCAAAAGTACAGAATATACTGAAAGTGAATGCTGTCTTTAGACTGTAAGAGACGGTTTCATCTGTCATGTGGGAAACCTGGTAATATATGAGTCTGGACTGGAATAAAAATAATAATTCTGTATTATTTTTTATTACCAAACACTGCTTTCTGATTTGCAAAATACAAGAGAATAAAATATTTACATACAAATTTTTAATTTACCTGTACTGAGATTATTCGGTATTCTGGTATTTGGACACAATGACTCAGACTGTGCCTGATGTGGAGGTTACACTGTCCGGGGGGTGGGGGGAGGGAGGGCTGCTTTTTTGGTTTGGATTTTTGTGGTTTTTTCAGGGGGTGGGGGGGTTTTTGTGCTTACATCAGTATTTCATATCTTCTCAGCTGCAGAGCAAATGGTGGCTGCTATTCTTATTGCTAGGGTTTCTCTTTCTGGTACCACAGAAAGAAGACTGAGTTGTGACCTTTAGAAAAACTCTTGGTGAAAAGAAAATGGAAAGCAAAGTTGGGTCAGCAGGA
>NW_008238464.1:6332783-6338134 GCF_000691975.1 Corvus brachyrhynchos
AAAAGAAAAGACTCAATAAATTGAAAGCCATATGGCTTTTGTGTCAATAGCTGCTGGAGCAAATGATGAGGTGTTGAGAATTGGGGAATATTATCTGGTGATGACATATTTTTGCTGCTGCATTTTTAGGTTGGCTCATTCACTGTGAGCCTAGTGGGAGCAGAGAGGCTTGAGCTGTGAGAGTTAGCCAGGCTGAACTGCATGAGGTGAGAATGTCTGTGGGCGTTTATGCAGGAGAGGTTGTAGAGCCATAAAGTGTGTTCAGCTATTCAGCTATCCTTCTGAAGCTGGGATGGGCTTTGCCTAGCCTGCCTTGAATCACTTAACTCTTGTTTTATTTGGTCCTTGTCTTGTGTCAAACTAATAAACTGAGTACTGTTGGTATATGCTGTGGTGCAAAAACCAAGTACAGGGTAGCTAAGGTTACACCATCCTTCAGAGGACTAACATGAAAAAGGTCCAATTCTCCAAGGTCTTTTATAAATTATTCTTGGCCAGTCATGTTATGTTTTCCCTAAGCAGATAAGGAGATGACACATTAGTCTCATAATCTGCATGTGTGGCAACATCTGTGACCAAACTGTGAAGATACAACTGTCCCAGAGGAAAAGATGAAAGAGAGGCAAGACTATTCCAAGCATATTTTCTGGCGAGGATCCCTGCTTTGTTTAGCAGAGAAGAGGAAGGCACTCTATTAGCCATTAGACATGGCATCATAGCTTCTTATCATGAGCAAATCAATCAGCAGTAATGCAGTAGGGCAGAAAAGAACAGAACTTTATCACTTTCAACCAACCTACTCATTTATACTTGGAGAAGGATGTGTTGTCAGGTCTGACCAGACACAAGTTTGAAAGGAAGGATCCCACTAGACAGTAATAACTTACGGGCAGACTGTGCATGGATAGGAAAAACCAGGAGTAGTTCTATGGTTTTGCTTTTTTTAATTGAACAAGGGAAATCATGTTGTTTCTGAAAGTGCTTTACGTTACAGCTGATGACTCTGGATCAATTTGTGATTTGATGGAGTACCCAAGAAAGATTAATTAGTATCTTCAGTAAGAGCCGAAAATCCTGAAGATACTCTGTTTAATAGAATGTCCACACTTCAGTGTTTTATTTTCTGTATGTTTTTCATGGTTGTTTTAGTCCTTTACCAAAATACAGCTCTGTGCTTATTCTGGTTAATATTCTTCACAGCAGCCAGTATGGGGCTGTAGCTTGGGTGTGTGCTGGAAACAATGTTGGTAACTCTGGGATGTTTTAGCCATTGCTGAGTAGGGCTTGCACAGTGTCAAGACCTTTTCTGTTTCTCACCCCACCCACCAGTGAGGGGGCGGGGGGTGCACAAGGAGCTGGGAAGGGACACAGCCAGGACAGCTGGTCCCAAGCGACCAGAGGGAGTATCCCACACCATATGGCCTCATGATCAGCACATAAAGCTAGGGGACAAAAGGGGAAGGGGAGGGACATCCAGAGTGATGGTGTTTGTCTTCCCAATGTTACACATGACATTGCCCAGCTTTCCTGGAGATAGCTCACCTGCTCACAAGAAGTGGTGGATGAATTCCTTGTTCTTCTGCTTTGCTGGTGTGTGCAGCTTTTGCTTTACTTATTAAACTGTCTTTATCTCAACCCATGGGTTTTCTCACTTTTACCCTTCTGATTCTCTCCCCAGTCCCAGCAAGGGAGAGTGAGTGAGGGGCTGCCTGGGGTAAGCTGCCAGCTGGGGTTCAGCCACAACAATCTCCCACCTTTTTAACTTGGAGTAGCTCTAGTGAAAAAAAGTACAGACTCAGAAGCCACCTATTTTTAAACCAAGAAGCTGAAACAAGCCCTGTTTTACTTTGTTCTTTTCAAAATAAGCATGCTAGCAAAATAGTTTTGTGTCTGGTATTTTTGTAAAATCTCTGTGGTAGTTCCCAAAAAACTACCACATGGCATAAATTAATCACAAACATGTCTGACCTTTGTCTTAATGTAAGTGACACTATTTATGAGGCCAGAATTATTCTGGGTCCTGGAAATGTGAATCCTGTGGTACGTTATGGTACTCTGCAGTTCCATACTAAATGTTACTTGTACAAGAGCATTTAATTTTCTAATTCAGAGCAGAAATTGCTCCTGGACTTTGCATAATGTGTGCATGTAGTGAAGATATTTTGCATAGATCACAATGCACCCTGACTCAAAATGTGGTTGAGAAGAGAAACTCAGAATTTCTCAGTCTGGAGAATGACAGAAGGGGGGGGAGGAGGGGCCTGTCTTTTGTGTAAAGGTGAAATTTTTTTGTACCCTATAGCAGTACCACACTGGAGAAATGTTTGGAGGAAGAAGTAGCTGCAATAAGCATTCATTCATTCCTTCTCAGTCACTTGCTTCAACCCAAGAGAAACACTGATTTCATCCTTGTTCAGTTAGTCTAGGTGCTCAGCCCAAAAGGATCAAGTCTGTTCTGGACTTTGTGTCCCCAAAATGAACCCAGGTGGTTCTCCTGGTAGTATTCATAGCAAGTAAAAAGAAGTAAATATGTAGCTTCACTTACAATCAGAGTGACTGTGCTATTCACAGCATGGATTTGCACAAGAACTAAGCATTTTGGATGCATTATATTAATGTTTAAAACAAAACCAATGGTCTCTCTCTGACTTCTGTTTCTCTCAGCCACGTTCACATAACTCACCTTGTCAACAATACACATAAGGCACCTCATCACTGATCACTGGCCTAAAACCTTGTATCTCAGAAAAAACTTAATTGAACAAAAGGTGCCTTTTATGGTCCATATAAATTAATCTCTCTTCTTACGTGTATTAGTAGTGAATCTGCTTTTATCCATAAAGGTACAACACATGAATTAACAGAATTTTCTTAGAAGTTGCAAAGTATTATGTAAAAGGATGATCATTCTTTGTTCTATTTTAAGCAGGTCTGATGGTGTCACTTCCTTTCAAAGGAAACTGTCAAGTAAGCTGGTTTTGTTTATATAGTTTTTTTCAATATCTTCATAATACAGAGCAGCTGCTTAAAATGTTAATGAGAAATACCTTCCAGTCCCTGTTTTACTCTTTGGCATTTCAGGAAATTTCTAGAGCTTCATTGCTGTCTAGACTGTACGATCTATGGAGCAAGCAGCACCAACACCCTTCCTGCAGGAGCAAAATGCAGTGAAGGGATGCAGCATTTAAACAGGTTTTCATGCTGTTGTAAGTACTCCTATTCCAAAATATGGCAGGTGTGTGCCTAAAGGAATCCCAGCTAATGTGGTGCACAGTGAGGTGGCAGGGCGCAGACAACAGGGACATGGCTTTTTTCCTGTCAATAGCACTGCCAAAGGTATTGTATCCTAGCCTTTGGAGAAAATAAATAAATAAAAAAAGGAATTAGGCTACTTCATTCACTCTGTTTCAGTCATTGTAAAATGCTTGCATCAGGTCTTGGATTAATTTAAAAATAAATAAGAGGCATTTAACCTAAAATGGTTTTGGTTGTGGTGCTCTTTTCACTAGAAAGGAATTAATTTGAACACTAAAGTGCAGCCTAAAATACTCATCTGGAAATGGCATTTTTAGTGCAATAATGTGACATTTTACTGTGCAGACTAGATTGGCACAAAGTTCAGCTGAAACAGTCCCAATAGAATTAGCCTTTCTATCTGAAACTTGAAAAAGGAAACTATTTGGTAGGGTACTTCTTCCTCTGTTTCTTTGTTTTCCTTTTGTTTTTGTTTCTGTCCAAATATACATAGTGAACTTTATTGTAAAATAATTGCCACACTTTATTGGTACAACACTTTCACCAGAAAGTTTATTAAACACTACAAGCAAACAAACTCTTACTACCCAAAGTGATTGATTTGGAGAGCTCCCGGCTACCCACTCAGACAACACAGGCTAAAACCCCTCGATACTGGTTTATGAAAGCAGAACAAGTATCCAGAGGGTTTTCTTCATTTTTCCTCTTGAAGAAAATCTATTCTACAGTGCACTGAGAGGGAAACACCTCATGCTTATGGTAGCCAGAAAGCTCTAGTACATCTGACTGCAGGCAAACTGAGTGGTGATGTGCCTGCCCTTATACTTCCAGGGCTCTGCCCTGCTCACAGGGAGATGTGGGTAAAAGCGGAGCGCAGTTTCCAGAGGTTTCTTAAAAACAAAATAAAAGCTTACCACCTACTAAAATAAATTATTTGTTCTACGGTGCATATGGTGGAGGTTTTTCTCCAGGCAAGCAGTAAGTTGGTGTATAGAGGGCTGGAGCATTCGGGGGAAGACCATAGCTGGAGCTGGACTGAGATGGAGGCTGAGTTTCTTCTGATAAAGAAATGTCAGTAGATGATGTTCCTGGAAAATTGCTGGCAGGCTGTTATCAGACAAAGAAAAATACCTTCTTCAGTAAAGGATTACAACCCCATTGAAATTCTGTGTTGTTTGCTATGTGTTACATAATAAGCCCCATGATTAAATTTCTCATGCGCTGCAGCACAACATTAACTTTAGTTCTAAAGTACCTGCTTAAGTGTAGCAATGATGGTGTCTAGTGGAACAAGACAGATTCCACCTGGAACCCAAGTCGTTTTTAACAGACATTGCGCAGACAGCTAGGCAATAGAGCAGAACAGGAATTTCTGCAGGAAAAGATGCTTGGCTTCCTGGGTGAGGCACAGCACCTGACTGACTGATTAGGTTACGTGTAGCTGCTCGTTTCCAGGCATCACTGTGAAATTTAAATTACCTCAGATGTAATTAATCTCACTTACAATACATGCATGCATAAATGCAAGGTCTTATTCCTTTGCCAAATGCAGATTCCTCTTAAGAGAAAATTTCACAGGTAGGCATGTGTCTCCCTCTTTGGCTGTCTCAGCTATGATGGGGCTTTGCATGAAATAGGCATGAAAAATAAATAGAGCTTAGGAAGTAGCCCATCTTCAGGAACAAGCAGGGTTCATTAAAACAAAAGAATGCATGTAGGGAATACTATTCAGGATAAAATCCTACTACTGCTTTAAACCAAGTTTGTCACTGATTTTAAAAGGGTCAGGATTTCACTCCTCCCCAGCACATGCCAGTCTAAGGACTTCAGCTGAAGACTTGGGCTCAGCTCCCCTCAGGTTCAGGCTTTAAGTGAACTTTAGGTGTCTGGAATTTAAAAACAAGATAAAGTAATCATGGATCTTTTTCATGAGAGATTGGAATTAAGGACTACAACCATCTGAGCAGGTCTGAATCCAGCAGCTTGAAGCCCTTAGATGCAACATGAAGACCTCAGACCTCCAGCCCCATGGATTCAGCCTCCAGCTCTCAAGCAATGGAAGCAGACGACAGTTAAGTTTCTGGCTGTTCCTAATC
>NW_008238464.1:6338208-6382561 GCF_000691975.1 Corvus brachyrhynchos
TTCCATCATTCACCATTTGTACCTTTGAATAAGTTTATGATGACTTTTAAATTCATGTACTGATGCAGAAATTACTTCTCTCCAAACTGGAACATAATGAGTTCATACATACAGGGAGGTGGGTTGCTTTTATTTTTTTTTCCCAGGAATAGGGTTACGTTTTCCTTTTTGGATCCCAGTGTTTCTTACTAACCTCTCCTGGCTTGGGGACAGCTGGTGGGGTCTGACGCTGAATGTTATGAAGCAGAAGGAAGATAAATGAACACACTTTTTTTAAAAAGTAGAAATCTAGGGAAATAACTGTGTTTATTTTGGAATGCAGATAAAAATTTGGGGTAAATGCAATGCATTTCTGTTTCTCAGTGGACACAGGACTGAACAATCACAACAGATCCTCATGACTACTTACATGAACCTTTTCAGCCTTATTTCTTGTGTTTCTATCCCCTTCTCTCTCTACTCTTGGCTACTCTTACCTAATCAGCAGGTAAGAGTCCAAAGGACAACCAGAGAAAGCCTGAGGTCTGAGAACAGACCAGAAAACTGGGCACAGACTAAATCATCCCGGTGACAAACCTGGGAGCTGGGGTCCAGTTAAGCCCTACCTCTGCAAATTTTGTACTGAGTAGCAGCCTACGCTTTTCTGATGGCGTAAGAAGGGTGTGGTTTTGTACTGTACCTGAAGAGGCAACGGGTAGGATGGATACGTAGAAATTGTTGCCGCAGAAGGACAGAACCCAGCATATGTCAGGATCTGCTGGGCAGGATTGTACAGGATCTGAGGAGGAGGTGCAGCACTGAAAGCAATTTGGGACAGAGGTACCTGTTGAGCATAGGAGACAATAATATATCAGCACAGTGTAGAGGGGTCTGGAGCAGGAACTGCTCCTAACACAAGCAACAAGACAATTTAACAACTTTCTATTTTCCAACACAACACCAGTAGTACAAAAAACCAAGGAGCAGACAGAATGAGAGGAGGGTGTATCCAGAATGAATTTTCTGAGTAAAAATACACAGCTATTTTAATCTTCTTCCCTTGGAAAAAGACTGCTGGAGCATCCCTGGCAACAGTTACAGAAGTGCTGGCAGGACTCCAGATCTGAGACATCCTGAAGAGCACAGCTTTGGCTGCCTCTTCTTACTCATTCCAGCACCAAACACCAAGTCCTTCACTATTTGCTGCAGACTTCTTTCAATAGCATCCACCTGATGCCCTCAAGTCTTTTCTCTCTGCTTTCCTACACAGGTTTACCTAGATCTCCCTTTCCAGACCAGTTGCTCCTCTTTCACAACTCCCTCTCACTTGGGAAATGGAGTTTGCTGCTGGCTCTCCAGCATCACTCTTGATGTGCATACCTCATTCCTACTGAATAAAACCCTTCTCCCATAGATTTATTGGCCTGTCTTTTAATGACAACGCAAAATAAAGTTTGCAGGAAGTAGTAGCTCATATTAAACCAGCTAAAAAAACTTGGTCAGGAAAAAAAGAACAAAAGCTAAATGTGAAACAGGGTTTGTGTTAAACCCTAAACCCCTGTGCTATGTAACAATTTGTGAAGGACAGCAGAGCAACAGAGCTTTGTGAAGTATTTTCATGATATAAATCCAGCGGTTTCTTTTATTTCCTTTGTTTTTGTTAGCAGATTCCTCCACATGAGAGCATGGAATTTTCTTTTCACTGAAATAATAAAATATGGTGGTTGCCAGACAAATGCAGAAAGCAGTGGCCAGGATTTTTTTTTCTTTTTTTTTTTTTTTCCCATTTTCTTTCAGATTTATCAGTGCGAGATATAAACCACTGCATCCTCTGGAGACAGTGTGAGATCTCTCTGTGACTGAGAAAGAGGTATATTAATTGTGTTTTTACAAGGAAAACATCATCTAGGTCACTGATGTACCACATAAGGTTATCTAACAATCTAGGCCTTAGTTTCCTGGAGAAATTTGGCATTCCAGGAGCTGGCATGGAGGAAGGCTGGGATCAAAGGCAGAGAGCTTATTTCATGAGAGAAGGGAAGTCTCTCATCTTCAAGGCACCCTCCTCAAAACACTCTCACCTGCAAGGTACCCTCCTTTCTACCTGCCCTGCTGGGTGATATGGTGGGGAGAAACGAAAAAACACTGTCTCAGGAGTAGGGAGGAGCAGGTAACCTGCTTGCTTCAGATGAAAAGGTTTGGGGCCAGCACCACAGCCCCAGAGTGTGCCCTTCCTTCCTCAGAGGAGGGATAAAATCAGATCCCTCTGACATAAATGCATCAAGAAACACTTGCTTCACCCACAGATGTGAAATACAGATGCCTGTTCTGCATCTGTCACCAACTTTCTGGTGTGGGTCTCTTCGGGTGCTGCTATTTGACCCTCTTTGGCTTCTTCTCTCAGGAACCTCTCTCAGTCCTCTCACATTCCACCCCCCTTAGAGCAATGCTCTCTAATTGCTAAGGATGAACATCTCAACAGTCCTAGAAGACAAATTTGGGGAGTCATCCACGCCAAATATACTAATCAAAGCACCTTATTAACCAGGCTATCTGGTCTCACCCCAGGGCCAGCAACAATTTGCAGGTACTGAAGCTGGTTGGAAGGATGCTTTTATCAAGTATTCCAGTAATTACTCTATGTTAAATTACTCAGCTAAAATACATGGGTAGGTTGAGACATTCTGAACTGCACTAACACCCAAGTCAAAAGAGATAAGGAGCTATGAACTAGCCAGGGAGTGCTGCCAGTGTCAGCTCACTGGCCTCACACAGACCTGCCAGAGAATTCATGGCTGAGCTCCAGCTACTTTTCACATCTGATTGCACCTTTAGTTGCATGAGTGCTAACACATAAACCCATGGCAAGTAGCTCAGTAATTAGGGGTTAATTTTGCTTTCCTTTTTAAAGCAGGGTGAGGGACGAGGAGAGAGGATAAAGCAATGCTATTTAACCTGTTAAGATTCCTTTAAGGACTGCAAGGAGACTAATTTAAAAAATTTTTAAAAGACAGCCCCGTCCCACCCCCCCCATCCTCCCCTCAGGACTATCAGTAGTTCAGATTAATGCAGCCCTAAACTCAGGGCAGGCAGATTCCTTGGCAAGGTGTGTCAGAAAAACATCCAGAATTCATCAGATGAATACTGGGACAGGGAAGGGAGTTTCTAGATTAACTCAGCACCAGCAAGTGAAGTTTTCCATGTAATTCTTTACCTGCTATTTCTGTAAGAAATAATCACAGTGTGTTATCATTTTGGGTACTTCAGCTACATCTGTTTATGTAATATCTTAATCTGCTTTTTGTTAAAAGTGACTTTAAGGCAACTGCCTCCATGTCCTATATCCAAGCATGCTGTAGATCTCAAAAGGAGAATTCCTGTTGTAATCACTGCAGCTTCCCCAGCACCCTGCAGATCACAGAGGGCAGCCCCACGGGTGACACAGCAGCCACTGAGCTGACACCTTGGGGGTCAGGAGAGAATGAAATGTTTCCCACTGAGCCAGCACAGCCCTCAGGCAGGCAGCAGAACCACAGGGAGCGTGGCAGGGTCTGCAGGGAATTTGTCACAAGAAAGAAAACCCTCAACAACCAAAACAACACTTTTTTTCTGTCCAGGAAATATGATGGGTTTAAAGGCAAGGGCACTGTTTTGCAAACTCTCCCCTTTGTAACATGTTTTGGCTGCCAGCATTCCCCAGAGATAAACATGATGTTTTTTGTTTGACTAGTCAGCCTGGCCTTGTGTTTTCTGGAAGTCAATCCCAAAGCAATGCTGTGAGGCATTTCAGGGGGCTTTGCAGTGCTCCCTGCAAAATGCCAGTGAGCATTTATGTGAGAAGGTGACATCCTAAACAAAGTAAATAGTTCTCCCACATATTTTAATGGGGTTTTTTTGCTCTTTTTATTTCAGTCCCATGCCCCTTTTTTTTCCTCTTCTTCTTGATGTTTTCTTCGCCCCTGTCTTCCCCCAAGGGTTACTCCTTTTGTAAGGAAAGGAAGAAGCAGATTAGCAAATCAGCTCAAAAGAGCCCTGAAAAAGCACAGACAGGAGCAAGGGGCGGTCATTGCATTTTGGATTGCTGCTTTAGTAAGACTTTCACAACATAGCTGAGGTGACTGACACGAAGTCATCTTTCCCTTGAACTATGACATCCTTTTCCTGCTCACACTGAGACACTGAACAGCTTACTCAGATCAGGTTTTTAGCTGGAGCCCTGACAGACTCACTCAGCTAAGCTTGGGGTCAAGCTGCACATCCACTGCTGCTGTGATTTCCTTCCGTGGTTCTATGCCACCCAGTCAGAAGACCCAGACTGTGACCCAGGCTCTGCCTCCCAGCAAGGGAATGCGCCAGACCACAGAGACTGCAGTACTCCCAGGAACATCTCCTTGGCTTGGTGTTCCTCACAAGCAGTGCAGCGATGGCCCCGCAAAGTGCAGAGCTGTATCAAAGCATCAGCCCAAATCTCATATAAGCTTAGGTTTGAGCAAGACAGGTTAGGTGGACTCAGGCTGGCTCTCTGCACGCTTCCCACAGCCGCACCTGCACCCATCTGCTGAGCAGGAGAAAACATTTAGGGACACTAAGCTGCAGTGCTCTCCCAAAGGCTAACTGTAGATGATGGCTGCCTTCACTTCCCATGCAAGCTGCTCTTCCCCTCATTTCCCACTGTGGTTGTTTTTGCTCCCCTTCTGCTCCTCTCACAAGGAGGGGATGAATTAAGATGGGAAAACTTCTTCTACTCCTTTTGGGCAGCTGCAACTCTTTACTGGCTGGCTGCGATCTGTCATCAGTTCCTTGCAGGAGTCCCCTACACAAAGGACAGCTCAGCTGCACATTTCTTACATGTGATAGCTCATTGTGCTTGTTTGGCTTAAGCTAGACGGAGGAATATTTCCTCGAAATTTTGCAACTATTAACAAAGGTGAATTTCAAACAATTCATATGACCCTGCTCTATTTTAAGCATGGTTTTAAGCACCCAACATATGTTGTAGATAGCCTGGCCATGGTTGCTAAGGAATGCTGGGTGGTCAGAGCTGGGCCTGGATGGCCTCCAGTCTGCCTGGATCCCAGTTCTGAGCAGTCCCTTCCTGCCAGTCTGCTCCTCCTCCTGTCCTGATGTACATCTCAGCTATCTCTCTTCCTTTCTCTTCCCTGCTTTTTTTTTTTTTTTTTCATTTTACCCATCTTTCTATTCAGTTTTATCTTCTGCAATAGTCAGCAGACACATCATGGGTCTAAGATGACCCATGCTGCTATCACACCTCCCTTTGGTTCCTGCATTTCACCTCCATCTCCGTGTCTCTGCCCATTTAGTTCTACTACTCTCCTGACAGCCTAGTAAGTCATGAACCCCTTGCTTGGTCTTAAGCCATTGTTTTTGGCAAACATGGCCACTGACAGTGATAATCCCAGGAAGAGAAACTTCACCCTTTAACGTGTCAGAAAGTCTAGGCAAATGGGGGACTTTATTGGAGAATCCCTCCCACCACACAGCCTCTTCTGAATGCTGTGGTGCACATCAGCAGAACATGGTGTCGTGGCACAGGGAGTAGGCATTCCTTAGTGAAACAAAAGAGGATGTTGAAGTGTCCCGAGTACACAACTGTTTAAATAAAAACTTGACTGGTACTTCAGAATTCATCCCCATTCTTGGGGAAAAGAGCTACACAAGGCTGAACAGTCACACCTAGGACTTGACTTTTACACATTAGCTACCAACTAGCATCCTCAGACTCCATGCTGGCCCACATATTCAGTGACAAATTAGAAGGGAAAACTGGTGAATTGCCAGGATTTGTTCACATAGTTGTGGTTTTTTCTTCCATTCACGTATTTGACCAGGCTTGACCCACTTAGCTGTGAACAGCTGGCAACAGCTTTGCCTAAAGGTATAAATCCATGAGAGAGGCTGAGTTGTTAAAGGACAATGACTCAAAATATTCCCCCATTTGTAGAGACCCCAGGGTGCTTGGTTGAGATGGACAAGGTGAACTTTTAGTTGTGTAATGGCTAAACCTCTGATCTGATAAGGCACAGGGTGAATGATGGGCTGTGAGTGAGACAGGAGATGGATCCTGTGGAGACAGATTGTGCACCCTGTCATGTTAAGTTGTGCTTCCCTGCACAAACCACTGGGTTGTGGGGCTCCCCCTCCTCCCTCAGGGAAAGTACCAAGGAATTCAGGACATTTGCCTGTGGCCTCAGCATGTTTATCTCTGCTGATGGGACATAACTGACTCAACTGCGCTGGTGGGATGGGCAGCTGTGTTGTCTCAGAAGTGTCCCACGGTTCTCATTATTATATCAAGCTTCCCGCCTCGCAGGAGCTATCTGACCTGTTCCCACCTGAACCAGAGTGAATATAAACCCAGTGGATCTGTTCCGGGGATTTCTCTCCACCAGTTCTTCGGGATTTCCTCCACCACCAGATGGACGTGGTCAGCAATCACCACTTTGACCAAGACTGCGCAGCAGCCAAGTCTTGTCACCCATGGGCAGTGAGATCCTCACACTCTTGTCCTTTCTCTCTCTCTCTTTTTTTCCCCTTTTCTCTGTCCTTGGGTGCTGTTGCGCTTTCACATTGCAATGCTTTTTGTTGTTGTATTACTCTAGATAACCACCACAGTGGCTCCAGACCTGTTTTCCTTTGCAACAGAACTGTTCTGTAATAAACCCTACATTGTTTACTTGCAAGCACAGATCATTCAGTGTTGTTTCATTCTAATCCACCCCAAGGGAGCTATTAACAAGAACCTGGGTGACACTCACTGGTTACTTCTGCAGTGGCTCATAATACTCCAGACTCCCACAACACCCAGGAAACACATTTAAAGCATCTCCTTAATATATTTATACTTCTTTGGTTTTAACTCACTTGGTAATGCCAACAAGCATTAGCATTATGAGAAGCCCTCGCATAAGGCAAAAGACTGTGAGCCTTACCATGTCTTTAAACGCCCCAAGAATGGCTGCTGTGATAATCCCCAGAAACAAGCCAATGATGTTGAGGACTGTGGAGGACCACAATAGTCTGTACAGGTGAACCACGTCCTGACAGCTGCTCACGCCGAGAAATTCATAGTAGCTGGAGGACTGGTCTGAACTGAAAGAGAATGCAGACAACATCACTGCTGTGGGAATGGTTTTGCACATAATACAGCACACTACAGGATCTGACTCCTTCCTGCTTGCTTTCCTCTTTGGCAAAGTACTATATCTATGCCCCCACCAAAAACTGCTCAGAAGAACTGGAGAAAGTTCTGCTGAAAAACTGGCTCTGCTAAGGCCAGCATCAAACAGTCCAACTAATACCAGCCCCAGTTTGGCTGATTGGTGGTGGTTACCAGCATGGACTGTTTTTTAGTTTTTGTTCAGTTGTCTCTAAACAGAAGTGTTACCTTGGTATATGGATGCTGCCCTTGTCATTTAGCTACCAGATAAAGCTTGCTTAGCTTTGTTTTTTTTTCCCAGCTCACCTAGAAATCTGCTGGCATCTCAGAAACTGGGGAAGACAAGTTGCTTAAGCATTAATTCAACCACAGGAAGGGAGATATTGCCAGCTGGCTACATTTGTTTATGGTGTCTGTGGTTCCAGATTAATGCAACACAGTACAGTATAAAGATATGTCTTTACACTCTGGATTATACTATCCAGAAATCTTTGTTCATATTTCTACACCACATTGGTTATTGTAAATCAGGCATGTGGTGAAAATACCCCTCATTGTCTGGCCAAAAGCCAGAAATACCCTACTGCAGAATTTGAAACCACAGGTTCCTGAAGTTCTTTCCAGTACCTGCCTCAATTTGAGCCCACAAATGAGCTCCTAGGGCAGCTATTAGAATTGGAAAGATTTTTTTAAATGCCAAGCCTGTTTTTTCACTGTTAGGAAATTGCCATCAGATCATGGTGGAAACCAGAAGTGAGCAGTTTGTGCTCACTCTTCTGTTCCTCCATCCCCACTGCATGGCGCAGCAGTGGAGGTGGTGGTTAGGGAAAGCTCTGCAGAGCAGTCCACAACATTTCTGGGAAGAACCAAGCCAGGCACAGTAACTTCTGAAAATATCCAATCAATGGCTTCAGGTCATGGTTCTGACACTGAAGAACCACTATGGTTGAGTTCATCTGTCATGAGCCCATCTTAACCAAATAAACCTACAGCTTCAGCTGCCATGAGGCTGAGGAAATTGGATTTGCCTTCATATCAGTCTATTCCATGGCTGACAACAAACCACTTTCTGGGCCTGTGCCTCCTCCGACTTCTCTCTAGCCATATTGTGAACTGGAACTGCCAAGTCTTCAGAGTAGCATGACTGCTTCTTTACCCTGGATTTGTCCATGCTAGTGCCATAAGATCTTGCTGTCCACTGCGGAATGTTGACAATAGCAGAACATACACATTTAATTATATCGCTGAATAATGTTGCAGCAGTGATCAGTCCCAAAGTGTTTCAAACAAACTCAATGTCTTAGAAAAATGGCACTGAGGATCTCCATCTGAAAGGGGAATATGCCTGATCTCTCCTTGTGGTTACTTTATGCTTTAAGCAACAGTCTCAGTCACCTTTCTTGACAACTCTGAATACTTTCACCCCTTTAACACCCCTGTTCTTTTCTGTGTTGAGTTGGGCTGTTTGGTTCAGTGTTAACATGCAGGCATTAGCTGTGTACCATGGAAGGAAGCATTCTCACTATATACACACTGCATTGCAAATATGATGTTCCATCATTTGTCTGTCATAGAAAAGGTACCAAAGTTGAATATTGTCTACCTTTCCCATTTGTTTTGTATACCTCTATCATGTCCAGATTTAACATTTCTTACATAAGCAAAAGATTCTACATATGATTTTAATCCATTCCATAGACCTTCACTCACTTTGTGTCTCCCATCTGCATAAGAAATATGCATGCATAGATCACTTCCCTCTAGTCCCAAATGTCATTTTACTTCTCTAGTTGAATTAGCATCTGGCTAAGAGCTACTTTTTCATGCAGAAGCCTTATGTAGAAGCTTGATTGTTCCACCCTTGTTTCCCTATGCCTAAAATGTTCATGTCTGGCATCACAGTAGCTGAGGCTTACAAACGACTGGGGTTATTCAGGGCTGCTAGCATGTGAAGAGGAGGCAAAACCAAAATAAAAAAAGATGTAGGAAAGAAGAAAGATGAGAAATACACAGGAGGAAAGAAAGAAAAGTGACTGTGGCTGAACTGTAGAGGGTTGCAGAGGTTGCATGAGAGTGTATGGTAAGATGATACACAAGGGCAGGTAGTGATAAGACAAGGCGGAGTGGTTTTAAGCCAAAATGGGGAAGATTTAGATTAGATATTAGGAAGAAATTCCTCACTGTGAGGGTGGTGAGACACTGGAACAGGTTGCCCAGAGGAGTTGTGGATGTCCCACTTGTGGAAGTGTTCAAGGCCAGATTGGAGGAGGCTCTGAGCAGCCTGGTCCAGTGGAAGGTGTCCCTGCCCCTGGCAGGGGAGTTGGAACTAGATGGTCTTGAAGGTCCCTTCCAACCCAAACCATTCTGTGATTCTATGACAGTGAGACGTGCAAAGGGTGAGTCAAGCAAAACATTCAGCAAATCTAATGGGAAAAATGCATTGCCAGACCAACAGTATATCTGAACAGGGATGTGACTGAGTGATCAGTTTTGAGCACGCAGCAAAAAGCTTATGGATCTATTTAAAGAAAAAGAAACTGAAATAATACCAACACTTATGAACAAATCCTGACCTATTTTATGCTGGCATCAGGACTGCAACTGCAGAGGAGCTGGATTTCTCATCATACAAGCTCCTTGTGTTACTTCTTCAGGCCCTACCATTTACCAAGAATTTCTCAGAGGCCATGGAATGCACACAGGTACTTACTTCTCACAGTTGTACAGATCACAGCAATAGCATGTGTTACTCTTTATTTTCAGCTGGCACTTGCTGTTTAAGGTGTGACATGTCACCTGCCAAAAAAGTAGAAACTTTTATCCTCAATGTTTCAGTGTTGTGTGAATCACCCTACTGACCACAAAAAAACCCAGCTACTACAGCATTGTCAAGTAGTATTACCTGTTGTGCAGAAAGATCCTGAGATTTCAAAATTCATGACTGCAAGCCAGAAGGACATCCCTGAGCTCCTAGGAGCTTTAACCAGGATGACAGCCCCTGAGTCTGAGGGCATTTGCACTATGGAGCACAGAGCTCCCAGCACCAGCCTGAAGCCAGGGCCGCCAGAGTTTTCAAGCACTTTGCTGCACTGCCTGGTGCTATTCTGATGAGACCCACAGTCTGCAGCCAGGAGACCCAGATCTCTACAGCTGTGATGCAGTGACCATGGGTCTGGGGAGATACACTACAACAAACACTGAAGTGGATAAGAGCACCAGTCTATTATAGTGGGGAAATGGCTAGGGAGCCAATTTATCTGAACAGCTTCCAACAAATGGGAGCTCTCCACTTTCAGTGAAACCCTCCTGAGGAAGGAAGTAATTATGAACAACAACAAGAACAATCTTCAAACTCACAAACAGAATAATTCAGAAAAGATCCAAGCACTCCAGCAAGTAAGTGCCATTTATTGCAGGCTCTTGACTATAAAACTGAAAAGGTTTATTTATGTGAGGAGGAATTGCAGGGATGGACAGATGCTAGAACAATAAAGGCAGGCACACGTAAGCCCCTCTCCATCCAGACACAAAATCATTTTAATGACTCCTTAAGTGTGGTAAGCATTAATCACTTCTATTTGGCACTACAGGCCAATTGAAATATTTTATATGTAAGGCTTTTCTTTTCCCTGAGATTTTTACCTTATTGACTTTGAAATCCCGGAGAGCTGTCAGGTTTTAAAAGCTAGCAGTCAGAAAATACATTCTTTCTATAGCTTTGATTTGATAGGAAAAAGTCTCTGTAACCACTGGAGAAGTATTTTGTTCACAAAATGCAATTAAAATGTACTATTGAATGGAAAACTCCTCATAATGAAAAAGTAGAAGGAGCATGCTTAGGAATACATGCCTGCTTTTGACAAGTTTATCAGACAGTTCTGGCTTACCCATGAATGTGTTACTCAGTGGAATAGTGTCCACAAGAGATGTCAAACCAGAGGTTTCTCACGTCCTAAGTTCTGGATCTGTGCATCCTTTTTAGTATGAAAACTGTCACTGTTGATCAGTCTGTACTCCTCACGTGCTTGTTCCCGGCAAAAAGGAAAGCCTTAAACACACACACCCAGCACCAGAGAAAGTTCATCTTGCAGCTGGTCTCAGACTTGCTGCACTTGTCCTTAGCAGGATTTGATTGAGCAGTGGAAGACGGGTGCCAAAACTAATGTTAGAATGATTCCTTGGGATTTCTTTGCTGCTCAGGACAAGGCTGTATCTGTGGTTAGTGCCTCATACAAATCAGCTCTTCTATCCCAAAATGGAAGTTAGATTATAAAAGGACAGTCTCAGTCTAGGTTGCAATCTGGAAATGGAGCTCACAGCTTGATACAAACACATCCCATTTGTCACAAGGGCATCTCATCCTGAGACAGAACCTTGTTTCATCACCATTGCTCTATTGTATCTGAACTTACTGGAATGTAACCTAAGGGCTTGGTTGGCCTGAAGTCCAGCTGTCCTCAGCCTGAGCTGCAGCTTACTGCAGGAAAGGAGCACTTCTCAAAGCAGATTGAAAACCAATCCTGGAGCACAGTTGTGTTACCACAGCCATTTGTGGGATGCCCTATGCTTTTGCATTCAGTGGATCTTCAGACTTTGGTTTCGACCTCCTGAATGCAGTGAAAATGGCCTAGGACCTGCAGAGTTAAAATTCCCGTTACGCATGCACAGTTGGGATAGGAGGGCTTTATAGGATGGAATGGGTTACTAAAAAGTGGTTTGTTCTGATGCATGGTTTGGGGACCACTTCTGATAGGAAATAAAAGTAGTTTTTCCCTCTCCAAGCAATAATAAGGCCAGTCTGCCCCTTTTAATGTAGAAGGCTAGAAGTACAAAACAGGGAGATCAGCATGATCTTAAAACACATTTTTAGCTGCTTCTACTCTACAAGACACATATTATTGGCCAAGGAAGTTACTATAGTTATCTATTTTTATCACCGCACTTTTAAAACATGCCCAGAACAAGACACTCCTTTTTAGGAGAACAGTGAACAAACCAAAATAAACAAATTAGTGTGTGGTGTGAGCAAGGGTGGTGGAAACAGGCCATTTGTGGGTGTTCTGCATGTCAAGACCTATTATTTCATTTCAGTGACCAGACACTTAGCTTTTTCATGTCCTGGATGTTTCTGATTGATTATCTCCTTAGCACCAATTGAAGATACGTTCTCATCTCATGGTAATTGCAAGAAAATCAAATTCTTTCTGCTTTGAGCAAAGAGAACTGAAACAGGCAGACCAAATGAGCTGGAGACCACTTACAGGTGAGAAATGTCAATCAAAAGGAAACTTGCACTCCATAAACAATCTGCTTTCCTAGTTAAGTGTTTGCCTGGCATGCAGAGCATGTCCTCTGCTCACTACCTGGCTACCTTTGGAAAAGCAAAAACCAAGTATAAATGCCACGGATCCTTAACTCTGAATTAGCATATGCTGACTCTAAATCAGTGAACAACCAGACAAGAATGTTATTAGAAACTACCTACACTTTTAACAGATATGGGGGTTGTGTTTTTTCCAGAATAAAGGAAGGAGTTCTGGGTGGCCCAAGTTTAGACATTCCGAGAATCAGCAGAGCTGTGGAAAACCATCTGGCCAGAAGCCTGAGGCTGGGGTCACCTGGAAGGAGTTGTGGTCAGTGTGACGCCAACCACATGCTTATTACAGGAACCAGAAGCATTTCTCAGGCCATGTCTGTGTCTGAGTGTGCATGCACACTGTAGAAAAGGATGGAGTAAAACTGACAGGAAAGGGTGTTGTCAGACTTCATAAGTTTGTCTAGGTAGGCCTTTACATGAGCAGATCAGTGAAATATTTTTGTCATACATTTTCTGAAATCAACAACAGGGTGCCCTAGCAGCAAGATTTAAGTAGTGCTTAACCTGGTAGTATACTTCGCTAAGCTTTCTAGAAATATCAGTGGTAACATTCCCCATACACCTTTTCTTAGCCGTGCCAGGAATGGTGATAGAGAACAACTGGCTTCTTGAAAGTTATACCACTGTTCAGCTGTTCTCCATTTTGCTTTTCTATTCACTCCCACCAATTTACCACAGTAATAAAATAGGAAAAGAAACTAAATCTGGACTTCTCAGGAGGTTAGCCATTTGGATATGGGAACTTTTCTGACCATGTTAATGTCATTGAGATAATGAAAAAGCTGCATTTAAAACCACTGATGTTCTTGGCCTTTGCTGGATAAATACAGAGATTTGAAGTCTTCTGGATGATAAAAATGGATTAATTTAGGTATTTCCTATTCCACTCGGAGTCTACAAAGACCTTCTTAGAGGAAGATGCCAGTGTGACAAACACATTCCAGACAGTTATTATACAGCATAGATGGACTAGGAATCATTCCATTCCCAGAGTAATGTACTGGATTCAAACACTGATGATGACTCAAAACCTCACTGATTGTAGTGATTTGCAACGATCAGAGGCTTGGACAAGCAGGGAGTCACTTGTGGGAGAAAAACAGTGGGGTTTCTGTCTACCCATGACTTACATGCACAAACATGCTCTCAAACATCTCCCTCACTCCTCCCCAGCACAGCAGAAATGAACACATGATGAGGTGAGTTTGTTTACCTCAGTCTGGTAGGCATCATAGAGGAATCCTATTCCACTTGAATAAAACTGGCATCTTTTGTTATACAAAGGTCTGGGTTCCTGTGAAGAGAAAAACAGCCAAAAAAAAAGGGATTGGTTTGGAGGAAGTGGAAGGCACCATGTCCCATCTCCCCATGCCTAATGTTTACAGCTCTGTGGAGCTGAAGCTAGTGCAGTCACTTGGGTAAACAGCTCACACCCCCCGTGTTGGCTTTCTTTCTGGAATGGCTCTCCTCAGGGCTACATTTTCCATCCTCACTCCACCACTAAGCTATGTGAGTATCATTTATTTTTCTCTAAAAGACATCACCCCTGGCATTTAACCACCTGATGTCATTTAACCACACTTGATGCTAAATAGTACTGCTCTATGAGAATGGTCCAGTCACTCTTTTTTCTGGTACAGTCTCTTATCTAGCACCAAGATTTACTTTGCAGGTTGTTTTCAAGATATGGGACTTTGTTTTTAAAGAATTTCAACAACATTCATGGTGAGAACAAAGTAAAATATATAAGAGTTTGAATATTCCACTTACAATACACACTTCAAACCCCAGAAGCAAAACAAAGAATAATGAAGAAATTAAGGCAGAAAGAGAAAGCAATTTACATTGTTTGGTTTTGCCTTATTTTCCATTTATGCTATTGCAAAAGATGCATTCACTGCTCATATTTCATATTTTGCTTGTTACAGTTCCCACAAACTGATATAAAGGAAGAACACAATGAAATATCCTTGGCCAGATGGAAAATGTGTGCTTCTGACCTTGGCAAACAGCCACTTTGAAAGCTGGAGGGTGCATACCTCAGTCAGTTTCAGGACTAGACCATATTTGTTTTGGGAGGATTTGACAACATGAGTCCCCTGTGATCCAATGTCTATACCAAAGCAGTGTTGGAATTTCTTAAGTTTGCAAAAAAAAGAAGAATTTTTCAACTTCCCATCACTTATCTAGTCCTGATCTGTGCCTTCAAAAGCATTCAAGTGCTCATTGCTCCTCAGTATGTCAGTCAGACCAGATACGAGACAGAAGATGCAAACCCACTATCTGCCATCCCCTCTTTCCATGCCAACTTACAAGCAAAGGACTATTTAAGTTGTTAGCAGAAATCTTCACTGATTAACTTTCACTGCATTTTAAAGCTTTAAGATCCATCCAGGAATAACCTAGAAATTGCAGAAAGATCTGCACTACTTCACATCACAAGCAGAGTATTCTCTGCTTGTTGGATAATGAAGTGTGAACTGTATAGATCTGCTGATCCAAAATGCATAATTAGTCAAATTGCAGAGCTAGGCAGGAATGCAGACAGATCAATGAATAAAGCTCCTCCGTCAGCTTGTTTGCCTTTCTGATTACTCCAGCAAACTTAAGCAAGTTTGAACATCAGCTCTCAAGGGTTAGAGAAAGGTTAGCTTCCTGCATCCAAAAAAATTTATTTATACTACACAAGTGTAATAAAAAATGCTTCAGTAACTCTTTTTCTCTAGAGGAAAAGCAAATACCACATGAACAGCATGCCATATCTTGAACTAGGTCAACATTCTTCCACAGTCCTGGGAAAGCATTAGCCTTCAGCCATGACTTCCAGGGACAGTTCTGGTTGGGAGGTCTAAGAAGATTGCAGTTTCTCTGCCAGAACAAGGAGCTGACAAGTAGAGTAGCTCTGGTGGACTTCATCGTTACAAACAAGGAAAGATTGGTCAGGGATGTGAAGGTCAGGGGCAGCTTTGCCCCTAATGATATGGTGGGGTTCAGAATCTGGAGAGGATGGAGCAGGATCCCAACTCTGGGCTCGAAGAAAGGAGACTTTGGCTTATTCAGTGATACGTTTGGAAGAATCCTATGGAATACAGTACTGGAAAGCAATGAGGTCCAGGAAAGTGGGTTGATATTCAAGGTTCACCACCTCCTAACTGAGAAACAATTCATCCCAACCAGCAGAAAATCAAGCAAAGGCAGCATGAGGCCTCTGTGGATAAACAAGGAGCTCCAGATGTAACTCAGGCATGAAAAGGAAGTCTATGAGAAGTGTGATAAGGGGGAAATCACCAGGGAGGAAAATAGGTAAATGATATGAGCATGCATGGAGAGGTTAGGAAAGCCAAAGCTTTCCTGGAATTCAATCCATCAAAGGTTGCAAAGGGCTAGAAGAAGGGCTTCTATGAGCATATTAGCAGCAAAAGAGAGATCAGGAAAATACGTGCACATTACTGAGTAAGGCAGGCAACATGGTACAAACACATGGTAATGGTCAAGGTATTCAGTGCCTTCTTTGCCTTGCTCTACTGTGCAGACCAGTGGGAAAATCTGGCACAAGAAAGGATTACCCTTGCTGAAGGGGGATCAGTTTAAAGAACATTTAAACAGAATGGAGATACATCCTATCTTCAAGGATGACAAGGAAGAGAATCAAGGGAACTACACACTGGTGGGAAGGGATGGAGCAAATAATCTTGGAAGCAATTTACAAACATCTCAAGGACATGAAGGTGATTTGGAGTAGTCAGCATGGATTTAACCTTCTTCAAGGATGTGACTGGCTTGGTGGATGAGTGGAGCTCCTTGCTCACCTGCTTCTGATCTTTATCTTCACTAATCGCTCTGGCAGTCTCTCATTCTCACAGACAAGCTGATGAAATATGGGCTAAATAAATGGAGAGTGAGGTGGACTGAAAGTTGGCAGAACTTCTGAGGTCATAGTGTTGGGAGTAGTGACATGAAGTCCATCTGGAGGTGACTTAATAGTTGTCTACCCCAGGGGTTAATACTAGGGACAATATTGTGTAACATCTTAATTACTGAACTGGATGGGTAGAGTACACCCTCTGCTAGCTAGCAGATGATACAAAACTGGGATGAGTGGCTGAAACACCAGAGACCCGTGTTATTGTTCAGAAGGACCTGGGCTGGAGAAATGGCCCACAGGAACCTCAACAAGTTCAGTACAGGGAAATGTCAAATCCTGCACCTGTGGAGGAATAATCCCATGCACCAGAAAAGACTGGAGCCTGACTGTCTGGAGAGCGCCTTTACAGAGAAGGACCTGAGGGTCCTGGTGGATAACAAGTTAAACATGAACCAGCAATGTGTCCTTGTGGCAGGAAAAGCCAGCAGTATCCTTGACTGCATTACCAATAGGCCCAGGAAGGTGATCCTTCGTCAACACTGGTGAGACATATCTGGAATACTGGGTAAAGTGCTGGACTCCCCAGTATGAGAGAGACCATGGACATGGTCTGTGAATTAACAAACTTTAGTATCTGTGATAAGAGAAGCAGAGCTGGGATTGTTCAGCCTGGAAAACAGAAGGTTCCCATGTACCTTACTGATATGGATCAATACTTGATGGGGAAGTGAAGATGGAGCCACATTTCTCTCAGTAGTGTCCAGAAAAATTACAAGATGCAGTGGGCACAAACTGAAATACAGGAATTTCCATTTAAACATAAGAAGAAACCTTTTTTATTCTATGGGTGATTAAACATTGGAACAGGTTTCCCAGAGTGGTTGTGGAGTCTCCAGCCTTGGAGATACTCAGTCTGGACACTGTTCTGAGCCACCTGTACTAGCTGACACTGACAGGTGGTTGGATTAGAAATCTCCAGAGGTTCTGCCCAGTCTCAGCAATCTTCTGATTCTGTGAAGAAGGTCAGAGTCTATGTCAGGGTATGAGCACACTAACAAGTTCTCTCAAACTGACATAGGTTACGAGTTTAGCAGATATACTTTAGTGCCTGGAGACAGATGCTCCCTGGGCTTACCTTCTGGGCATTCATATCCTTACTACAGGTTGCTGATGAGTGATATCACCACACCACACTATGAGGCTGAGTCTGATCCTGAATGCTAAGATACTCCCCTCAGACACCTCTGTAAGGCATCTCTTAAAGGCAGTGAGAGAGCTGTCTAATCTGCCTCCATCAAGTATAGGAAGACCCTCACTTTTGGCCCTCATCTCTTGGCTTACACAGTTTTTCTACCTCTTATACCTTCTTCCTCTTAAAAAATAAACTGGTCCTTTTATTGGTTTGGTCTTTGGTGGAGAAGACAAGCACACTTTTCATCCAAGTGTGCTTGTGACTGGAAGCAGCACTGCTCCCTTGGGAGAGAGGTGATTGATTAATCCATACCAGCTATTATGGCTTGATATTGCTGTGCAGAAAAAAGGTCAGAGCTGTGACGTGGAAGCGACCACAGTGAATACAGTTATTACATTTGCATGCACAATCAAGGCAAGCAAATACCTTCGTCATGCACCTAATTTTGAACAGCAAGCCTGCTACACTAGTACAGCCAGCCTTCTGCATTCAGTCTGTTCTCTAAATGCATCCCTATGTGCAATCAAAATAAATGAGTGATGATCAAATGTACAAAGATAACAAAGATTAGATAACATTGGCCTTGTCCAGACACCCACAAAATTTAACACCTAAAGCACACAGCTTTTAAGTAAAGGTACTCTGGGGATGCCAAGAAGTTGCATCGGTAAAAGCTTCCATCTTCCTTTCACAGAGGTGGTCTAGTCTGTCTGTCTGCTAAGGTGTTTATATGAATAAGGCACCACACAGATATTAAAAAGAGTTTAAAAGTTATCCAACAGTACGTCACACCACATAAGAACCTGCTGGACTTTACAGGAGTCTCTAATACCAAAGGCAAATGAGACATACTTTAAAGCTATAAAAATATTCCTGACAGACAGGTCTTAAAATACTTCATATTGCTCACAACAGATTGTATATGAATATAGTATGTACTTACCAGTCCTTGATTCTTCTTGATTCTACTGCTTATAGCAATACTGGTTGAGACAGAGCTAGTTTTACATACTATATATATGTGTGTATGTATATATATACATTTCATCTATTAAGAGTAATTCTAAAGTATATAGCAGCAATATTCTTTTTAACTAATTTAATATCCTTTGATACCAGGAACTTCCTCAACCACTTTTATTGAAACAGAGCTATGTAATACCTCCCATTAAGGTGTAATATTAATTCATTAAAATATTAATATATAATATAAAATGCATTCCCTTTCTCTGCTTCGAGTAAGTCCCTTTGAGTGGAAACGGGCAGGTGGGAAAGTTCTGTTGGTTAGAGCTCTGTTGATACATGCAGAGGACAAAATATGTAGGCTGGTAAAAAGAGGAAAACTACAAAAATGTAGTTTTCTGCTTGGGTTTGTTTATTTATTGGTGCAAAGGAAAAATGGACAAGTTTTATTCAATCCTTCTGAGCACTGGAAAAGATGATTTCTTAGCTAATTATGTATGACTGAGTTTGTGTATACTGGGCAGGTACAGCCAGAATGCCATCAAGCTAAGTTTAGAAAATTTTCAGATGTGCCAAAAAATCCCCCCCACCACCCAAAAAAAAACCAGGACACCCAGTACTTCCCTTTAATTTGAGACAAATCAGAACTGCTCAGCCTTGCACCCTACAAGGCAAGCTCTAGCTTTCCCTCTTCTTGAATTTTTTATTTCAATAGTTTTCCAGTATGTGTATTAAAACCTGAGAGTGACAGACGGACAAGAGTGAAGGCTTTATGCCAAGGAAGAGAAGACTTGGTCCAAATACAGAGGGTTTTGGTTTGGCTGATTTCTTTATTTTAAGAGCATACAATAGAAACCCCACATTCTCTTTGATGGTGGGAGCATTGCAGTACGTTTTTTGTGTAAGGAAAGTATTCTTTTAACAGTATCTTTGGTGAATGTCTGTGAGGAAGTTGAAGGGCTCTTAACTGAGGTACAGAAAGAAGTTTCTTCTATGCCCGTTTTTGTTTCCTTGGAGAACAGATATATTTTGGATAACATAGGGAAAATTCTGTTTCTATTATGTGTAAGCTCACTTTCAGAAAACGGAGATATAGCTTAAACTTTATTGAATGAAATGTACACCATACTTTACAAAACATGACTAATAATTTTTTGAAATAATTATATAGTGAGGGCTATTTTTTGCAGTTACAGTATTTATTTACTCTTAGCTTCCATAGCTGCATTGATAGAGGTGTAGATTAATCAGTGCCAGGGAATGTTTCCAGGGCTGAAACTCGAGCATCAAGCCCATTAAATTGTTCGAACTGTGTTGGTGATGGCTTTGGCCTGGGCAAACTCTCACTCTTCCAAAATAATTTCTGGGCATGATTTGTAAACTATTATGGGCCAAGAACCATTCCCAGTAAGTAATTTGGACATTGCCATTTACATTCCAAGAGACTTTGAGAGTGAGGACGTGGGCTTTACCGTGCCAGCTGGCCTGGGGAGCATGGAACTGTCCTGGTCACATGTAAAAGATGAATATAGATAAAACTGAGGAGTCCAAAACCAGAATAATGTTTTTGGTGTCTCATTAGCATCAAGTTTTAATTTTCTGTTTTCAGTTGTTTTCATCTACAGCAAAGCTAGCAATGAATAGGAGAGGGATAGCTGCCAAAATTTTTCAAGTTTAATCCTAAAAACAAACTGAAACATCACCCTTCAGTGCCAGCTCAGCCTTGTGACAACAGCTGGGTGTTCTGGAGATTATAACTCCCTTCAAGATCACACTCTCTGCTAACTTTCTGAAAACAGGCATGCAAATATGAACAAATAGAAGTTATTAGCAACTAGCTTTTATGCTCCTCTGGAGGGCTAGATGGAGCACAGGTATCTGTGCTCCACACTGGCTGAGAGCACATGGCACATGGGAGCATAAAAACCTGAGAGCTTTCAGACCAAAGATAAAAGAATCTCCTCAAAGAAGGGCCCAACATATTAGGAGCCTGGGAAAGCAGGCAGACTGGATCACTGTCTGGGGGCCCAAGCTAGAGTTGGTTGGATCCTACCCTGTACAAACAACGAGAGGAAATGCTACAGGTCTTTTGTAATTCCTGTCTCTCTCTGACCAAGGGCTGTTTCTCCATCTTTTTCAACAACACTCCCAATGAGATGGGTGTCTCCTGAGGAAGACTGCTAGAAGATTGCAGGGATTCACAGGAGTGATTAATACAAACATCTTTGTGCTTTCGATCATAAACAAATGAAAAATGCCCATTTAAAAAAAAAATTATGAACAGTTTCCATATTGGCTCTGGCCAGTTGGGTATTAGGAACTTCTGAGTCCAAGGTCAGTATTACCAATACTGCAGTGGGGGGGTGTCAGCTTCAAGGAACAAAACATTTTATACCTCAGTTTGCTCCCCAGCCTTGCAACTCCCACACAGAGTACATGACCATACCCTCTAGAATCAGAAACAAGGGTGGATTTTTTTGAGAACGGTTTTGGGCTTTTACTCACTGGCAGATAAACCTACAATTCAGTTTTCAGTTTATAATTTCTGAAGCAGAAACAGCTTTCAGAAAACAATTTATCTTGAAGAATTTCACTGTTATATGGAAAAAGAAGAATCAATACCCCCTGAAATCTCCAAGTCCATATTTCCAATTATTGAACCCACATCAACTGCCAGAAAACTAAGTAAGTAAAATAACAATTTTAAAATGCCTGGTTTCCTGAAGACCTGTATCTTCTTGTGTGTTGTTAAAGAATCTTTAACTTTCTGGTAGTCCAACAGAATGCCTTACACATAATTAATGAGATGTTAAATTTTTGTATACATATAGTTACATATAGTTTGTTTTGTAAACGATTTGCTTACATATAATTATTAACATAGCATTCCTCATATGCCTCATTGAAATTTATTTCTGTAACTAATGCCATTATTTTCAAACCTCTGTATTTCAGACAGCAGCTGGACAGAGAGGAAGAGAGGGGTCACTGCTCACTGTGTGGCAGGAGCCTCTGGGCAGGACACATCATGTTCTCCCACAGGAAATGTTGCTTCCTTGGACAGGCCATTGTCCTGGGGCTGCCCACCACCACCACTGGGCTCAGTGGGCTTCTCTTCTCCCCCTTCAATATCTGGGACTGCTCTTATGGGAGTGCCAGGCATCAGCCCCTGGCTTTTGCCAGGATGTGCTCTTTCAGTCAGTGCTAGGGATTCTAAGGAGGCTGCCATTGCATCTCCATCTCTCTTACGCACTAAGAAATTCAACCCACATAATAAATTGGCTGTAAGCATTTGGCTGGCAGCTATCTGGAATGCTGTGGTTGCTACAAAACCTCAGGTTTAAAACCACTGTGACTCTGCAAGTCCAGGTGCTAGAAAATAAAGCCCTGGACATTATGGAGAGATGACTGAAAGACAGGCATTGTAAAACAAAAACAAACAAACAATTTTTTTTTTATTTTAAATTAAGGAAGTTGGGAAAGGGCAGTTATGGGAAGAAAATTAAATGTCCTACTGGACTTGGCAGTGTTAAGTTTTTGTTGAACTTGATCATCTTACAGGTCTTTTCCAACCTAAATAATTCTACCATTCTATGATAATCCTTACCTACTTCACATTTTGACCATGCACCAAGACAGTTTTTTCTAGAATTATTAACAACTTTTATCTCATAGTCACCAAGCTCATAATCAGCTTTTGAATCCAAATGTGTCAGTTCAGTTTCACTTCATCAGGTGGGCTTCCAAGCCTTTCCATTTCTGCATTTCAGCCATTTTCCTCCCCTGTGATACTAGTGATTGTTTCCTACTTTTTCTAATGTTTTGTCCTCTTGATGGCATCACCTTGACTATCAACATGGAAAGTCCTAGGCTGTCATGGTGTGCATAGTGCATGCTGGCTGGGATTTGGGAGGGTGAGTGCTAATAAAAGTGAACCATTTCTGGACTCCCACAGTCCTGTGTGAGTGCAGCAGCCCAGCCCCAAGGTTATGCTACTGCCAAGGGCTGCAGTGGATCAGACCATCAGGAATAGAATATTTTCAATTTTTTTGCTATTTTTGTCAAAATTTATCCAATAATTAGTGAGGTATATTAAGAAACTTTAAGCCCTAGAATTAGGTTTTCACATGTTCTCTTTGCCTAAGGTGCAGACCTGGCTAGTGTTTAATTCAGTTTCTACATATATTGCCCTTGCCTTAAGAGTCAAGGGTTCCCAAATGTACAGTTGATCAAACCCTTCAAAGCAATGCAGAGTGAGACAGAGACATGCTTCTGTCCATGCCATACTGCTACTGTAACTACAGCACATTAGTGATCCCCTGGTGCAAATAATACAATTAATACATTCCCAGTGTTGTTTAAGCACTTCAGAGGCAGCCGCCACAGTATCTGGTTACATTCTCTGGGTGAGGTCATGCCATGAGAGCAATTCCACCGCAGTCTGCAGACAGCACTTACCCTTTCTTGCGCTTCTACATCTGCCTTGCATGAATTTAAGAGCTAATCTTCTTCCAGAAATGCTGCACTGCAGCCTAGAGACCCTGCCTATCTTGTCTGCTATTTCTGAAATAACCCAACTATTTCCTATTTTCAGTTCTGAAAACAGGAAAAGCAGCTGGTAGGGCTTAAAACCTTTACTCTCACAAACTAGATTTACTTCCCATTGTGCTTTCCAGGGGCTCTTTTTAGGATTTCTATTTAATCGGAAAGACTAGATCCTACAGAATCCTCTTCTCTTAATGCTTGGTAGCACTAGATATTCATTTCAGGTCTTTCAAACCAGTAAATATTCAGAGTACCTGTACACTGTCATGGCTGAAAAACACACACTTTGCAGTGGTAGCCTCAGTCTTACTCTGTTTTGCTGAGGTTTGTGGTCTTGTAGTACCGCTACAGTCAAATGAGAAGCCTCCAGATGCTGGAGCTGCCACATTGCTGGACAATGGTCACTTTCTGATGTGGACTGACAGGTCTGTGCTCAGATGGATATAGATCGATTAGAAGAGATTAAGTCCTCTTCAAACAGGTGATTTTCTCCCAGTGACTTTTGGCCACACTCTCTGTGGCACGAAGGTGGGAGGAAAGGCCCATCAGCCTTCACAAGCAGATGGAGTGCAGTGGAACAGGCAGAAGAAATGAGAACTGACTCCCCTGCACATTCCCAAGGAGGTTCAGTGGCTCCAGTGCCTTTAGCTGATGCAGGCTCAGGTGGTGGCAAGAAGGAAAGATGTGTGTGCAGAGCTGCTGAGTGACATAGTGCCTGTCTGCTTGGGGCTGCTGCTCTGGCTGCTCTGGGGATAAGGCCACACAAGGCTCCAGTGAGGAAGCCTACTCCTGCCTTAATACAGTAAATCCAAGCCAATACAAATCCAAGGCACAGGAATAGGTCTGCTTTTCTTTAGTCAAGTCTTGCTACTAACGTCTCTCAGGGTGAGGCTACAGACCTTCCCACAATACCTGCAATAGCTATGTTGTGTAGTTAAAAACTTAGACTTACCACTGGCTTTTACACAAGTTTCTAATGATGCAATTAGCTGATACTATTCAAGGCTATAATTTTAGTTATTGCTTGATGCAGTTAGGTATTTAATTGCTTATTATAGTTGATTACTTGCATTGATTACATTACTTTGATTATAGGGTTTGTTATATGAACTGATTGCTCTGTCTTGATTGTAATGATGTTGTGCCATGTGAGTAATTAACGTTTCCACAAGAATGCAAGAACTGTTTATTCTGTTTCTGGTAATGTAACTCAAATACATGAAAAACTGCTCCATCTCCTTCCTTTTGCCTTAATGCCATCAGAATACATAAGAAGTCACAGAACCACAGAATATTCTGAGTTGGAAGGGACTCACAAGGATCATCAAGTCCAACTCTTAAGTGAAGGGAATGATCCCACACAGGGATCAAACCTGAAACCTTGGCATTATGAGCACCATGCTTTAACCAACTGAGCTAATCTCATATAAATCTCTAAGTACACTACTGGAAAAAATGTCAGTTTGGAAGACATTGCCTTTACACATCTGAAATACTGAGTATCCTGCTGACTGAAATGTACAGGGGTTTCATTTATAATGTTCTTTTGGATTTATTTTACAGCAAAGAGAAGGAAAAGAGGCTGCACTAAAAACATCTAATTGAGCAATAGATATGTATTTTAATATCTACATCTACAAATTAAATGCTGGAGGCTTAATTAACATTGCACTGCTGATTTTAATTTTCAGGGCATGGCACAACATATCCCTATTATAATTTAAATAATGTAATAACAACTTCATGTATGAAATTTTTATGTTAGGTATTGAGCAGAAAACAGACAGAAAGCAGGTGTTTATGCCCAGCAATTTGCCATCAAAGCTCCCTATCATTCCTGTAACAGAGAGACCCCCACTGACACACATCAGCCAGGCTGACAGGGCTCATCCAAATGCGAAGGACTGCAGGACTGGGCCCCAAAATGTAAGAGAGGAAAAAGTCCATGAGAGAAGCCTCAAGAGGAACGGAAAGACATGAGTTATAAAAGTAAAATAGTCTAAACAATTAGTGAAATGGTTCATGAATGCCCTGACTGCTCAGGTACAATTAGCTTCTCCCCATCTCCACTGGCTTGTCATTTTGAAGCTCAGATGCATTTCAGAGGATCAGAAATGTTGAAATACATGGCACTCACTGCTCCAGAGGCAAAGAAGTCACTGAATATCCTGATGGGTGGGAATGTGGAGAGAACTGCACTGAGCCATACACACAAGAAAATTCTAGGCAGATTTGGCTAAAAAAATTCTTAACTATGTTACCTCCTTGGAATTTATCATAAGAGACTGAATAAATATATTACAAGTGTGAAGTTCCATAATCTAGCAGTGGTGATGCAATACACTTTAATAAGCTCTTAACAGAGCCATAAATAATTGTCTATCAAAACTTTGTTGAATACCTGGGAACATACTTTCCATGGACGTTATATGCAACTGAATAATCATCCACCCACAGAGAGAGAAATTCCTGCTACATGATACGATTATTCATACTAATCATGGTTTCTTCTTAAAGGTGAAGCAAATAAAACCTTTTGCTAGGGCAAATTGCAGCATACTGAAACACCCTTAATTTTTACTCTAGTAGAATTTAAAGACTTCAGATCCATGTAAATAAACAATGCCTTTTCCTTTTTTTTTTTTTTAACTCCACTATTTTCTGCACTGAGCAACTGAAAACAGTTTTTCTTTTGAGAAACAATGAAAAAAATTGTGAAGTATTTTTGCTGCAATCTGAAGTCTGCAGGTGGTTACTTTCTCTCCCTCTATATATCTGTGTAGAAGCTTTGCAGTTTTTTCACAGAAAAGAAATGTCTGTTGTTAGTTTAGAAACATTTCTGAGAATAGGAAACAATAAAGGAAATTATCTTCTGCTGGCAGCACATCAGAGTGAAGTAGATTATGCTTTTCAGAACAGACTGCAAGCCCTTTGCCCCAGTTACCCACCTTTCTGAGGATTAAAGTGTAATTAACTTGCTTTGTATGCCTTGCATAAATTCCATCATGGCTGGTGCTTTGCAAAGTAATGAAGTAAAGATGGAAGTAGACAATAAATCTCCCCTGACCCAAGCTGCTATTCTACATTGCTGAACAAATTCTGCCGTCTCTGTCACTCACCTGATTTTTGGATATATAGAAACCACACAGATGCAGAAGACTATAGTCTATGTACAAATGCAGAAGACTATAATCCATGGAAACTAAAATACCAGTGTAATTTTAAATTTGGATCAAATCCTTCTCACTTTCTCACATCTCATATTATTTCTTGCATTAATAATATGATTATCAATATCACTAAAATTTCAGTGTAGAATTTCCCTATCCTATTTCCTTATCTCTGGAGCTGATTTACAATGTACTCAGTGGAGTTTGTACCTATCTAAATACATTAGAAGCAAAGCTAAAAGAAAATAAATTAATTTTCAGAGCCAAAGAAACTGGAAGTGCCAGATTTGCTACTATCCCATTGTGCTAAAAATTCTGCCCAGTTGTACACTGACATTGTGGTCTATGTGCAACGGGATCATGCCATTAAATGGCAGTGGCATTTAACCATTAGCTTTCAAACAGTCAAACATGTGGGTCATTCCCTTAACGTTTTCTCACAGTACAAACTCCCAATCTAAAACAGAAGAGCAGTCTTCCTCCCTCCCTATTGCATGTAATTGTAGTAAGATGGTCTTACTGCATCTGCACAGAACTCTTCCCTCAAAGCTGCCTTGCTGCAATTTGAATGACCAAAGTAATGACATTAATGAGAGATCTCAATTTGGGCTGTTACATCTCAAAGAGGGAAGCCAATGGACCCGTGTTTATGTCAGGGGCCTAGGGAATCCTGGACCAACCCTTGGTTTTGCCAGCAGTGAAGGGATTTGTTCTATACAGTGGGGCAGAGGGGAAACGAATTCAGAACCTCTCTTCTTCCTTCTCACAGCAAGTGAATTCCTCTTTGATATTCAAACACAGTGTGTGTGCTGCCTAATGGTTTAGACATTTCTGTTTGGTTGGCACAATACCAGCCGTTTTCCCTCGGGAGAACAAGTCACAGTGGGGAAGAAAAAAGGGATTTTAAAGAATTTACAATTTGGCTAAACCTGAAAGGAATTTCAGGGGAAAAAAAAAAAAAAAGGCACTGTATAAACAGGGGGCTTTGTCCCTGCCAGGGTGAAAGGCTTTGCAAACTCAAGGGGGAATCATAAGATGTACTCCATAAAAAAGGGTTGCCATCATTTTTCTTACTACAAAATATCTGGCAAACTAATGCATACCACCAGCTCCTCTGTAATGTCAGTATATTCAGGCTGCATGCATAGTACTTACCTGTCTGGAAACAGAGGAGTATCCAACTGCAGATTTGTGGGTACAAAGACCCTGTATCTGTGTTCTAGACCAGAAAACATTAGTAAGATGGCAGTTTAGTTGACGAGTCCCTGGATGCATCCAATACATTCAATATATGTGTATTCATATATATTAATATATTGAATGTATTCATCATTGGGTTGTTTTGTACGTTATCCAGTATGTGAGTAATAGTGGTTTTAGTAGAGATATTACTTCAGTTATGTTCATGTAAAGATTGCATTTCCTCTGTTGATTTGAAGACCAGCAAACCTAGATCAGAAATCTTGATAAATGATTTTCAAGTGTTTTTAATCGATCAAATCCTAAACATTTTCCAGCAGAGAACAGGTCCTGGCACCACACAGACAGGTCTAACAAGAGGTAATAGAGTTTTCACCTGACTGTAAAAATAGTTCACAGGAGCCTTCTTTGAAGACCCTGCTCTAGAATGACCTCCTGAATAACAAAGGCTAATTTCATTCCAAGACATATGCTTCAAGTTCATAACCTCTGGATAAGCTTCATAAGATTACACAAAAAGAAGCTTGGGATTTAAATATTTCAGTGATGGAGAACTATCCATAACCTTGACAAAGCTGCTTCCATAATTCATTATTGTCAAAACCATGTCTGCTCCATGGTTTGAATCTCTTTAGCATTGACTTCAACTCACTGCATTTACTTTGTTTTTTGCAAGAGACTAAAACCCTTTGCTATCAGATAACCTTTGACTACACTGATACATTAGAGAGGCCATGATCAATTTACCTGTCAACCTTTCCTGTGTTAAATGAAATAAATCATTTTTCTTTAGGAAGATCACAAATGAAACAATTTTACCTTGGTGGACCCTCAATATAAAAATCACTACTGAACTAGCACTAGCTTTCAGTTATAAATGTTTAGTACTCCCTCTACTAAAAAACCAAAAATACAACTGCACAGACTTTCACAGATTCACAGAATACTTTGGGTTGGAAGAGACCTTTAAAGCCCATCTAGTAACAATGAGCATCTTCAACTAGACCAGGCTGCAGAGTCCTGTCCAACCTGACCTTGAATGTTTCCAGGGCTGGGGCACCTACCACCTACCCCTCTGGGAAACCTGTTTCAGTGTTTTACCACCCTCATCGCAAAAAATTCTTCCTTATATTTAATCTAAATTGACCCTCTTTTAGTTTAAAACCATGACCCCTTGTCCTATCAAAACAGTCCCTGCCAAAAATTTTGTCTCTATCTTTCTTATAAGCCCCTTTAGGGCTTATAAGGCCCCAGCTGGTTTCCATGGACCCTTCTCCTCTCCAGGCTAAACAACCCCAGCTATCTCAGCCTGTCTTCACAGGAGTGGTGCTTCATCTCTCTGATCATCTTTGTGGTGCTGCTCTGGACTTGCCCAAAGGGGTCCATGTCCTTTCTGTATTGATGAGGACTCCAGAGCTGGATACAGCACTCCAGGTGGGGTCTCACCAGAGCAGAGCAGAGGGGCAAATCACCTCCCCTGACCAGCTGACCACACTGCTTTGGATGCTTTTTATGGTATATGCTATGCCATGCTATTATATTAATGAGTCATGCAGGATGGAAATGGAATTAAAAGTAATTAGCTGTAATTTTGTCTCATGTGGCAACATGGAGAACGTAAAATGCATTTAGTGCTGTTCTCCAGAGAATCCATCTAACTTAATTCCAGTGAGAAATTATTCTTTGAGTTGTGCTTTCTACCAACTGTTGTCAAGGTAACAACTTTATTAGACATGGAATACAACTATTTTGTTTTTTCTTCAAAGGGAAAGCCAACAGGCTTGCTCAGAACATTTTCAAATGGCTTTTTACAGCATCTGGCCTGTAGTGTGCAAGACTGTGGCCTGTGTTCCATGCCAAGGGCATATGGAGTCACCCTGTAGTAAAATGCCGCGGTGGCCGGCAAAGCCGCCAGTCACCCTGCTGCTGTTCTTGCCTGAGCGTCTGTAACCTGCATGAGAAGCTCCAAAGATGGGCAGAGGATTGACATCCTCGGCCGCGGGGTATGCAAGCCCCGGATGGTGCTGCCAGCTCCTGAGGGCACACATGCAGCACCAGCATCCTCTGCCCAGGCCTCAGGGAGCAGCTGGGAGCCCACAGGGCACTGCTGGGCGGGCGTCTCTGCGCCTCTGCCAGGGAACTGCTCGTACCACAGAAACCAGCAGACCTTCATCACATAGAATGTATTTATAATGCAGCTATTTGTGCACTAGGTCGGGGCTGACAACTTGACACTACTTAATAGAGAAGCTTTGGAGTTCTACAAACCAGAGCTCAATTTGCATGAGCATCCCTCAGATCAAAGACTCCATTTTCCCATCGCCTTGTCTCTGTGCCTCCCAGAAAGTGAGTTTACATAAAATGCCTGTCTCATTGAACAGTGTTTTGAGTTAACATATATAAAGAGAAGGCAAATATCTCAAGTTTAGTATCTAAACTCCCAAATCAGTGGGTAATTACCCAGCTGATACACTTCAGCAGTCCACAAGCTGCACTTAAACCATGTGGGCGAAGATCCGAATCCAGGAGTGTTTTAATATCCTCTAGTTCAGCTAGGTTTGTTCTCAGGTTCATTTCAGGGCTTAGCACCTGATGATATATTCTATTTTAATTAATTCCTTAAGCCATCACTATCAAGAGGAAGAAACTAGGTCAGCTGAAATTAAATTAAATCTATATTACACAGAAGTGGCTTTGCAGAAGAGGAGAGGAACAACGTAATACTGCTTGGTTTGGTGTGCATTCTAGATCTTAACTTGGACAAGCAACTCTGACTTCCATAGCACCCAGCTTTTCCTTCACAGAATCACAGAATACACTAGGTTGGAAAAGGCAATTTATTCACTTCATACCTGGATTTCTTGCTGCTGGCTATTTTAGGCTCTTCCTGGAGCACAACTGCAAAGCTAAGGATCATGTGGCAATGGTCAAGGCTTGCAGTCATGAATAATAGGTTGCAGGTACTGCAGAGAATAATGTGTAGCTGAGGTGTGGCAGGGTGTGGTGGGAGGAGGTTGTAGAATGATCTCCAATAGCACAATTGGACTATTCTTGTCTGCTAAATAACAAAATGTCTCAAGCAAACATAAATGCACATAAATTCCTTTAATCACCATATTTTTCGGAAATAACATCACTACACTTTAATTTCAACTTTGATTTATTTCACTTGATTCTGGTTTGGGTTTTTTTTAAAGGTGAATTACATCTGCAGTATTTTTAAAATAAGCTACTGCTATTTTAAATCAAGCTACATTTCCTTCAGTGCTCTTAATTTTATAAATGGTGTGATCCAGAGCTTTCTATAAAGCAAAGTAAGTCTTAAATAATTTAAGTATCTCTTTTCTGAAATACATCCATTTCCTGGAAGAAATGTTGTCAATTTCATGCCTTCTTGGGAAGGAAATAAAACAGAGAAAAGTATTTTATTATTCTATCCACAAGTTTTATAAGAGCAGGAGAAAATGTGCAACAATGGTAGTCCCCACTCCACTGCAGGCACATACTAGGAAAAATCTGTAATTATGTGATTTGTCCTCTTCACATCCTTCCCAGCTCAAATGAAGCTAAAAGCAAAATGAAGAAGGGGACACATTTCTTATTTCAAATTTGTGTGAAGGATGTTATATTTGTTGTCATTCTGAAGACTGCTTGGCTTTAGCTACCATTTCTCACAAAAAGCTTATGGCTTTAGTATAGGCTAGCCACCTGCTATGACATGGCAGGAATTTGTCCTTTCCCTGACTGGAGGACAGTTTAGTCCAACTCTTCAGCAGTTATGTCCCAAAGGCAGTGGACAAAGTGGCAACAGCACAACCCAGGTCTGAAAAAGGCTGGTACTGCCTGTAGGGAATGGACTGAATGTGGTGCTGATGCTCTTCCTGTAGGAAATGAGCTGTGATGCAAAAAGGACATAACACAGTGGCAATGACACCGTAGTCTGCATGGCACATGTTCTTTTGATAAGGCCCCACCATTCCTGTAAATTACATTGGGAGCACACTTACACTATCAACCCTACAGACTTTCCCAGGTGTTTTAGTCAGAGAAATTTGGTGATGTACACGTTTACTTCACCTTATCCTATCAAGTTCCTTATTAAGCAGAGGAGAATGAGTTGAAGTGAGTGTGATCATACTGAGATGTAAATTAGTTTTCCAACAAATGGTGCTACTTAGTATTTCTTTGCTCTGCAATAGGTGAAGGAGACAGCAATAGATAGCTGTGACACACAAAACTAAGCCCAAATGTAAACAAATGGACGTGGATTTCCATGAATCCTGTCATGATGTGACTGAAGCAGGATCATGTTATTGGGCTGTACATCTCCAGCACTCTGGGGAATGGCTGGATGGTGACCAGCCCCTTCCAGCCTCCAGCTCTGCATAGGGGATGCAGTCATATCCAGACACTGACCTAACCAGACACAGAACTGCACCCCAGATTGTAAAATGTGTTTTACTTGGGTGAGTGCAATGACTTTATGCCTTGGTGTTCTCCTACTGAAGACACCTAGAAAGGAGAGAGGGGGGACGCCTGTCTCTGTGCTTGAGATTGAGCACACACTGTCCCCTGACACAGTACCTTGCCTCAGAGAAGCTGTGTCTACCCCCAAGCAGTGGGGGGCTGTGGCTGCACAGCTGCACTGCAGTTATAAGGTGTAAGACTGTACAAGTGCCATCTGAACACTTCCTAATGATCACATTAAAGCAGGACAGAGATAAGTCCAGCTCCTGGGAAATTACACAATCACAGAATCATCTAGGTTGGAAGAGACCTTCAGGATCATCCAGTCCTACCATCAACCTTAAATCACCGCTACACCATATCCCTAAGTGACACATCCAGATACCTCTTGAACACTTCCAGAAATGGTGACTCCACCATCTTCCTGGGAAACTTTTCTCCAATGCTTAACCACTCTCTCAGTATCCAATCTGAATCTCCCCTGGCTCAACTTAAGGCCATTTCTTCTCAAACTTCCAAGTGGAACATAGCAGAAGAGACTGACCTTCCCCTCACTATGACCTCCTTTCAAATAAATAACCTCCCAACCCCAGTTCCCTCAGCCACTCCAGGACAGGTCCAAAATTTCGATAAGTGGCAGTGGTTTTCCAGGGCTCAACCACTGATTTTTCTGGAGCAGGGAATCTAAATAGGAATTTGCTCCCCTCCTCTTTTAAGCAGCTCCCATGGAAAGGCTCCCTGGGCCTATGCTAATCAGAGACAGTTAAACCAGGTGTCATCCAGACCAGCTACAGGGTAAATCCAAGAAAAAGCAGGCCACTTCAGCATCATGCAGGGTCTGTATAGCACAAAACATCAATCCTACAATCCAGAGCATTTATCCATGCTCACATTGCACGCTTCAGTTGGTTATACCAATAGATGTCTCTTGTCTTATGCAATACATGTGTGACTCTGAAACCCACGTTTGGTTCAAAGCCCTCTTCAATAACAGTAAAATATAAAACAGTTTATAACTTTATGTTCCAAGTGATCTAAAGCCTAGTTATTCTGAGGTATTTGCTAACAGAAATTCAAGTAGGGTTCCACTGATGCCAGTGTGGTTATGCTGCCCCTCAATGAACAAAAGCAGAAAGATGAGCAGGCCCATGGTATTTCATAGCAGAGAGAGGCTAATATACCATCACAGTTGCTGTATTATTTAGCATACTACATCTGACCTCTAATGTCTATTAACACGTATAACTACTTATTTCCTGATGATTTTGGAAATCAAAGCTCAATTAAAAGCTAGGGTTTAGACTGATTTTCAGGTATTCTATCACAAAAGATAGAACAGCAAACAACACATTTCTAACATATAAACTGGAATACTCAAATCCCATCAGGTCTTCTGGTGCTCATCACTGTCTGTGCCCACAAAGCCTTTGTGCAATAGGAAACAAATGCTGGTAGTGGTTGAAATGCCTTCCTTTTCTAAGCAGATATACCTTTTAGCATGCCTTTCATTACATCATTTTATATCACCTCTCTATTTGGAATCTCCACCAAGAACAATCAAAACCCTAATATACTGCTAAATATAAACCAAAAGAAAATACTTTCCTGCTAGAAATGACATAAATAATCCAAATTGAAAGATTACAAAATCACTGTACTTACTATGTGCCGTGCTGCGAACACTCCATCAACTATTGCACAACAGAAGGCTGCCACCACACCAAAGCTGATAAACACGATGGAGGCCACCAACTGAGAAGAGAATAACAGATGGAGCAATGTTTTCAGTAAAATTCTTTAAGTAAAACAATTACACTAGTTTTTCAAGTATTCTGAAATTATGGTTTCCGCTGCTGTAATTCACTTTAGATCAGTGTGTCAGGATGACACTCATGCAGTAGTAAAAAGGCAGAAATTCTTGATGCTGAGTTGACAGACCACCAAGCCTACTAGAAAAAGTTTAAATCTTTCAAGAGAAAATTAGGTCAGCTGCAAGAGTTATTAAATTCAAAGGTGATTTCTTCCAAATCAACTTATTTAATAAAACAGCAGAGCTTTGCCATAGGGACATGGCAAAAAGTCATGTTTCCATTGGATCACATAAATCTTTAGAGCTTTACTATGTGGTATTATTTCACACCAACAGATAAAGACATCCTTAGTAAGTTAATAACTAGCCTGTGAACTATTCAAAATCTTTTGTCATCCCAAATAGCTTATGCCACAAAAAAATCAGAGATTCACAGGACTGGTACCTGTGGAAGGGCTGGGGTGTGCTGCCTTGGTCCCTGCCCTTGTTGGGGTTTCCAGCCTCAGAGTGGGCACAGCAGAGCACAGCAGAGCTCAGTGAGTGTCCCAGCTGCAGCACAGACAGCACACTGTCTTCATTAGCCTACTAGCCATAGCTTCAGACCTTGTTCTACCTCCCAGACTGCTTCATTCATTAATTCTCTCTCAGCAGGATTGTGGATGGTGCAGTGCTGGAGCACAGGTCTGGCACAAGCAGTGTGGTGGTATGGAGGGCTCGGGGTGAAAGGCTGTGCACTTTGGGCATCCTGAGGCTCCTGCTCGCTGTGCTGCAGCTCTGACAGCAACTGCAGGGCTAGAACAATCCCAGACACGGCAAGTTTCCTGCCCAATTCACTCTGGAGAGTGCAACAGGACTTAGAAAGAACATGGAATACATCTCCACCAGGGACCAGTCGGAGTGCTGTTGGCACATGCTTCTGAGATGACACTGGATTTTGAGGTCCCGCCTGAAGGGTGCAGTGCTGTGAGCCAGGTGAGATGAAGTCCTGAAAGACCAACTCTACACTTGGCAAGGTGATCCCCTGGGCTGGTTAGCCCCAATGCCATCAGAAGAGGAAGAGATGCTGTCAATCCTTCATCTCCCAGAGTAGAGGGTTTTGTGACGTTGAGGACTCTGCATCCTGAGTTTGGATGAGTGGGTTCCTGCAGGGTATAAGGTGAACCTAACATGCACTCTCTGGCTATGTTTTTAATGTAATGTCTCTGGCACTTCTCAGGCAAAGTCACAAGAGGAACCCTTTGAAACACCCTATACAATAGGTTCATTTTAATTTACAACAGTATTAAGTTATAGTTAATAACAGCAACAGATTAAAAGATTTTCTTAAAAACTGACAGGACAGCATCTTTTATTGATAGAGCACATGGAAAAGGGATTCAGTTAATAATGTGGAATGTTTTTGTTATTTACTAGTCATTAAGTGCTCCTTCACAACATGTACTCCTGAAATGCCCAGGTACAAATTACCAAAATTACATCCATACAGTTCATATATCCTTTTGCCTATACAAAATCCAGATCTGCATTACCTAGATCCCATTTTCACAAATCTGTAAGGCATCACTAACTCACTTGAAAAATGGACTCTAGCTTGAGCTAGGTTAAGCACAGTACAATGTCAGTAGAGCTTCCAGGGGATGCAGCATTGGTGATTTTCTCAAAAAAATTTATATTGGACAAGTAAAAAACTACAGCCATATAAGCCCGCAGCTTGGACACATAAGTCAAAGCAACATCACGTATTTGGAGATAAGAGCTCTTGGTGAATTGGCAAAAAAACAAGCAACTTAAAAGCAGAAGGATCACAATGGTTTCTGACACATTCCTTTAATCTCTCCTTAGCTCATGTCTCATGCAATCAGAGGCAAATCAGCACTGCCATAGGGATTGCTGTGGAATTGAATCCTCAGCATGGGGACAAAAGGGGCACACAAACGTGGCTGAGGCTGATGATACCGTCAGATCTTGGGAACCTGCTGCATTCCCCCTGCAGCCAGCTCCATCTGGCTGAAACCCTAGGAAAGCACTGTTGGCTGCCTCACCCTTCAACCTCTGCTAGCCCGTAGCTCTCCAGTGTGGAAGGTCATGTCTCATGAATTTGGTTGTCTAAAGATCTTGGCATGCAATTCATCAGATCTAGAAGGCTGTGGACTCCTATCACTGCAGAGCAGTGGGCTGTGCTGCCCTGTGGCAGCTGCATTTGCTACAGATCCTGATCTCTTTATTTGAAAAAGCAGCAGTGTTTAAAAGTTCTGATTAAGCCATTATTGTCTGATACCTCTATCTTGTTTTTCAAGTCATAGCAGTCAATCAACTAATTAGTGGGCTAAGCCAGGTGTTTCCAAATTGCCTGAGCTCAAGTTGAACTTACTGGAAGCTGACCTCAAGGTGGCTTTTCATTTCACACATGAACAATTTATTGATGATCTACAATCCCCAAACCAACATTTTCCACTCATGGAGATAGCTTAAATCACCTAATGAGTGTGCTGGCATTTCAGTTTCACCATATAGCCTTAGGGGACCACATATAAAGGTGCAGTAAATCACAGTATAGACAGGAGCTATGGAGTTGGCTTTGCACTCCTCTGTCATGTTGGAGATCACCTACCCTTCCAAGGAGTTGTGTGCAAGTCAAAGGTTTACAGCCAGAGCTGCTGATCTTATCCATGCCTACTAGCAACTACTTCAGTGAGCCATCCCTTTAGAATCAATACCATTTCCTGACTGAAGTCATACTTATTATGATGTCAAAGTGGCAGAATGTGACACTGAGAGCTTTTTATGACTTAAATTGCCTTATAGATATTTGAACGATAAAAGAAGTAATAATACAAGAACAACACAAAAAAACCTCCTTCAAATAAAATTACAGATTTATATTCTCTCTTAAAACTCTCATTGCTTATTAAGAATGTGAGAAACACAAAAAACTGAGCACAAAATTAATTACTTCTGAAAATTGCCAAGACAACTAAATGAAGAGCTGTTGTAAATTCAAAAGCTAATTTTCCTGAGTAGTAGGGGATTGCTGGAGACAGTCTAGGACTGTCTAGAAAGAAAAGCAACAGAGTTCATTTAAAGATAGAGAATGCTTGTTGACATGTAAAAGAAATAGCACTTTTAAAAAATAAATACTGATCCATCACATCATCTTATATCCATTTTCAACAGCATTATGTTTTGTCAGGACAACTATTCATTATTTATAGGAATATATTTGAACAGCTGTTCAATAAACAGTTTTGCTCTTGCTGTTCCACTGGTGTGCTTGTCTATAGCTATTGCCCCCAGAACATGTTTGCACCTGGTTCTTGTATAGAGTACAGTAATTTGGTTATTTACAAGGGAGCCATAAAACCATTTATTAAACACTGAAAACTCTGTGTTTTCAGTGTGGGCCTAACAATCAAACCCAAAAGGCAGTTGTTTAACAGAGGGGTTTTAGCAAAAGGGAGAGCAAAATAGCACATGGAATGAGGGACTTCTGTAACCATTATTAACTGAAGAGCTGTAATCTATCTTCAGCAGTATCACAGAAATATGAAAACGCTTAAAAATGCAAAACTAGTGAACGACTGGACTGCTAGATTCTTGCATGCTGCCTTCTTTCAGAAAAGGCATGCATTTTTTTTCAGAATTCACCTGTCTTGGACAACCTCCTGTCCTTCAGCAGGCATACAACACCACTGCCTGCACCGTCACCCTCCTGTCCACGCAAGACTAGTGAAGGCAGCAGGGGATACACAGTAGCCACGGATGCTAGTCACAGACTCTTGCTCAGCTGCCAGAAATGCACCTGGCACAGAGAGTTGGCAACCAAGTCTTCCACAACAATTCACATTTTTGGAGATAAGAGCTGGCCACAGACCAGACCCAAGAGGTAGTTTGATGAGGCCACCCCAGCTGCAGCCACACTCTCATGCACACACTGCACACAAACACTGCCCCTCAGGTCCCCAGGCACGCTGTGTGCTGAATGACATGCTGCTGGTGACATGTCCCTGCTGTGTCACATGCAGAGAGACCTGCAGCCAACATCTGCCAGCAGACCCAAAGAAAACCACACTGCGCTGCAGCATTAGCACATGCTGGCCACAGGCTGGCACCTCTCTGGCTGTTTCCAACATCCCTGAGGAATACTTCTGGGAGCTAGCTAGACTCTCAGTTCCGGCACATCCCTGGTTTCCTCGTGATTCTAATTTAGCCCTTACCTATCCTCAGCCAAAATGTCTCAGATAATAACAGTCATTTCTAGCACCAGATATTGTGTGAGAGGCCTCACTCTCTCAATTTAGACCAAGCAGATCAGAGACTGAAAAATGCATGGATTTTTGTTTTCAAAATCACCTTGGTACTAGATGCAAGTTACATTACATCTAACAGACTCACTTTGCTCATGCTAAATGGCTACTTCTGCACTGCACATCCCCTAATGTCTCCAAGCATTGTGCTGTTCATCAAGCCTCTCTGGGATTCTTTTCCAGGCAGAGAAGGAATCAGAATTACCCTGATCAATGTAAATTGAGAAACACTGTAACTCAGTATTTTTTGCTCTAGAAAGTTAAGTCTTTGCAAAACGCTGTGTAAATGTTATGCCACAGGTTTGTAAAGTCCTTTTTTATTCCCACACAGGTTCAAGTATTTGGAAAATAAATGCATGGCGCAGTTTGTTGTAGGCTGCCCCTAAAATTACATTCCCCAAATTACAGTTTAATTCTGTGGGCCTTTTTACTGGTTTGATTTCCCCATGTCCCCAAGATCAGAATTTAATATAGGCTTAAATAAGTCTGCTGCACTTTTTCAATGGGGATGATGATGTAGAAGTTTACAAAAACTCTTATCACAAATCCAAAACAGAGAATGATTTTCCACCCTGGTGCAACCAGGGAACTGGAAAAACCAATCTCAGCCAGGAGCTGCATCTGTTACCATGGTACCTCAGCGAGTCTGTAGATTAATAGCCCACAAAATTAAGACAATTAAACTCATTGCACTGCACTGTATTTCAGATGCTGCTGTCAACTAAGCACTGCCTGTCTTGTGAAATGGGTCTGTATGTAAGTACTTCAATTGTGAGTTAATTTTCTCTAATTTGGAATGCCCTGTCCTGTGTGGCCCCTTCTCACACAACAGCACAACACAACAGTTTTCCCTTCCCTTAGGACAAATGTTTTGCTGCTGTCATGAAAGTGAAACATGGGCAAGACTCCTACAGTTTTCACAACTGAGCTAATTAGGAGGTTTCTCACAACACCAGGTAATGTGCTCCACAATTTATGGCCTGACAACATACTCTTTCCAAAGGTTGGTTCTTAAATAATGGCATGGCTGTAATTGAGGCTCTGCTGGGGAGTTGTCACACCACAGGAGATAGGATTACACCATGTTCGTTATTCATTAACGCCAACTGCAGTCATAGCCGTGCACTAGGTACAATGACAGAAATTCGTAACGGTGAAAGACTTTCATGATATGCGGTCCAGTTCCTAAGGGAACCCTACGAAAAAGCTGGAGAGGGACTTTTCATAAGGTAGTGAGAGGACAAGGGGGAATGGCTTCAAACTAAAAGAGGGAAGCCTTAGATTAGGTATTAGGAAGAAATTCCTTACTGTAAAGGTGGTGAAGCACTGGAACAGGTTGCCCAGAGAACCTGTGGATGCCACATCCCTGGAACTGTCCAAGGCCAGGTTGGATGGGGTTTGAGCAACCTGGCCTAGCAGAAGATATCCCTGTCCATGACAGGGGGGTTGGAACTAGGTTATCTTCTCTTTAAGGTCCTTCCCAACCTAAACCATCCTGTGATTCTATGATTCTGTGTTGTCAGGTGTTTAGATTCTAAAGTCTCATTCTTAGATCAAGTGACCAAGTAAGAAAACTACAGCCTTTTCACTGTTGAACTCAGCAAGTCCAGTCATATGTTGTTCAGTTTTACCAGCAAAAACAAAGATCTTTGATTCAGATTTTCTTCCTTCCCTCTGTTATTAATAGCATCTCAGGGCAGAGACTTGAGCCTGTGTGATTGCTCATGGTCAACTCAAAGGGCATCTTCTTCTCCAGTCCTTAGTTTGGTTCCCTGCTGTCCAGCCCTTTCTCCTGCTCTGTCCCAAAGGGCTGCATCCCTGCATCCCAGCTCCTGTGCTTACCCAAACACATAGGAAGCCAATGAAACTCACTCCATAGGCAGAAAATACTTATTCCCTCAAATGAGTTAAATCAGAAGACTGTAGAGAGCGATGAGCACTAGACTCAGTGCAAATGTGAAGGTGACACCATGCAGCCATGACAGAAGGGAAGGAGGCAGAAGTGCTGACAGCAGATAATAGATTGTTTCACCTGTTCCATGTAATTTACAGTCCTAGGGATTATCAAAGTAAAAGCTAGGTTTTAGCTGTAATGAATAAATCATAAGGACTGGGGTTATTTTGTTGTTTGTGGTCAAGGAGTCTTTTGTTTTACTGCCTGTGAAGAAGTCTGCTGTTTCCCAGTATCATGTCAGGGATAATTAGGAAAAATACCAACAGGAAAAGGCCAGTTGGTGTAACACAGGCAAGAGAGAAGTCCCATGAGAAATTTAAGCAACCTCACATACATAAAAAGGTTGAATTAATTAGATAAAAAAAGGGGAAAGAATACAGAAACCACATGAGAGTTATAAATTATTATGCCAAAGAAAAAAAACAAGATTAAAATCCCCTTTCAAAATTAAGGTAGAATTTTCATTTGGAAAATTTATCTTTTTTTCTTGCCTCACATCCTTCCTGAAGGGCAAAATTGTGAAAGTCAGGATTTGGAATACCTTTTGTTATACCTTAGGTACTCACAGTTAATTTTTATCATATGTAGGCATCAGTAAAAAGTAGGCACACTGCTTTCTCTTCTTCTCTTCCAGTGGTATTGCTGCTCAGCTTTTGTAGATAATTCATCATACAGGCTACACACAAAGGCAAGGGGCTGCACAAGTGTCCAAGGATGGGAAATGTGCAGCAGGGTGACTTCATGGTCCTAGCTCTGCCCCAGCCCAAGAAGGTTTATGCAGAACAGTTGAGTAAGAAAAGAAAGAGAGCACAGGTTCTGAGTGTGCTTACTCCAGCTCCTAAAGGCACACACAGACATCTTTAGGACAGGGACTACTTCTTCACTAATGAACAGACTGCTCGAGTTGCTGGGAACTTTACTTGTGCCATTTGCTGTGACAGTTTGTTATGGAGATGGGGGAATTCAGCATCTGACCACATGGACACATGCCCGGGGTTGTGTGATGGCTGGGCTGCGCCCCATGACTGGAGGTGGCTCACACAGCCATGTTTGCTTGCTATTTCCCTTTAGGGCATGAAAGCCCATAGTTCCAAACTGTCCCCTAGTACCCTTGATGTTAAGCTCCTCACAAGGCCTCCCCAGCCATTCACCACTGAGCGTCCCTCCCGTCCTCCTTCCCTGCTCCCTGTCAGATGTGCCATCCTCACAGCTGATCAGTACAGCAGCTTAAAAGTCCTCTGCAACTCCAGTTACCTAGAAGAGTAGCATGGAAACATTTTGCCTTAACATTGTACTGTTCAAATAAAACGTTGCATGCTAACTCTAACAGTTCCCTTGTCTAGGTCTCTGTTGTTTCCACCCTCTAGAAATGTGTTCTTGAGCATTAATCCTTAACTTATACCAACGCATTTCCTTTACTCTTTCTGTAGCTCATCTTGTCTTTTTTTCTAACCTGATAAAACATAAGAAGATACCGTTTATGTGAAAAAGGTTATATGAAATAAAATATGAAATAAAAACAAAGTTTCCTATATTTTTATAATTTTTCAAGAAATTAAAGATTGGTGGGAATTAAATCAATAGCCATTATGAAACACGAAACAAAATTACTGGGAAAGGTTACCTGATTAATACATTCTTTCTTCTCTCATAATCTAATATCAGCTACAAAACCAGACTTAGAATAGCTACAAAATTATTTCAAATTGTTTTACAAGCAAATCTCTACTAGAATGACCAATCTACTGAATAAAAACCCTATATCAAGCAGTTTCTGTGCACTTAAGACTTTGAAACTGGAGTCACCATTACACTGCAATCAGAGAATGAATATGATATATGTGTAAATGAACACATATTAAATTCAAAATAATTCCTTCACTGATGAGTAAAATGCTTGTCTTGATTCACTTAAAATGCCACCACTGATGATGCACTATCAGGTCTCCTGGGATTTTGGTAGAATCTTAGACTTCACTGGAGTCCAACAGATATTATTAAAACATTTTTTTTTTAAATGAGACTGAACTGTACTTGTTTTACATTTTCTAAGAAACAGAAGGAAACCTAAAATTTTTTTTTTTCCTGGTGCAGGGTTAGTTTTATTACCACTGCTCTTTTAAGCCTCCACAACATCTAAGAACCCCAGATCATATCCCAGTAACCATTACTGCAGTTCCTGATTTTCCTTCTAGCAAGCAGCACATTTTGTCCCAAGTTTGAATTGATCCAACTTCCCTAGTGGCTGACCTTCTCTACTTCAAGGAGGTGCAGTACATATGCTCTACTTTTCTTCCATCCCATTAAATTAGCTGCTGACTGTATGATCAACCCCCTTCCCTCTGTTTCAGACTCTTACTGCTATGTAGGGGAGCACTGGGGCTTCTCATGGCAGTTCAGTGTAGTGCGCTTTTCCAGATAGTGCTGTTCTCTGGCCACCTTTATACAGAAAAGAGTAATCACCTGGATCTCACAGCTGAAGAAATGCTAATGGTTTTGGAACCAGCTTAATCAAGTCTTAGTCCAGTAGGCACTTCAAACTGGTATGAATTCCCCTTTGCAAACATCAGCAAAAGCACTTAGATAAGAACAGTTAAAAATGATTACACATTTAAGGACAAAATTTAGTCTAGAAGAAAAAACTAAATACAGCATTAAAAGGAAAGGGAGCAAAAGTGAAATAAATTTAGATTCACTGATAACAGTGCTGACATTATCAGAATTAATCACATACTTCCTTTCATGGATGGTCTTTTATTGCTTAAACCGGAACAAGGTCACTTCATGACTTAAACAGCTGTTCAGAGCAGCATGAGAATAACAAGCCAAAAATACATAGGATACCATGTGTCATAAAAGTTTATGATTCCTGGTAAAAAATGGTGGAATTTACATAGATCAAGACTGTTAGAGCTGACTGTTTTAGCAGCAAGAACTATTTTTACACCAAAGTCTCTGTTTTTACAAATCCTCTTTCACTCCACAGTGACTGCATTGGTTTCTGAAGATACACACACACTCTTTATCAGAAATGCACAAATTACAAGTTTTCATGTAGTGAAATTCTACCTACAGGGCTGGAAGATTGTCCATCAGGGATGCTCAGCTGTTTAATTTGAGCTAATTCTTCAACAAGAGGCCCAACAACTGCCTGTCCTTTTCACAGGGCACACCCCACCTCACTTTCTTCACCATGCACACACCAGAACTCATCCCAGGTTCCTTGCTGAGACTTTCTATCCCATGCTCCTGCTTCCTACGAAGAGTAATTGACATCTTTATTGCTCCAAACACATTTCATGGGTCATAAGGTTTACTTTTGTTTTCAACTGTGTGACAGCAACACTTTCATTACATAAACAACACAAGAAAACAAACTGGCAGTTAAAAAGTGCCCTATTGTACATTTAATCCTGTGTGCTGTTCCCAAGCACAGATCAGAAAGGAACCACATCCCAAAAGACTGCCACTTAAGATAGAGAACTTAAACTGAGTTGGTGTTTTGAGTCTCTGACTCAAAAGAATGGTGACAGTCTTTAAAGATTGCAGTACTGAAAATAAGCTGTGGTGATGGTAATATGTATTTTCATTCATATAGGTATATATCTTCTTTCTGTTTCTATAGAATTTAAGCTTCCAGAAGCAAACTAAAGTAATTCTGGTTGCTGAGGAAGCTCCCCAAATAGAACCCAAAGTATGTCTTTCAAAAATTTTTCCTTTGTAATCAGTAATCCATTTCTTTCTTCCAATGGTAACAGTGAAAACGTGGTCATTTCTTATCTGAGACTGAGCTAATCCTATGTTTTGTCACAAGGTGAGAAACCTGAGGTGGGTAAGAGCTGGGACTGGTACAACCAGTGGACCAGCACGAGGTTGTGCGGGAGAGAAGGAACTACAGTGCTAGGCTGCAGGTGGAGGTACTTGGTGGCATCTCTCAAGGTATGTCAGACACAGCCCTAATGATGGAGCACAAAGATTGCTACAGACCTGACTGTGCTTCCCATTACAGCTTTGCCAGCTGAAACAACCTGGTACACACATCTACGAAGAGCATAAAAAGCATTTTGCCCAATAAAGACAAAATGTCAGTGGCACAGTGGCATAGACTTCTTTGTCATTATCACAGGTGTTTGCAGGACATGTCAGCTGTAAATACATATATGTGAGCATATATTACAGATCATGTATTATGTGGTTATAATGTCATAGTACATTTCTATATTATAATATTTACATATAAATAAATATTTGCATGTCTAGCTGATGAATCTGTGCTGGTAAAATCTGAAAGCATACACCTGTAGACGTGTAATATGAAATGCCAGTCCATAAGGAACTAGATCAAGGAAG
>NW_008238464.1:6382580-6394683 GCF_000691975.1 Corvus brachyrhynchos
GAAGAGCGTAAACATCTCCCACACCTCCTTTGGTAATTTGCACAGTGAAAGCATCTATTTTTGAGTCCCTGAACTTCAAAATTCTCAAACACTGTTGGGAAATTTATGCTATCTATCTTCAGGCATTTAACTCACTGACAACACTTAGATGATGGTTTCACACCACAGAAAGTTGATATAACAAATTATTCCTAGCAAAAGGGACAAGTCTTGTTCCCTCCTTTCACAGATTCCTCTCTACCCTTACCCAATCAGGTAACCTTACCCTTACCCTTACCCATGCAGCCCCACCAGTTAACTTTTGCTGTCTGATGCTCACTTGGCTGTGAACTTTGTTACTCACTTAACCAGTGGAGAATATTTTTAGCCAGGGCAGGGAAGAGGAGGAGGAGTCAGCAAGATAGAGGAAGGAGCAAAGGAGGGAAGAGAAAAGATCTCTTTGTGTCAGTGGGTATTTACATTTATTATAAATTGGAAATCACCACATTAAATGCACGAGGTCAAAGAACTGCATAAAGAAATCCAAAGTATTTTACTCAGTCTTTATTAATGGAATATATAACATTAATAACAGCAAAATGTCTCTCATACTATTATACTGACTAAAATAAATTAGAAACAACTTTCCCACTTATTTACATTTTCCTTGCCCATGGAACTTCTTCTTTTAATTTCCCTTGTCTTCATTTTCGATGGTGCTTTCATACCCACAGATATATCACCTATCTTCCTCCTCTGCAGCTGAAATAACTGAGCCTTCAAAACATCTCCAGTTATTCATTTCACTTCTATTCCTTTTTTTGCTGAATATTCTCCTGCATTACAAGGAATAACACAGATGTCCAAGACCTACCATGGATAGACCACATTCCAAATCCTTCCCAAAAAGGATTAAAAAGATGTCTCAAAGCTGATCCCTGCAAAATAAGGCAGCTAATACCCAAAACTACACCATGCTTATGGGCCCTCTATACATAGGCTGCTCTGCTCTAAACTCAAAACCAGGCAGAATTATAGTATGATATCTTTTGTAATATCCTCAGTATTACAGAAGAGAAGTATAATTGTCACTTAACACAGGATTTTTCTTACCACACTTCAGCTAACTAAAACTCCAGAATCTAGTTTAAGCCACCCTTAAAGGCCTCTTCCAGAACCTAAGGAGGGAACAAGATGCCTCTGAAGAGCGCCTCATTATAGTCTTGAAGAGCTAGTCATGAGAGAGCAGGAAGATGTTCTCAAAGAATAAGCTGCTTGAACTTAACAGCTAATAAGATGCTGTTATATTTTGAAAAAAATGCAGACACCTAAAGAAGAGCCTCTCGAGCTCATGCAAGTGTCAGTGTCAACCTATTCTGATTATCTTTATATAAATCTTGTCTGCTTCTGAAATGCGTAGTTAGATCACACTGCAAAACCTAGCACACATTTATGACTGAAAAGGTATTAGTAGGTCTTTTCAGTTTCAATCATTTTAAAGACACTAAACAAGAGAAGGATGATTACTAATTTCTTCCATCATTAATGTTTTTACCTCAGCATTAATTGTTTTTCTTGGAACTGTGTGAAATATGAGCATACAGAAAATCAACACTGATAGAAAGAAGTGCTTCTAACTTTGTCAGAAGCTTGAGTTTAGGAGAGAAATAATACCTTGGTAATTACAAAGATTGCCTTTATGTTTTCTGCATTTCCCCTGCAACACACTAAAGGCTTCTTCCATTTATTTGCACAGGAACATCAAAGATAGTCTCAGGGGATCTACAGAATTTCAGTGGTCTTTCTTTATTAGAACAAGCTGCTTTAATTATCCTAATACGAGATATGAAATCAATCAGTAATTAGTATATCTTTGATCAAAATATGCACTAGAGCCAGTTTCTTCCAGAATGTTTGATTTGCAAACAGCAAATGAAACAGAATGTGTTTGAACAGAGCAAATTAGGTATAAATATAGCAGTATTTTTGGGGGGTGCATGTACTAATAACCATTACCTTTACATCTGTTTCAGAATAAAGGATTTTTTGAAGCAGTTACATGTGTGAGTCAGCTTTCAGAAGAGCCAAACCTCTTTAAGTTTTTTCAAAACCAGTTTATCTTGTAAATAGATTACGTCCATCAGAAAATGCCCACTGGGCATTTTATGTAAAGTCTGGTGTCAATAAAATAATCAGAGATAATATTGAAATACTACCTCACACAATGTCAATGCAGGACAGGGATGCATGCATTGTCAGGGAAGTCTATCATCTGAAAACAGAAGAGAAAATTATTGCTTTGTTTCTCCAACTTCAGCTGTAGTGTCTTTTCAACACTTCATTTGAAATCTAACTCTTGTTGACAGAGATTGCGAAGCAAGCGTATTAAGGGACCTAAACTTAGCATCCCTTGAGAAGGCACATGAATAAATAGCTTTGCCTTTTCTGTCTGTGTGCAGAGCTCCATGTTTTAACCTTCCTCATGTTTTCAAATTCTGCTTTTGCTGGAGGTGATGCCTCCATCTCTCTGAATAAGTCAAGGACCAGTCTGAGCACCAGGTTTATATCTGAGTATATCCTAGACATGTCAGTGAGAAAATTAAATGTTTGTTAACCTGAAGAAAACATGAGGAAGACTGAACAGTGGATGAATTTGGGTGTCAGACCTACTGCAGACAACTGCTTCCATCCTAAGTACCAAGGTTTGTGCTAACTCACATCTCATGAGGGGTCACTCCTGCTCCAATGACCCCTCCCCATCCTCCCTGTGTCCTTTTTTCTCCCATACCTCCGCCCATGCCCTTCCTGCCTGCTCTCTGCCACAGCTGTGCTGCTGTCGGTGGTGCTCCCACAGCCCTGGTGAGGGCTCTTGCAGGCAGCACTGTGATATTGCAAACATTCAAAACCCTGACAGCTATTCTGGTGCCCTTGAACCTCCCCACTGCACCTCCCCATTGCTCTTGTAGGCACCACAGCTTCAGGGTGCTGATTTTCACCCTTGCAAACAGAATGGTGAGGCTGGCATTGGAGAGACGTGTGAGTGGAAACTGTGAGCCAGCGCTTGGTTTATCCATTGGGTTAGCTAAAATTACATGCATGGTGTCATATCGACATTGCACATTTATGGAGTGATCCATTTCTGGGTGCAAGCTCCTGCCACCCCCACATATTTTCTGAGGAGAAACCTGTTACATCACTCCCTCAGCACTACTTACTTACCCTCAGCTCTCAGCTCAACTCTGCTGCCATGAGCCCCCCCGCACACCCAGCCTTCCCCACTTCTGTATGTAATTTCAGCATCTCATTTCCTAACTGGAAATACTTTGTCCTGTAATGCGAGGAGATGGCAAGCAAGCAAACAAGCGAGGACACTTCATGTCTTACAATCAAATCCATTTGATTTGAGCAGTATCATGTTTTTCACCCATCCGGCTGGACTAAGTGTGCCTTACACACTGCTCTTCAATCCATAACCTGCTTTGCAGACTGCAGGAGATGCAAAAAGGGACACTGACACATTATGCTTGAAATGCCTTCTGTCTGCCAGTTAGAAACATCCAAATCAGTGCAAATCTTTAGTCACAGGGAGATTTTGTTCTGCTGGTGCCAAGCTTTGCATATCACAGCCAAGCACAAATGCTAAGAGCTGAAGTGAAATCATGCTAGTCAATGAGGCAGAGCCTGCTTCTTCAAGCAGCAGTTCCTTTGAATTAAGGGTTATACCTTGGTCAGCACAATGAACTCCCACTGCGGGCTCTGGGATGCCAAGAAGGAGGTCAAAGAAGTGCAACATTATTAATGTCATGTTTTGAGAACAAACCATTGCCCACTCTGCCTAACTGTGCTTTTGTTCTTTCTCAAACTCCATGCTCATCAGTTACTGAGTGCTGGGGTTTTACTGTACTAGTTCTGCTAATTATTATATATTTTATATTGCATTTAGCATTTCATCAACCATGAAAGAACCTGGACTTATAATTGATGTGTCACAGTGAAACAGAACTTCAAGACAAAAAGAGAAATAGATTTAAGTAGAATGGTCAATTTGAAATAGACTTTTTTTCCCTAGTGCAATTGCATCTGTATTCAGTTTCAATTTAAATAACAAATAAAAAATGAAGTATTGAGTCATTTCAGGGGCCAGATAATTGTCAGAGCTACACTGGGTTAAATTCAAATTATACTGCAGTAACTGCTCAAAGGTAGTCTAGTTAAAATAGAAGCAACTGAGTAAGCAATTTCTTTTCCTTTCCACTGCCTTCTGTCCTGCTGCAAAGTATATAATTTTTAGGTACAGGAATATAACATTTATGCTACATTTATGTGCTTATATAAGTCTTTACAATCTTACTGATGGCTGCAAATTCGTTAAAGCTGCCCTAAACCCTTCCAATCAAATATACTCAGTTATGTCCCAGAGAATAACTACTGCCTTCCATTGTAAAACCTTTCAATCTCATTTCCACAACATTTGAAACCATCAGCTCAGCCTCAGCACAGACAGTGTTAAAAGACCCACTGTGGATGGTTCCCAAGGCAAGAAGCATAATTAAACTTTCTAGTTATTCTCTTAGTCTGTTCCCCAGAAACCCAACCTTCCAACAGCCATAATATGTAAGTGTTACAAGCAGAAAGCAGTTTTCCTTGTTCCATGCTGGGAAATGCAAGCAGGCACTAAGCCCAAACATCCTGGACACTAATGTCTCCTCAGTCCTTGTGTAAATGACACAGCACATCGAGGAATACATACTTTAACCACTGCTTACCCACCTTATGGCTTTCTCACACATTTTACTTTTGCTAAGGACAGAGCACAGAAAACCATGAGGCAGAAAAGTGAAAAATCAAACAACCCTAAAATGTTATGTCTGTTAGTAAGGTAGCATGAATGGTGTGGAAGACAAAGCTATTTTCATCAGCACTGAGCCTGCAACTAGGAACCTGCTATTCATCCTGGTCCCTGATGCAGAAATCAGGAGCAATAGTCTTAAATAAGCTGTTTTGTTACTAGCAAAATTAATGACACCTGACCTACTGCAAATTTTTGTCTCACACGTCATGTCCATTTGGATCCTCTACTTTAAACAGTGGTGAGTTGACATTGCAGTGTTTACCACCATGGGGGAACTAGGTCATAATTCTCTCCTCTACCCACCTGTGAATCTTCCTGAAACTTGAGGAAATTGCACACATTTGAAGTCTCTACCTCCCTCCTGAATTTGCCTGAAATTGGTCAACACATTAAAAAACATAGAATAGGGAACAGAAAAAGACAAATACTACAGCTTTATAAATCTTCTTTGTGAAACCCAGCTATAAACAGAAGTTAAAAGCAAGGGAATACTTGCATATACACTACTGACACTTACAGGTAATGCAAAAGAAGAGTGATGTTATGAAGGAGTGATATTATGACTACTTGTAAGTAAAGTAGTTACTTGTTAGCAAAATACAAGCTAAATCCATCAGTTCCTCCTCTGAGCTTAATACCACTCTTGATTTACACCAGTGAAAGCTCTGCATTATGAAATTAATCATATTTCATGATGCTTGGTTATAATCAGTCTACTGTGAAGTGCCCATTGGACATGCTATTATTCAACCAAGACTGCTATTTTTCGCAAAGAGAGGAAGGAAAGTGCTAAAAATTTCTACAAATTCCTTCATCCTTCTTAGTACACCTTCCTTTACCTGGGTGCCCCAAGGACTTTCTATGACTTCCTCACATAAATAAAAGCAAAGTATTTGGAAAGCCAAGCTAAAGCTACAAACAAATCACATGGTATCTCAGATCCTGTCTGTCATAGCCAGGGAATCTTGACAGCAAGAGCTCTGGATTTTTTCTTCTATTTAACACATATAGTTTCAGGAAACTGTTCCTGACTTAAACTTCTTGTGCAGGATGAGATCATCTGCTAGGGCGGAGCTGATTATGTAGCTTGTTGCTGCTCAGACTGGTATGTTGCTCTCTTCCCATCCTTTTCCCAGTTACATGGTCCTGGCCAGGCTCTGGCACTTAAGTGATTCTGCCCTCTATCAATTCAACTCACTAAACCAGCAGCAAAGTAAAACAAAATAAGCTGCTTCTGTTTTGCCTTGTTCAAAGGAAGTTACTGGCCCATTCATGCTTCTATAAAACTTCTTAGAAGTGGTGAAACAAATGACTAACATTTCGAGGCAGATGAAGCAGTTTTAACTGGAAATCCCTGCTTTTCATGTTTAATACAGTCTGATACAAAAAGAAAAAAAAAATTAAAAGGGCTGTTACTTACTATTTGTCTTCTGTTTTCTACCAGGTAGATGCCAACAATCCCTAGGAAAGATCCAAAGCCAAGCTAAGGCAAAGAACAAAACCAACAGAAATGCATGAGGTCAGCTTATCTGGACAACACACCAACACATACAGTGATATCTGAGCTAATGCACCACACAGATGGGCTAAATGGGCAGGTCAAGGGAAAAGGTGGAAGTTACTGTTGGACATAAATCATATAATGTAATGGGAAATGGCCAGGACTGCAGCTCTTTGATAGTTCACTGCAAAATCTGTCATGTAGTAAACAGAAGTCTGTATAGACACACTACTGACTACTGTTACTGTTGTCATGTACAGTTTTACAAACCGTTAAGCAAAAACTAAGTAAAGTAGGAGAAAAAACCACTTACTTTTAGTCCACATATCAGCATTTTGAAAGGCTGTAAAGCTTTAGGCAATTGCAGACTGCTTTTCTCAAAAAATGGATGCGTTCCCACCATGCAAATGACCCAAGTTCAAACCCTTACTCTTGTTTGATTTTAATGATTAGGTGCTATCACATAACCCAGAAAAACTCCTTGCTAAAATGCTAAAAGTATCAGTACAGTCAGCTCCATTACCAACAGCCACAGGAAAGAGGGGAGGAAAGGACACTGAAGTAAGCTGGCCTTAATGTTCCAGTGTTGCTTCAACATCGGGATGGTAGGAAAAGTGTCCTCCTTATGATGGGCACGTGAAGGTTTGGAGCAGTAGAAACTCCTTGGATTCATGGTTCCAGCCCCTCTCTGTAATGAGGCCACTGGACTGAGCTCAGAGCCTCTCCTCCCAAGCACAAATTAAGTTTTTAAGGACTACATGTCCCAGCCAAGGGCTTAAGCAATGCCCGTAAATTCCTTGCTGTTACGCACAACTGCTCACAGCAGAAAGCAAATCCCCTGCAAGCACTTTACTCGCTCAGTATCACAAGAGGAATCCATCACTCAGTTTCAAGAAAGCGAATGTAGGGACCTTGAGTGCTTTGGGAAAATTTATGTGAAAGGGAGGCACAAGGACTAAAAGCAGAGACTTTGAAAGAGTAGGCAAGTGCACCCATGCTGACAGCTAAATAGTAGAGATACTTAGAACCATGAGCAAGGACACTCTGTTCAGGGGACAGCAACTTTGTAAATTAAGATAACTACATCAAAATGACATCTGGTTCCAAACCCCATTTTTCATTCCAACAGGAACAATCCATAAAGCCTCATTTATGGCTGATGTAGGGAACACAAAATGAGTAATATCCATGAGAATAAAAAAATGACCAAAGACAGAAGAATAACAATTAAATCAGAAGGAGCAGAACAATAGAGATCATGATGAAAGCCACAGCATTACTGAGATTGTTTTAGGGTCATATGAGCTAGGTTTTTGTCCACTTAGACAACAGGCTATTTGGGAACTCTGGGAGGCCAGGTCAGTGTGGTGCTGGGACAACTGGACCCTGTTGAAAGAGTATAAAACTAGCAAACAAAAATAATACAGTAAGTAGTCCCAGAGAAGTGACATTAAGTATTTAAGTATAAATATTTATAAGGAAATGAGGCTGAAGCAGTTCCAACTCTGTCTTTGCAGACCGTTCCAAAAAGACAGTCCAAACAGATGATCAAGCAGTAATCTATTAAATGCAGACACCTTCTAAAGTGTAACATTATATTAACTCATCTACACACGGAAATATTTTATGTTCAATTACTTTGGATGCATAAGTTCAGGAAATACCAAGCACTATAAAGACATATTCAGAAAAAAGATTTTTTCAAAACAAATTACAAGAGACCAATATTCAGGGAAATCAAGGCACTTAACTCTTCTTGAAGCCAGTGGGAACTTGGCAGAAGCCAAACTATTATGGATCTAACCCTGAAGACCTGTTCTGCAAATACTTCTAGATACAAGCAAATCTATGCCAGTGGATAGTGTTACTCATCTTCACAGGTGTCTTCAGGCAGGGTAAATTCTGCATGTTTTTTAAGACCAAAATTTCTTACCGAAGGTCACTGGAGATTTAATCTCATCTACCAGCTGTGAAATTAATATTTTACTACGGAAGTCTGTGAGAAATAGACCTTATTTTTAATTGAAATTAACACCGTCTCTCCTCATATTCTTGCTTTTCTCTGAGCCTAGCAGTTAAATATTTAGTGACAAATTCATTCCCTAGCTTTAGGCATCTAAAAGTTTGGGATCAGGGTTTGCTGGTTTTCTAAGCTCCCTCTACTGTCAGCAGAGAAGAGAAGCACCTTTTGAGGGCCATTCTGTACATTCTGAAACAGGTGATGGTAAAAGGGAATTCTACCCCTCTGCTCTGGTTAGACCCCATCTAGAGTGCTGCCTTCAGTGGGACCCCCGATATAGGAAGGACATGGACCTGCTGGAGTGAGTATAGAGCAAGGCCACAAAGATGATCAGAGGGCTGGAGCACCTCTCCTATGAGGGCAGGCTGAGAGAGTTTGGGTTGTTCAGCCTGGAGAAGAGTAGGCTGCAAGGAGACCTTATTACTGCCTTCCAGTTCCTAGAGGTGCCTTACAAGAAAATGTGAAGAGATAGGACAAGAGGTAATGCCTTCAAACTGAAAGAAGGTAGGTTTAGGTTAGACATTAGGAAGAAATCGTTTACTGTGAAGGTGGTGGAACTGGAATAGGTTGCCCACACAGAAGTTGTGGGTGCCCCACGCCTGGAAGTGTACAAGACCAGGCTGGATGGGGCTTTGAGAACCTGGTCTAGTGGAAGGTGTCCCTGTCCATGGCAGGGGAGTTGAGATGATCTTTAAAGTCCCTGCCATCCCAAACCATTCTGTGATTCTATGACAGTCCGTCTGCCAATGCTGCACTGGAGTCAGTCATCCCTGGCAGTGAGGCAAAAACACAACAGTGCTGTCACACACCTTTGACCAGGCTTTTGGCAAGATACCATGTAAGATTTGCATAGTGCTTTTAACTCTTGCTAAATGTTTGTGATATTTACTATCTCGATGACATTTACATTGACAATTATCCATCACTCTTTCTCAGTTACTTCAATAATCCATCATGTGTGCACAAAAAGAATTCTGAATTTTATGAAAATTATTTGGCTCCAATAATATTTTGAAAGAGAAAATTATTAATAAAAAGTTTTGTTTTCAAAGTATTCTAATAAATCCTTGCTTTTCTATCTGGTTATTAATGAAAACAAGATTTTAAAAAAATATTTTAGCAGGTGATATTTTTCAGATGAGTGAACAGACATTGTGTTATTCCTACAAGAAACTAAATGCTGAAATGACCTGTTTTGTGCACATGGGTTTATTACTTATTACACTTGTTAAAGACAGCAGTTTAAAAATGAAACTTCTTCCTAGGATGAATGCAGATAATGTGGTCTTACAAAAGATTTCATGTCAAATTTCAGAAGAAGAGACCTTTATCTGTATCAATCTATTTTAGGTTAATGAAAGGGAAAATCATTCTTCTAAGGTCTTATTCTCAGAACTGCTTTTTGTTCTATCTTTAAAATACTGCTCCTTATAGATCATTATCCTAAAATTATCTTTCAGAAATCCTGTTCTCAACGTAACACTAAGATTTAAGATGACTTGTTTAGGAGGAACAATTCTAACTTAAATTATTAATGGTGTATGCACAGTATTAGAAGATGCATATCCCTCTTCTCTGGGCGTTTCATTCCATAGAGAGCAAGAAATAATGGTACCTTACAACACATTTTGGCACTAGTGGAGCCACACACCTAAGCAGTGTCTGACTCTAAGCACGTGAGTTTCTTTCTTCACCTTGCACCCTCTACCTCCCCTTGGCTGATTCAGCCCTTCTCTATTTGCTGCCTATATTCCTCGTATTTAAAACTCAGCCCAGGAATTTAAATTACTTTTTTTTACTCCAAGCATTTCCACACTTTTGGATACAATTAATCCCTCCTCCTGAGATCAGAAAGGGCCTGGGGGCTGAACCAGCAAGGAGTTGGCAGGGCTACTCCTCCCCAGAAGTCACAGAGGCACCACAGGACAAAGCAGGTAGAGTTCGAACCTTGTGCCCACTGCAGGAATGTTTTTAAGCACTCTGTTCCCAAGGCAAAAACAAGAGTAAGGATTTTGGAAACAGGATCTTGTATGAGAGAACTGGCAGCAAGCCTGCACAAAAGGATGTTACGGAGAACCTCCACATGTCCATTTGCAGGGCTTTCCCTGCCATGGACACAGCAGAATTCCTGGCACACGGACACCAGAGTGGAGTGGCTCTTCATGCCATCAAAGTAGTAAACTTCTAAAAGGTTGTTCAAATCTATCCCACTGTCCAGTCGTGCCGATACCCACCTTTAATGGAGACCAGCAGGAGTCCAGCAGAGGTTTTCACAGAGTTCCCTGAGACCAGCACAGTGCAGTGCAGTGCAACCTTGACCTCCTTCTGCCCCCTAACAGCCTCCCCTTCAGGGCACTTCAGAAAAGTAGGTTACCCCCCTGCTTTACAACACACTAGAATTAGATCAAAACAAAGCAGCATCTCTCTCCTGTGAAATCAACAGGACTAATTGTCTTTTTTCTTTTTTTTTTTCAATCTATCAGAACTTCCCATTTACAGCTGGTAATAATTTATTTGGATGTACCTAATATTCTAAAATGGGTTTTTTTACTTACAACAATGCCGGGGTAGTAGCCTCCCACAGTAACATTTTCTGTTCGTGTGGTAGCTGCCAGACCTATGGTCAGTATGAAAACAGACACCACCAGCAGTGCGACTGTGAACCAAAGTGAAGTCTTCTTCCTTTTTGCAAACTGTCCTGTAGGGAGTGGGGGGGAAAAAAAAATAGCTTTCATTGCAATCATGGCAGAACAAATAGAAAATTATGGAAGATTTTCTTTTGTTAATCTTTTCTGTTGATAACCCACTGTCGTTCTCCCACTAAGGGAAATTGCTGCCAGACAACAGAAGGAATTAAAAACCACAGAGTTAGCTAGAGTATGGCTTAATGCACACGCATTGGGTACAGGCATGAGATGAGTTTTTATTAAACTGAACTGTAAGTCAGTGACAGTGATAATTATGCCTTGTCTTCAGTAACATTTAATTAAGTGTTGTTCCTGTTGGTAAATTGGATCCTGCAGGCCTTAAATTCTTACCTGTGTGAAGTGCCAATTTGACTCTACCTGGCCTGAACATAAAAACGAATATTTTAAACAAGATTAGAAGGCACTCTGCATACTATCATGAAAATGAATGTGCTCTTCATATTTACTGGGGTAATCAATCTGTATCCCTGAAGCAAAGCAATAGAGTTTATCAGGTGAAACTCATACATGAGACTTGTCTAACAGTAGCTGCTCAGTGAAATACATTCAGTCTTGCTGGGATTTGGATCCAGATACCCCAAAGTGAAAACCAGTATGCTCACCTTCAGCTTGCAGCCTGCTCCAAAGCATTCAACCTTGTTATCCCAGTGGCAGATCTGAGCTGTAGCCAAACATTACTCACACCAGGGCCCCAGCCCATAGCACAGACTTTTATGTAAGACTGATTTTAAAAAGCCATTGATACATGACTCTAACTAACAAAAGACACCCAAGTAAATCAAACTGTGGTCCTCATTTTTGGTATTCTCACTTTGAAAGGCAAGGCAGGAGTGTGCAGGATCACCCTGTAGCACTGGGACATGCAATACCATGGTACCATACACTGCACCTGGGCAGGATGGAGTTCCTGAGAGAGCACAGCCTGGCCATAGCGGGACCAGTGTCTCTCCCTCTGCAGCCTCATGAAGCTGCCTGACTGCCCAGCCTTGGGAGAAGGCAGAGACTGTGATGTTGCTCTGAAGACTGGACGCAGCAGCCCTCAG
>NW_008238464.1:6394718-6401959 GCF_000691975.1 Corvus brachyrhynchos
CAGGAAGGAGGAGGTGAGAGGGGAAGGCAGGCTTGTGTGGGTCAGGCTCTGGAGGCACTGCTGGAAGCAAAAGCAGGGGAAACGCAGGAAAGACAAAAAGCAAGCAGAAGCCATTTGCAATGAGTCACTTAATTTTTGTGGCCATTTTAAAGTCATGTAACTCAGTTAAATGGTTATAGTTCAAAAGTCAGACTAGATTAGTGATGTTTGCAAACCAAGTCAAATAATTTCAATCAGTAAAAAAAAGAATTTATAATAAAAAGCTGTGTTTGCTGACATTTCTCCAGTAGAACAACCAGTCAAAATTATTCCAGTCTTTTAGTATGAAAAACTTTTCTGAAGACAAATACCATCTATTGAGCTTACACAAGTCTCTTTCACCTGCATGTACAAAGTCTTCCTGCTAAAGATCAAGAAATAATTCCTAAGACTCTCCGAACACCTCTTCTCCAGCCTACATCTCTGCTGTCTTTCTCTGGCAATTCTCTGTTAATCCATGGAGGGTCACTGGGCACATGGAAGCCAAGAGGTTCTTTACTAGCAGTCAGTTTTTCACCAAGTGTATGGGGTTAAAGACAGTTCTTTCAGTGAAGCCAGTTCACGTGGCCAAGAGGGAAAACTAGATTTCAGATGTGCAGCTCCACAAATCAGCTGTCATTCCTATAAACTGATTCATTCAATACATCTACCAGATTTTAAATAATATTTGATGCCCTTGTCATACTTTATGATCTTTGAAAAGTCACAGAGATCAGGGAATCTCTAATAACTGAAGAAAGGCAAATGCTCCACCTGTTTTTAAAAAGGCCAAAATGAAGATTCAGGGAATTACAAACCAACCAACCTCACTTTGGTTCCTGGGATGCTGGGACCAAAAATGCAGAGCAAGTCCTCTTGTAAGACATTTCTGGGCACAAAAGGAAAAGGTGATTGGCAATAGTCAGCATGGATTTACCAGAGCCAAGTCATGTCTGACCAGCCCAGGTGCCTGCTACGGCAAAAAGACTGGACTTGAGGAACAGTGGCTGTCTTTTACCTTAATTCTAGCAAGGTTTTAACATGATGCCAAGTCCTGAGCAAAGGAAGGAACAATGCCTTGCAATGATACAGGTAAGTATAGGAGAAAGGTTCACGAAGGATGTCTGGACTTCAGGCAGCTCTCCTGAAAGCTGTTTATTGCACAGGTGAAGTTACAGCATTTCAGGGAATGGGTATCCAGAGCTGCCAGCTCCAGCTTGTAGGCATACCTGAAGCCACCTTCTGTTCAAGTTACAAAGCATTATATACTTTCTTTGCTGAGTATCTTAATACATAACAACCAATAAGCACCATACACAATACCTTTACATTTGCCTATAGCCTATCATAGCTACTACCATCACCATATTATAGTCATTATTATCCAATCACAAGAGTAAGTAAGTTACAATTTAAGCTTACAATGGAAAATTCTCAGACCTCTCTTCTTCTTGCTACATTGACATTTCTTGTTTGCATGCGATCTCTCTCCATTTGGTAAACATGTTTTTTATTTACTTATGCTCTTCTTGATACTTGTTTACTGGGTGAAAAACGTCTTTGTTTGTAGTCACATACCTTTGTCCTAATCATAAAAATCTCCTTCCAACTCATCTCCTACCTTCGCCTTCTCAGTTATTCAGTGATCACTGGTTAAACAAAACATCTTTTATTCTATATCAAAACTTGCTTTCATTTCTATCTCATCCTCAGTTTCTACATTCAGAGATCTTTCTGCCAAGCCTACATATCTGTGAAACTTTCTTACGAAACTTTCATCCTCTCCAACAGGTAAGGGACTGCCAGGCTGCAAAGCAGCTGTGCTGGGAAGGACCTGGGGGTATTGGTAGACAATGAGCTGAACATGAACCAGCAGTGTGCCCTAGTAACAGAATCCTGGGCTGTACTAACAGGAGCATCATTAGGAGATCAGAGGAGCAACTACACCTATCTATTCAGCACTTTTTTGACCACAAAATATTACACTCAGTTTTGGGCCCTTAGTATAGGGAAATACATAAATTAACTGCAGCGAATTCAACAGAGAACTGCAAAGAAGGTCAGGGGCTGGTAATCTCTGTATGAGAAGAGGCTGAGGGAACAGGGCTTGTGTTGTAACCGCTGGACTCTGCCTAGCAGGCTGCAGCTCCCTGTGAGCACAGCGGGGGTTTCCCAGGGCCATGCGATCAGTCGCATCCCGGAGTCCATTTCGGACAGCCCCGCGACCTGGCTCCGGCAGCCAGCAGCGTTACAATGCACTGGTGGTAAAGAAGGCAGAGAATGGTCTCTCATGAGGGCTTGAGATGGTTTTAATCACATCTTGTCCCTGTGATGTTGAGAGGGAGAGAGACCTCGTGGTCTGGGTGCAGGATGATTTTGTCAGGGGCCCAGGGGCAGTCCCTGGGTGGGGTTGGGGTACATGAGCCAATAGAGAGAAACCAAGGGAGTGGCCAGGGCTAGGGCAAGGAACAGGGGGAAGATGGCATCACAGAATCAGGGGGTTAACGGGGTACCAAGGCTTGCTCAGCCTGGCGATGAGATGACTTTTGGCAAGGCTAGTTGCAGTCTTCCAATTCCTTTGAGTTGTTGTCAAGAGAACAGACTCAGGCTTTTCATAATGGTGCACAGCAGGAGGAGAAAAGACAGCAGACAAACTGAAATACAAAAAAGTGTTTCAGACCGGGTATAAGGAGAAAAAAAAAAATCAACATTAGGACAGTCAAACATTGGAACAGGTTGCCCAAAGAACTTGTGTCCCCTCCAACTTTGGAGGTTTTCAAAATTCAAACAGAAAAAGCACTGAGCAACCTGGCCTGACCTCATAGGTAACCCAGCTTTGAGGAGGAGGTTGGAATTTCAACAAAGGTACCTTTCTACCTGAATTCTTCTATGGTTTTATGATAGTCAAGACAGCTAGACTAAAAGTGGGTTGGGTATGTGTGCTCGTATCTGTTGGGGTCCCTCCCCTGCCATGGAGCCCTGGGAGAGGGGCCCTGAGGGCACAGACACGGGGTTTCCCTGCCCCTGCTCAGCCTCGTTCCCATTGGTTGGTTTGTGTTCCCTGCGCGGGCAGAAGGACCCTTGCTCCCGTGACTGGAGCAGTTCCTGGGCAGAGCTCCGGCCATGCGGCTGGAGAAATAAACACCTCTCTGAAACAGCTATCAAGAATCTGTCTGTCCATATATATTTCCTTTCCACGGGACTCCTGGTTTGGTATATGTATGTTGCAGTATCCCCACTGCAACACATATCCACTGACATGAAACTGCAGCTGCAATGTAAACTCTAAAGGTACCCTAAAGGGACATAGGAACACAAACCTTCCCAAAGCCAGTGGGGCAGATGCTCCTCAGCCAAGTCTTCTTGAAACCACTGAGCACTTTCTGAAGAGCGCCTGAGGAGCCAAGCCTCCACATTTTCCTCAGATCAGCACCTGTACTGGCAAAGGTTGATCAGATTGCATGGAGATAAACTATGGGTCCAACCCACCCTCTTGAGTTCTGGTTACGAATAGTGAAAGACATGAGCTTGATTACCCTGACTGAGTTTGCTGGAAAATGTCTTAGGAAAAGCATGTTCTTATTTGTCATTGGAGTAAATCTGATGTGGATTTAGTGAGACAGAACAGAAAAGGACGTCATTGTTTGTAGGGACATTTTTTGGTCTGAACTACATTTTGATGTTGAAATTTACACATGCCAGAAGACATTTATGAATGCAATACCCTTCAACCCTCATATTCATTGATCTTTTACCACCTGCATCTCAAAATAGTGGCAAATATCCAATCATATCTCCCCTTTTTCATAGTCCAGTTTGGAAACTACAGTAAGTACATGTCATTAGCTATGAACTCCACTCTTAGGAGAGATGACATATGTGCAGGAGCACAGAAAGGCCCTTTCTGGAGAAGAGGCTGGCATGTGCAAAGATTTATTCTCAAAGACTTCCACATGCTCAGAGAAGATGGGTAGAAATCATGGCTAAATTGGTTTTTATCATGGCTGTTTGGCTTTCCTTAGTCACAACAATAAAAATCTTTGCTCTAGCAAAATATGTGTAATTACATGCATATAAGCCACCACCATACTGGGAGGCCTATGTAATATTTGCAAAGCAGCATAATATCTTCAGAAGCTACAGCTGCAAAGGGTTCCTACTATTAGCTTCCTTTTGCATTTTCAGTCATGTTGGGTCCCAAGATTTTCCAAGCCTTTGTTTACTGCTGTTTGTAGCAGTTGCCACGCAGTTTATTTGGATCTGTTTTTAATGTACCTGCCAGCCAAAACCCAATGCCAGACACAGAAGCCCTGTCTCCAGCTCAGGCAGTGTGCCTGGCCCAGCCTTCTTCTGTGACACTCTCTGTGGCAAGGCTTGGACCGAAGGCTGGCCATATACAAGAACAGCAGTTAAATTAAGAGCAGAGGAAACGTTGCTGTCAAAATTTGTAGCCTGAATTTTCTTCCAACACCAGTGTTCCTGGAGTGCAGGAAACAGTTAATGGAGGCTATTCACTTTCCAATTTTTTAGTACTGAAGTCTACTCTCAGAATAATTTTGACATTTATGACCTTCAACTTATTTAACAATGATTCAGTATGAATATTATTAAAGTCCTAGTCTGGACCTTAATGCAATTTAGTTGTAACTTAAAATTCTTATACTTAGCACACCAAAAACCAAGCTTGTAGGAAGAAACCTTGTCATATCCTTATTAGCATTAGCTTGAGGCTGGGGTGAACAGAGGGTGTGAATACGTTATTAACATCTGTTGGCAATATTCTTCAGCAGTTTTGGCCAGTGAAGCATTGACTTGGGCACTGAGTTTTTTGCAGTATTAACTGCAGCAATAGGCACTACAGATAATTTAGAGAGGCAACAAAGCTTCCACATGACTGGCTTGTGCTCTGCCTGGCGCAGACCTAAATTGTGCACAAAAAGGAACAGTCACAGAAACACTCTCTGCTTTGCTCACTAAATATCTGTCAGGCAAACTATCTGCTTGAGCCATTCAGCCCTGCTTCGACAATGGAAGGAGAGAAAATATCACCAGTACAAGGAGGAGAGACACCAGACTGCTGCCTCCCTGGGACAGAGAAAGGCCCATGAGGAGAGAAATTGAGATCACCCTCCAGAGAGCAAAAAGAAAAAGTACCTGCTGAAGACCACACTCCGCTGCACTCAGAAAAAACTTCTGTCCATTCAGCAGTTGCAGAAAACAATTATATTTACAATGCTCTGTTTGCAACGGATGGGGGTTAAATTTGCAGGAAGACTATGGAAAAATGGATGGCTTTCTGGGGAGGGTACATAGGAGACTGCAAAGTAGTGGATCTAATGATGAATAGTAGGGTCTGGATTTGAACAAAGAAAAGAGTGAGTTTAAAAGGAGGATGAACTAATTAATGATGAAAAATGTCCATGGCACAGAATGTGTCCAGAGGCCAAGAAAGAATAGAATGAAACAGCATCTCTCCACCTTGGAAAACCTGCATACGATCTGCAACTGAACTAAAAAAGTCTACACTTAGATGAAGGAAACTACACTTTGCTAACTTCACTACTTCTTTTAAAATCGATCTTCAGACATCACAAAGCCTGTCAAAAAGTGTGGCATGATTTTGGTGAGGAAAAAAGTCAGTGTAGGATGTAGCAGTCAGCTGGGATTACAATCACATTTGCTAAATATTAGCACTACATAATTCCATACCTTCTTCTTTGATCTAGTTATGGTGATCTAAATGGAAACACTTGTTTCAAATAATGCCCAGCCCAATGTATATTAGTGTCTCACTATGAGAAAAAGAAGGAAGCTTTTGTTAACAGGAAAAAATAGTGCATTTTTATTATGTGATGAATACTACTAAAAACTGTGACATGTTTCAGAGAGTGGCATTAAGCACACAGAATAAGATAATTTAAGTGGAAATTCACCATAGACAGGCTTTTGTATCAAAGGTATCTGCTATTTTGCTGCTATTGAGAAAATTTTTAGGAGATCTTTGAATCTCAATTATAAATTTTTAATTACTGCAAAGCTCACTTCAGTGCCATCTCTCTCTCAACTACAGTTTTGCGTATTTTAAAAACTGTTTCATGCCAGAGAAGTTGAATTAATCCTACATTGCCTCCCAAAATTAAATGTGACGGATTGAGATGCTTAAAAGAGATACTCACACCTGCTGTTGGTGATTACTTTCCCTCTTCTGATTAAATGCTTGACTTGTCCAGAGTGCTGAACTAATTAAACCAGATGCAACAGCATTCATTTCAAGCCTCAAGACAGCAGCTTTCATCAGGCCCATCTCTTACTTTTATTATTAATTTGTTGAGTAAGATTCCATGAGTGCATTATATATTCAAGACCATGGGAAACAGTTTACAATTGTACTACAAAATACTCATACTGAACAAAATGAAAAAGCAATCCCACAAGCCCTGACAGACTATGTAGTATGGATATAGTAAGTGATACCATGCAGTATCACTATGACCTCATTGTTTTGGCAGCAATTGTTTCACCAATAAATAATTTAATGAGCAGCTAAATCACTAGTTTAAAGCTAGCATAGAGATTCTTCTTTTTCCAATGACTACCTGAAAATGTTTTTAAGTTACAGCACATCTTCCATGGCCACATTTTCAACACCAACATAATTTTTCTTTCAAGTTTAAGACAAAAATTAAGATCTGATACACCTTTTTATCCAGCTGTTAAGATCCTTGAGTGCATAGCAAAGTCTCTTCTTATCCTTTCAAATGCTACACAGAGTAATTCCTAGCAGTAAGTTCTGTATTTTCTAAACTTTAACAAATTCCGCTGGAATAATGAAATACTTGACCTTTTTTTTGCCGATGTGTTTGTATTTCAGGACGTACGCTGTAAACACAAGCAGCTCACCATTCAGTTAGGAGAACCAGGAGGAAGGAAACTAACCCAACACCTGTCCCCAGCCCCCCCCTCACCTGCGGGCACCGCCTGCTCCAGCACGGCCACCGGCCATGGCCATCGAGCACAGCACGATGGCTCTTACATTAATTTCCTATCCGCGTCCCGCACCAAGCCATTCCTCCGAATGTTAAACCTCCACCACAGGGAGGGATTCACCAAGCGCAGCTGAAAGCTCTGCGAAGAGCCGGTATTTTTAAACACCTCGGCGAGCGAGAGGACGAGCGGCAGCGCGCACGGCGGCGATGATCTCGGGCTGAGCCCCCCGCGCCGCC
>NW_008238464.1:6402177-6461188 GCF_000691975.1 Corvus brachyrhynchos
GACCCGGCCGCCCAACATAACCGGGCCCCGCTCGCCGCCGCTCCCGCCGCCGGTCCTGCCGCCCTCGGAGGAAGCACGGGCCAGGTCTTTACTAGTGCAGCCATCAGCTGCTTAATTCGTTGTATGTCCTACCCGTGTCTCAGCCTTGGCGTCGCTTCTGGATCTCTTCTTGGCCAGTTTGACACCTGGTGTAGATCAGAATTGTCCCAAACTTCCCTTTCAGCTTTCTTCTTCCCTTAAAAAATGCATTTATATATAAAAATCAGAAATAAAATACCACAGCAACGAGAAATACTAACTAAATTACAAATGTAGGCATCTCAGAGATGTAGGTTAAGGCAGGTGTAGGCTAAGACAGGAAATGTCAATAGTCAAGAGACGCTGCAGGACTGTTCTTTTTCTTACGTGGTGTCTATCTAATTTCTCAATCTCACTGTCTCCGTTTTTATTCCCTCTGCAGATTCTGACACTTGTCTTGCTGCTTCTCAGCAACTGCCAGCTGTTGCTTCTAGTGCTAGTGACTGCAGGATTGTGTGACTTCTGTCTGAAAGAGTCTAGCAACAACTGAGAAGAAGTAGCCAAAGGCACAGTGCTGTTTTGGTGTCCGCTGTTCCTTTTGCCTGACTTCCGTATAGCAGAGAACGTAATAAATTCTTTTTGTGAATAATGCTTTTGACAGGCTGCCAAGTGCTTTGGTTATGTTGTGTTCTCCCACTTGCAAAATGCACAACTCTACTTAACATTCTTGTTTTTCTTCTGTTCCAGCCTCTAAATGTATGCGTGTATATACATTTAAGATATTCAGTCTTTGGCTGATTTCCCCAGGAAATGGTTAGATGGAAAGAGGCAATTTTCTCAGGTACTAGCCCTATAGTCTATGAAGATAAGTAAGCCAGGAGCTAAGGCCAAACACAAAGCTACTTTTTTCTCTTTGCATCCTCTTACCTAAAGAGGCTGAAGAAAGGAGCAAAAATAGGATAGAGGTAGTATTTGTACTATTAATTACTATTTTTAATAGAAATTAATGAAGTAATAGATTGAGAAAACAGAGATGGTGATGGTGCAGATTAGAAATTTATTTGAAAGTGGTAGTGGATAAGAGTGATAGAAATGCCCCAAAATCTGGTAAAGACTCTCAGGTTCAGGGATGGCTATGAATAGAGGTTTCCATCAGCAGTAAATAACAGCATGGTTGGGGAAGACTTCAATTCCCTAGACAGCTGCAAGACAAAGACCCTATGCAGCATGTATTATTGGGTGTGATGGGCAATAACCTTTTCATTTACCAGCAGCCATAGATCCAACTCAACAGCCTAAAGGGAAGCTGTTCTATAATTATTTTCAGTAAAATATAAGGATCTTCTAATTCCTTTAAGAAATAATTTGATTATAGACAATAATCTCTGATAAATGACTAACATTATTTACTGCAAATTTCTTGAGAACCAAGAATAGATCTACAAGAATATCCTACAGTCCTGGATATAAGAGGGGAAACATTAAGAAACTATGAAAAATTGTTGGTGAGGCTGCATGGACCTAGCATTTGAGTGTGGAAGAATCATGGACTTACTTTAAATGCAAAATGGAAAACAACGTATAGCACTTTCATCCCGTAAAAGAGGTTGGAATAGGTCAAGAATAATTGTGGTGCTAGTGGATCAGTAACTACCTGAAAATGAATGAACCCACAGGAAACAGGGGAAGTACAGTTTGCTGGGTTGGAAACTGCAGGATCAGAGAGAAAGAATGGATAAAAATCTAGCTGAACCAGATGCTGCAAAGAAAGGATAACAGATAGCAAAGAATTCTTCAACTATATAAATAAAAGTATTCAAAGAAGCAAGATACAGGTGGCTAAATGCCAGGGACGAGATGAAGGCTGCTCCAAATATTGAATAAATACATTGCCTCAGTTTTCAATGAAAAGAAAAAGTAGGGTGAGGGTATTTGCAGAGAGCATAAAGTAAGCAAGATAATGTAAAAGATGATTGTGCTGGTTTGGCCAAATTTAGAAATATATCCTCTGAGAGAAGGCAGGTTACAAACCATCCCTCCCCCACCAGGTTCGGGAAAAAACAAATTTTCCCCGAAGGAAAGTGAAAGAGACAAAAACTATTTATTGAACAAACACATGGGAGAAGGAAAATAATGCTAAATAGTAAAATCTCTCGCTGTGGAGAAAGAACCTGGGAAAGTGTTAGAGTCCTCCCTTTGGTCTCTTTGGAGCTGGGGCTTGGCCCAGGGCCAGGCCCTCTGTGCCCGGTGGAAAGTCCTCCCGATGTGTTCTGATACAGAAACAGTCGAGCAGGAAAGGGAGAAAATCCGAAATTCCAGGGAAGGAAAAAAAAAGTTCAACTCTCAGTCTCTCTCTGGAGAAAAAGAAGCTGAACCACTGGCCAAAAGCTGACTGGAAAGCAGCAAGCCGGGTGCTCCCCTGCTCTCCTGCTGCAGCTGGGGAAAAAAAGTCTCTTATCTCTGTGTGACCTTGAAAAAGCTGCAAACTGCTTTGAAAAAGTTTTGCTCAAGTTTTCCTTCCCCCTCTCAGGCTCAGTTTAAAGGCATAGAAAGGTACAAAAATTAATTTCTGGGCATGGGGCAGCGATATGGGATACACATCATAAAGTCACCCCAAGATAATGATATTAGCAGATGCGAAGTGGAAGCATAAGTTAGGCTGTTTCTTGCGAGAGGTCCCGGAAAATTGCACCCCAAATGTTGAAAAAATTGGTATCTATTGTGTCAAGTCCTGAGCAACACTTTTGAAAAATCAGCAAAGCTGGGGGTGAAGCACTGTTATTGGAGACTGTTGGAGAACAGGAAACCTGTCTTCTAAAAAGGCAGAGGGAGGGAGAGGAGCAGCAACTCCATGCCCTGTTAATTTGACTGAGAAAATTCTTTGAGGTAAGTGAAAAATGGGTTCAGCTACATTATGGTTCATCAAAGCTAGATCATGTCAGACTCCCAAGATGTTTGATAAGGTAAGTGATTCCTGAGGCAAAAGCATTGCAGTGAAGCAAATCTTTCTGGATGTCTACACTTTAATAGAGTCCTTTAGAGGGAAAGTCTTAACATGGAGAGGACAGCTGAGAGTGCGGGTCAACATCAGGTACGGGAATTGCAAATGGGAAGCCAAGATACAGGCAGGCCATTTGAGGTGCACCACAAGGACCAGTCTGGAGGCAAAATCACTGATGTTGTTGGGTTTAAGGAGTGTATGTGTGGTCATGACGTGTGTGGCCATCACAAAGCTGGCAGGTACAATTCTATTACTGCTATCACAATTGCTGTTACTGAGGGCAGTGGGAACAGGAGCATACTAGCATGTTAAAAATATGTTGAAATGGAGCTTACACAGTTAAACACTAACAGTAGGAGCTTTTATTGTAATTTTGGAGTCCCGCCACTTCAGTGAAATTGAGGAGGGATCTATGTATCACTGCATGATACCAATGGGAATTCTGCACAACAGGTGCGTTCTGGATGTGTTATGTATTCCTTGTTAAATAGTTCAATGCATGGTAAGTGTGGGAGTACTTCTTTTTATATTTATGTTGCTGAGTGTCTCCAAAGCCAAAAAGTTGTGGGTTTTTTCACCATTTTGTTGTGTAACTTGGACCTGAATTTTTTAAATTAGTATTCTTAAGATCTTTGTCTCTCAGATGCCTGGCTCATGTACCTTGTACAAATGTCAAAATTAAATAATTTGCTAGATTTGTGCCCAGAATGAGTTCCCACACTCCAGGGTTAGGCTGGCAAGGGCTCTTAAGGGTTCTTGAAATGTGTGTGTTGTGGTGTATTGGTCAAGATAATCTTTGCATTCTCACCTAAAAAGTGCTTTGTCAGCACTAAGCCTGAAGGCTTCCATCATGCCCTTGATTTCTTCTCTTTTACTGTGGCACACTGCAGGTTTGAAGGATTTTGCCTTTTTTCCTACATGTCATCACTATGGTGGTGCATTCTTTGGAGCTGAGGTTGGTCACACAAGAGATTTATATCCTGTGTGTTCCTGAAGTATTTTCTTCTTTATTTTAGACAAAATCAATCTGTTTGGTCTTTCTTTGCAGGACATGTTTTCTAGGCTAGTGGACATTCCCTTTGATTCCCTCTAGCCTCTGTGTCATCACACTCTGTGTAGGCCACATCTTTCTTTAAGGGTGATGCACAATGACTGGGCAATATTCACAGAACCACAGTTTGGAAGGGACCACAGTGGATCACCTGGTCCAACCTCCCTGCTCAAGCAGGGTCATTCCAGAGCACATTGCACAGGAGTGCATCCAGACAGTTCTTGAATATCTCCAGTGAGGGAGACTGCACAACCAAAAAAATTATTATTCAAAGTAATTTTGAATTTTAAATCTGTCTACCAGCACAATGCCTCCAAAATACTCAACAGTTTCTCCCAACTTTATATCCTCTGTAAATTTAATGTACTTTATATCCAAGGCCATCAGTGACCATACTGAACAGTACCAGACAGCACCTCAGCACTTTCTGTCTTCTGGGACCATTGACAGGTATGACTCTCCAGCTACTTATTTCATCCCTTCAGTACTGTTGTAATTTACACTGTTTCTCTGCAAAGGGACTGCTACAGGCTCAGAGATCAGTCACAGAGACTACCAGTGTGAAGCAGCTTAAATGACCCCAATTCACTTAACTCTTCACCACAGTACTTGGACTCCTACTGTATTCCCCAAAAACTCTGGGACCTGTCTCCTCCTCTCATTATTTGAATGCCCAGCAGAAAGGTAAGCCAGTCATTGCTGAAGCTAAACCCAGGATTCTTAATAAGCTGGCTTGCCCAGTCACACAGGGTCATGAAAAAAAAGCAAGTAAATTTCCTTGGTTCATAGTTTATAAATAGTGGTTATTGGCATGGTACAATCCCTTGAGAAGTATATTGCCTTAGTTCAGCTGGGCAGTATAAGGGAATCAGGCAGAAGGTGAAAGAAACAACAGAAGTAGCCTTGAGGTTGAGATAAATGGCCACTGAGTATTTGACTAAAATATGGCTATTAAAAGACAATTTCTGGGCAATTGTCTTCAAAAATTCTTCTTCCTGGTGCCAGTCAATATCCAGGGTGTGTTTTGTTAGCACAAGATTTAAAAGAATCTGTCTGGCTTCTTTAAAAGGAACTTGAAAAGGTATAGGTGTGTACAGCATTGTTCAGAGGCATTGGAAATAAGTGAATGACATTCATTCATGGTATATGTTTGCCAAAAGCAGGTTTAAATTCTTTAATTGCCTTCAGTAGACTTTTCACCCACTAATTTGTGCAGTCAGTTTTTGAACTCGATGAACTTTTATCATTCACAACATGTTACGACAAGGAGCTCCATGTGTGCTGTGTGAAGAGGTGGGATACCCCAATGGGAACAAGAGGCAAACTGAAAAGAGCAAGATAAAAGTCAAGTTAAATGTCAGGTATATTTAAAGTCATAGGAGAATGTACCTGAGGAAAAGGTACATTGCCCTTACAAAAACACCCCAACAAAACAACAAGTAAACAATTGCTACATGATACCAAAAGCCATTGTGTTACTTATTTGTTAATAAAGCTAGATAATGAAAAGTTGTGTGGATGATGTACTGGAGAACATTCTTGTGCTGTAGCTCATAACCATATCAAAACAACAAATCTCTGAAAACTGAAGTAAAACAAAGATGTTCAGAGAAGTGCCTGTTTTTGAAATATTGTTATACTGCTCGAGCCTCAGTTTATATAAGCTGCATATGTACCTCTGCAATGTTTAATAAAGGTGTGTTTGAAAGGTACCAACAATAACACATCAGAAGCATGACTGAAGAAAAAAACTGAAAAACTTGGTTGGTATTGAGAATAGTTACATTAATTTGTGTATAGGTAAAAGCCTCTATATAGAGGTATTTATAGCAGTCCAAACAGGAACAGATCATCGATTTTTGGAATGCGTGAGGAAACTCCTCTGGAAAATGCCTCTTAAATTTCAAAACTATGTCATCTCCAAAAGAATAAATCAATCTGGAATGCAGATGTAGAAATGAAATTTTTATAACCGGACAATGTGTAGTACAGTCTCAGTGAGGAAAAAGGGCTCCTTGCACCTCATTTGTCCCATCCAGGCAAGGTTGTTTCCTCCGTATATTCTGAGCAGCTTTGCTTGGTTGAGTTTTAAAGTCTCGCTTACGAAGTTCTCCTTTCCCTTGACAGGCAGTTTTACAAGTTTAATGGAAAATGAGGAGAGTCAAGAGCCAAGTTCCACGCTGACAACCCCTCAAGAGCTGTAATGTACCGCAACATTTGTCAAACTGATCTTGTAATTGTTTTACTGATGTACTCCTTTAACTTCAAGAACTCACTGTACTCTTCATAAACTCTGGACAATGAAATACGGAATTAGAGCCATATTCTGATGTGCACTGCTGTTTCCACTGAATCAAAAATGTCTTGGTAAGGAGGACAGTGAAGTCTGTAGAATGTGGTAGCTCAGCTGGAAAGCAGAGAGAAGAAGGAGAGGGTGACCAGAGACAGGTGGGTCAACCTTGGAAGCTTGTTCTAGAAGAAATCTTCCAGCCTTGGAGAGGTATCCCTGTAATATTGAGTGAGTCTCTTTCTCCCTCTCACAGGGTCCTTAGGAACCACCTACCTATTAAGAGAGGAATAAGATGGTAGGCTCTTACTGCAGTCCAGTGTTTCAGCATTTTCACAGCACTCACATGCGTTGGAAAGATCACAACTGCAGCATTTCTTTCACACGTGAGAGAAGCGGCTTGGAATTCTTAAAACTTTGTGTTTAGGATTTAATAAAGATGTGAAGGTGTAACAGCAAAAGACCATAAAACCTGACTTGGAGGCTGGGTCCTCCTGCAGGACATTGTGTGATGCTGGGGGGAATGAAGATTCCTGGCTACTTGACAGAATAAGGCAGTGAATGAGCTGAATCACTGGAATTTAGCTGAATACACTACAGGATATGCAAACAGCAAGTGGATTCTGAGTGTCAGATTCAAGGTTGTTCAGTCAGAACAGTGACTTACAGTGGCTACTGCTTTAGCTCAGCTGTGCCTTCAGCCCTGTAAGAGTCACTTCTACACCACCCCACTGGTGGCTGTACCCACAATGGGTCAAAAACAGCTGAGGAACTTGGCCTTTACTTTTAAAAGGGAGGATGATCTTCCATTCGCTGTTGATACCTCTGTGGGAAAGAAGTTCTTCAATTAAAAGTTAAAATGTCAGCACTCTGTCTTCCCAATGCCTATCTTGGTTCATTATGGCAGCACAAAGGAAGGGCTGCAGCCTGGTTTATTTCTTCTGCTTGATTTGAAAGTACCAGAATTAATGGTGCATATGGTGGCATGGACTGCTTGTGGAGATAAAGAGGAGATGTAGGGTTGAAATTAAGAAAGCTGACAGGTTTTAAAATGTATTCTATATGCTCAGGGCTAAGACACATTCAGCAGCAGTTCAGAGTCTTACTGTACTTTGTTTTGTAAAATGCTATGCTGTCAATAAAGAAAAAAGAGTTAAAAGTAGCTGGTGGACCATGACTTGCTGCCAAGGAGGTTTAACTGTCCAGGAGATGGACTGTGGCTTGCTGGCGTGGATGTTTAGACATACAAGAAGAGGACAAAAGATGTAGAGGCGTTGCAGTCCAAAGTGTTTCACAGAGGAAAAAAGCATAGCAGAAAACTTTATTTGGAGATTTCCCCCTTTGTTTTTACAGCTCTAAGGCCCTCATATTCAGAGTGGTTAAGGGGAACATGTTACATGTCTTCCTTTATTTCCTTTCGACCTCATTGTCCAAAGTATTCTGTGAAATTATCATATTTTGATGCTAATAATAGCAATAAACTCAGTCTAGGAAGCACTTATCACTTCTATGTTTCTTCTGCCCCTAATCTTTTTGTTTCCCTTGGGGCTCAGTCATAGACACTTCTGCTGACCTCAGAGCTGTCTCTTCAGCAGCAGCAGAGTCCCTGTGCCTGGTGTGGTTAGACCACAAAAACAGTATTTTCAACAGGACAGGACAGCACACACAAGAAACCAAGAGAAACCTCTCTAAGCTGAGAAGACTTAAGCCATGAATAGATGTTGAGACTGGATTAAAATGACCATGAGTTAGACTGGTATTTGCAAGGCTTGCATCCCCAGTAATACATCCCCTTTTCCTGTCTGTGCAGCCCCACAGATGGAGCCTTCGAGTCACCAGATGCATTTTGTGCAGAGGTGAAGAGGGTGCTCCTGAAGGAGCAGGACAAAATCAAATCTCTTCAGTTGTGCCTGGTCTCCGTGGAGAACTTTCTGCTACCCTGCAAAAAAGCCCTGCACAGGGGAGTGGGAGGATCAGCTCAAAATGTGACAAAATGCCATGGCATAGGAGGAGTTGTGGACTCTCCAAGTGCAGCCACTGAAGAGAGCCCCCTTTTAATTTGCTGTTCTATTCCTCCTCAGAAAACAAACTACAGCATTGGGCAGAAAAACAGGAGGCATATTCTTTGCCTATGCACATATGAAAGCAGATACATAAGAGGAACAGATTGAGAGCAGGAAACCAGTCTCCCTATTGTGCTTTTTCAGTGTCAGTGAAAAAAAAAGGTCACTGAAATATGGGTGGGGAAAAAGCAGAGTGAGAGGTGAAATTGTGTGGGCTGGATGCACTGGAACCCCTGTGAACATAAAGGTGCAAATGGAGCCCAAATTCCTGCTTGATTTCATAGACTTCTAAAGGAAAAAGTAGATTGTATTTGGAGATGAGGTGACTGTTCCTAGTAAACAGATGCTATGATAAATGGGACATTCCTTTTGCCTCGCAGACCTTGTATGGTGGTTTACATCTGATATTACATTAACTTTGTCCACTCACATGACAGTTCATTCAAGCAAGTGTGGACTTAAGGTGGCAAGTAGCCATTACAGGTTTGCCTCCAAGGTCCCTCACAGGTCCTTCCCAGATTTTGATCAAGACATCCTTTCCCAGGTTGATTCCCTTAGCCACTGCATCTGCTTGGTTCCACCATAAATGCAACAGCAGCAGATGATTTGTAGATTTATGGCCTTTTTTCCTGAGGATCTACAAGACCGTGATTGTTTATCTGCAAATTGAGTTTTTGTGTATGTTGATAAGGAAAATAAAGCTGCAATAAACCAATTTTTTTTCATAAGTCATCTTCAAACACCTTTTCTTTTTTTCCTAGTGGATTTGTTGTGCAAAGGAGCTTTTAGAAAAAGATGATGACCACTTTCAATACAATACAACACTGAATATTTATGCTAATATTCACAAACCTTTCCCTTTCCAAGAACAACCTGGATATTATCCAGTTTTCACAAATAACTGTTATACCATGTCAGCAGTATGTCTTTATTATTATGTTTTCCTGTATCTTCTCATCTTCTGTGAAACTCTGAGTTGATAAAACAGAGAACCTCTCTTACCACACAGTTCTGTAACATCTTGATTTCCCATATATATTTTTCAGGTCACATCTGAAAGGGTTATTTTTTAAATGGTTTTTTTATCAATGAAGCCATTGAAATAGATACTGAAAACTCTTGATACAGCAACCTAGTAGGCATCTGCTTAACATCTTGCCCTACAATTCCTCCCTTTGACTTCCATGGACATCCCCCCAGCAACTCTACTGTACTGTGAGGAAGGCAGGTCCCTCAAACCAAGTCACAAATTCTTCTGACTTCAAGCTGGCCAATGGGCTTCAGAGGGTGTCTAAAATATATAAATGCCCTTTGAACACAGCTCAGTGCAGACTTGGGTCCTCTAATCTTACAAGCTTTTATTTTCACAATCTATACAGAGAGGACTGATTGAAGTGCAGTAATAAAGTTTTATTAGCATGACTGGGCAAATGCCTGAGCTACTGGTCTATGGCAAAGGCCTGGAGGCATCCAGACAGGTCATCCAGAACATGTACCGTCTCCCAGCAGTATCTGAAGGGTATGGTATTTATAGCAGATGGTTGTAGAAAAACTGCTAGAGGTAACTCTTTGCAGACACTTCAACTATGCTACTGACAGTTTTTGCTGCTTTACTACAGAGGCATCTGCCTTACTACAGAGGTACCAGACTCAAAAGACAGTGGGAAGCTAACTGGTAAGTTTCTGACTTCCCTGACATTTATAACTGCTTTTCTGTGAGCAGTAGTACCTTAGTGTTAGGAGCTGTGCCATCAGTCAGAAGATCAACTATAAAGGTGGGACTCTCCATTTCCATTTGCACAAAGCCTTCAGTCCTGGCTTTGTTGCATGTTGTGATTTCAAGGAAAGGATTCTATATTGCCTTGCTGCCTGAGTCACTGGCAGGGATGGGGAAGGGTGTGAGGACAGGCAGAAAAGCATTGTGGAGATGGAGTCAGTGAAAAATCCATCTTTGGAAAAGGAACATTTGCTGAGAGCTCCTGATAATGGGAGGGCTTCACTTGTTCAGCCTCAGCAGCAGTTTCAAAGTGTCAGGAGTTTACAGTGTGCACATTGGGCCCTGAGGATACTGATCAGTGGGACAGGGTGCAAATGAGGCTTTAAAAATGCCTAGTGAATGAAATGTAACTTCACACAGCTAAAACTGCCACACTGCTGTAACTCCCTCATATATTCATATCTATTTGTATTTAAATGTATGTACGGGCATGCTCACATGTCCCATTAAAATGTGTTGTTGGATTCATAAAAACATGAGCCATACCATAAGTCCTTAGTTGGCCTCAGAGCAAATACAATTTCTTCTAACTGTAAAACTTTGAATTTACTTTGACTTTTTCTTTGTGAATTGATCCTAAGCTCTACACTTATATTTGTTACCATAATTAATCCTAAGGATACTGTTTAATAGGAGAAATAAGCCATTCACTCGACCTGTTTGTTGTTCTTTTCTTGTTGTCTGTGATCAGTCATCTACCTCCAAGGCTTTCCTATGGTCACAGCATGGGATTGCCCCAGAAGGAAGGAATGAAGGACTTCCCATCAGAATTCTCCCCTGGTGGTGTTGAACACCCTCAGCCTCATGTTATGCCTGCCAGATTGCAAGGAGACACAGGACTTCCTTACCATGCTGGAGAAAGACCTGATGGCTCCCAAACCCAAGGTTTCAGCCTGCATTGCACAATCATACCTGCTCCTGCCCCTGTGCCTCTGCACCTTGCCCAGGAAAATAAAACTTTGAAGACTAACTCAAATACCAATTGGACATACTCCATATGCTATTTTGCGCTCATCAATATATGTGTTTATTCAGAGAATAGCCATTTCTTGAGCACCTGTGTAAACAAAAACCTCACCCACACAAAAGTTATGAACAAAAGATAAGTAAGTTATGTAACAAAAGATGGATGTTGAACAGTTATGAAGAAGAACAAACCAGCAGATCTTGAAACTGGAACCTTGCAGTGATCCTGAATTAGAATCATAGAATCATTTAGATTGGAAAAGACCACTAAGATCATTGAATTCAACTGAATTGAGTCAATAGTTACAAATAAAGAGCTCTGATTTGGGGGAAAGGTGCAGTTTTGTGGTTCTCTGCATCTGTTGGGCTGCACAAGACAGAAAGGGGACAGAACCTAGTTAAAAATAGCTGCTTTCTGCATTTGAATAGCCAGATCTCCACATGCTATGTTTGTCTTTCATTTTAAATAATACTTACATGAAAGTCCAAATGAGTCAGTAGATGTGATCACAGCTGTCAATAGCAACAGGTTCTTACTGCTTTGTCCTTTCATAAAACTTTCAGAAGGGCCTTCATTTCACTGTTAAATTTTGATTTAGGTTCTTTCAAGTAAAGGCATTCTTCTCTCAGCACAACTCCTTTAGTAATAAATAACCAAATTTACTGATTCACTTGGCTCTTGTCCCTGGAGGGCTTCTTGAGCATAGGTTAAAAATGAACATTTCCAATGTCACGTTTTAGTGACTCAAGAGCATTTATGTCCTAAACCAAGTCTGCTTTTATTTTTCATTTCCTTTGCATCCAAATTCCTGCTAAGGGTGATGGCATGCATGAGGGAAGAGGCATCAGTTCCAAGGGCTCTCTATTCTGGCAGTACACTTAGGATAATTCAAGATTTTGATTCTGGTCCTTTCTCTACACTAAAGCTTTTATACATGATGTCAGAATTTGGCACAGTTCAGGTTGGCAAAATGAAATGAGGTAAGCGTAAAGCTTTGGAAACCAGAGCTGTACACAGGTCAGAACAAAACAAGGGAGGTATTGATGGCGTTCGGAGTTCAGACTGAGCACAGGTTTCCTGAATGCACTCAGAGACAACTAAGCTGGAACACCAACAGAAGTCACTCATAAACTGTGATATTAATGTGAAAATTATTTAATATCAGCATATGAGAAAACCTCTCTGCAAGCTCCTGGCAATTATTTCCTCAAATCTTATGCTTACCTTGTTAGCAGCAGATATCTGAGAGACACAGGATGTTGGTTTGTACTCACCATTAACAGCAGGCACACAATTGATCCAGGTCCTCAGTAGCCCTTGACTGTGGTGAGATACAAAAATACAAGAGCTTCTCTCTCCTGGATGCCTTTGGAACATGTCTCTGGCACAAGCATCTCTGGGCAGAAACTCAGCCCCATTTTCGTTCAGTTGTAGTACAAGAGAGGAGAAATATTAGATTGTGTCCAGAGGAGGGTGACCAAGAGTGGTGAATGGCCTTGAGTGCCAGACTCGGGAGTATTGGCTGAGGTCACTTGGTTTGTTCAGCTGGGAGAGGACAAGGCTGAGGCGTGACCTCGTCACAGTCCGCAACTTCCTCAAGGGCATCAGCAGAGGAGGCAGTGCTGATCTCCTCTCTCTGCTGTTCTACTGTAGGACACAAGGAAATGGAATGAAGCTGTCAGGGGAAGTTCAGATTAGGAAAAGGTTCTTCACTGCAAGGGTTCACATTAGAACAGGCTCCCCAGGACAGTAGTTGGAGCAACAAGCCCGTCAGAGGTCAAGCAACATCTGGGTGATGCACTCAGTCATACGGCTTGGTTTTAGGTACTCCTGCAAGGAGCAGGAAGCTGCAGTTGGTGATGCTTATGGGTCCCTTCCAACTTGAGAAATTATATGTTTCTATGTTATGGTGACTGCAAAATCCAACCTGCAAAGCCAGATTCCTTCTGTTGCGTTGGTCATTTTAAGTTGGTCTTGAGTACTCAGTATGAAATGCCATAGTCTTTTAGGGTGAGGAGAATCAATTTAAGGATTGGAACTGAAACTACATTGGGGGCTATAAATCACTTTTCATGGTTTCGCCTCAGTGTGCTCAGCATTTGGGATGCCATGTGGGAAGGCCTAACTCCATATACTCTGAATAAAAGTTCCTGGGCTACGTCTGTTTCAGAGGTCTGAATTCAATTTGGGCAGAATTTGAAGGACCTTCAGCTCATGGGGAAACATCCGTTTTACTATGGCTTGAACTAGAGCTTAAATTTTATGTGTATATCAGATTCCTGCCTTGCTCATGTACATGGTTGTTATCTAAGATAAACACAAGGCCACTTTCCAGCTCACTGGGAAAAAAACCATTTAATTTGAAAAATTATATTAAAGCAGTATGAGCAATAGGAATAAAGCAAGAGATGAAACCATGGTTCCCATTATAATGCTAACAGCTTTTGAAAGAAGTCAAAGAAAAATATAAAACTTCTGATTTATTTATATTGTTCTTTCTGTACATAAACATTTAATACTTTTAATTACTACAGAATCCTTATTAATCTAGAGGACTTCCATACATTTGAACAAAACTGTCTTCATCAGTCTGGAAGATTAGGACCACTTGTTGACAGCAAAGCTTAATGTAACCCAGCCTTCAGAGACTTCTAATTATCATCAAGCTCTTCATGTGCATGCATTTGGGTGTTCAGCTCCACTTTGGACATCAATGTCTTCCTTATTTTTGCCCTTTCAACTATAGTGGACATAAATAAAAACATGAAGCATTTAACATGAAAAATTTCCTTCCTAGAATACTTTGTTATATTTTTTACTTCTTACTTAGACTTTTGGTTTTTAACTAGAAGCTGCTTGTTGATTTATATGATGCAATTTTCTAATTCTATTAAAAATGTTCTGCTACACAGCATCCTACATTTCCCCCACCAAGCAAGAATACCAGGTCTTTAATCTAAATATTCCCTCTTCATCTATTTGTATATGACAGCTGTTTGTGGAAAATTCTTTTCACCTATGCCACACCCAACATGTACTGATTTCTCATGCGAGGATAAAAGAAGGACCAGAGTCTACTCTAGAAAGCCTAAACCCGAGGAGAAACACAAATGGAAAGAAAGGAAATAGGACGTGAAAATCTTAACTTGGTGCTGTGTACTCAAGAGGTTTCAATTTTGATTTTCTCCTCTGGAAATGTGGCTGAAGCATCCATGCTGCCTGCAAGTGTTTTCTGGGAGGTGTTTCACTAAAAACTTTTGAACCCTGGCCAAAGGGGGACGCCTGAACTTCAGCTCAGACACATAACACAAGTGGCCGAACACCCTCTGACATGTTCAGGGTGTATATGTGCGAGGGTGTGCCACAGATATGAGGGACGAAGTCTCATATGGGACAAGAGGCCAAGGCAAGACCTTGGCAGGGAAGGAGAATGCTAGAGGAATGATTGAGGAAGAAGCAGGAGGGAGATGGGTAATAAATGCTCTGCTGTTTTAACTCCTCAAATAGCAACTGTACCTCCAGTAAGACATAAATTGACCCCAACCTTATGATGACTTTACAAATAAAGGATAAATTTTAATTAATTGCACAATGAACAAGAGAGAAATGAACACTTCTTTCTATAATGATGATGTGTCTTTGGTAGTGCTCTCCTGCTGCCTAAATAAATGGAAGGCAGAGTGTTGTGGTGCTCTGGCAGTGCTACTGGAATTGGATTATCTCCCTTCCTCCACTTGGCATCACAGAACAGTCCCTCTTAATTGTACCATCTATCAGATTATTAACCACTGCTTCTGATCATGCTCCATCTCTTCCCTTATCTGCTTTTCATTTCTGCATTGCTTCTCTATAATTGCAACTGACCTGCCTCAAGGCCACGAATTATTTCCTATTGTCTTTGAGTGCAACAGATTGTTTGGGGGATTTTGGTGGCTCCCTTCATCTTAGTGCTGCTCACCCCTTGACTGAAATTGACTTTGTTGGGAGCTGGCACTGTCCAAGAGCAGAAGCAGTTCCTACAAGCACTGGTGATAGGGGATGAGGTTTCTGAACCAGCCCAACCTTCATGTGGTGGCAGTCTTCAAACAGCTTTGCAGGCAGCAAAGGTGCTGTGAGCTACAAAATGGGAATCATTGCCCTGCCTGTCCTCAATGCAAACACAAAATGTAGTGGTGGCTGCCAGCCCACAGATGTTAGGTGAAGCAATGATTTTTGAATCATGGTCCAGAGGCTCTGGCATAGTGTATGCAGTGCATGCCACAGGTTATGAAATGCACTCTTAAGAAATGCTTCATATATGCAGTCATTGTCTTCTAAAAACCATCACATCAACCCTCCACACAGCCAGACAGGAATAGCCTCAAAGTCATTGAAGTAAATACATTTATTTTTTAAAATCCTAGGAGACAGACAGCCCTTCTTGCTAGGAAGGTGATTAGGCCATCACTTGGAGTCTGGAGTAAAGGAATAAATGAAAGAGATAATAAATCCCTCTATTCATATTACAGATCATGAAGGGGGAAAAACTGGCAAGCATCTGCCACGTAAGAAACTGGTCTGGAAGTTGGGAAACAAGCATGAAAGACCATGACTGGAGTAAGACTTCTCCGGAGAAGCAAAAATACCCGAAATCCCTAAGTACTGGAAGTATCCTACCCAAATAGATAGCAAATACTCAATGAAAATAACATTAATGTTGCTTATTAGATCACTAAATACCCTGTGACCGCCAGCTCTGAGTTGCAGTGCTGAGTACAGCAATGCCAGAAATTTCAGACAGAGAAACTGAATACCAAGTCTGTATTGCTGCTATCAATTACTTTGCTTTCATTTATAAATAATGCTGGTCTGCTTATGTTGCCAGTTAGGAGCTCTAAGACTATCTGGGGTCATATCTCATTCCTTTAGAAAGCCTTAGTTTAGTACATTATATGCTCTAAAGGGCATCACTGAAGAAAGAGGCTCTAAGGCCACAAAGCAAGAATCAGTTGCATGGAAAAAATGAGTTTTTGTCCTGTATCAGAAGGAACCTGAGATCTTCTGCCCTTTTTCCTGTGTGAAAGCAGAGCTACCTACCTCCCAGATTGCCAGTCACTGAGAAGTTGAGCTCACCTGCAGAAATGCTCTGGTCCTTTGGACCCTGGTTCCAGACTCACATTTACTGAACTGAGAAAACAAACCCACACATTCAGAGGAGGCCTGACATCCCCCTGAGAGGAGCTAGTGCCCAGCGGAAGTACCTCTCTGGTGTAGGACTATTCAGTACATTGGCATCTGCACAGGCACACCCATACATATGCAGGGTCAAGGACTGGTGAGCTGGGGTTAGGCGAGGTAAATAAAGTACAGGGGTTTCCATGTGCAGCTACAAATGAAACTCCTCCATACATCTGATCTGCCTGTTGAGACCTGGGAGAGATTTGGCCCCTTTGAAATTGAGGCCCCACTAAGTGATATGCCTACCATTCTTTTGCACTCCAAAATCAACATCAGAGGCACCTAACACATGGGGTTTTTAAGAGTCTCTATGTTATGAATAATTGTTAGGCCCTTTTCTTTTGCTGGTTATTAGTTGGTATGCAGATAACATATCTGTTAATACAACATCTGAAGGTCTTGCCCCATGTGATAATGTTCTTCCACTTGCAGGGATGTTCTTCCACTTCTTTAAGTGGAAGTTCCCTGGGAAGACTCTGCTTTTAACCAATGAACGCATGAAGGTTTCTTAAATGAAGTTATTTTTCTCCTTTTTGTTCTCTCCAGGTGATTTTTATCTTTGCTCCTCCTGAAGCTGGGACTTAGGCAATTGTGGTGCCTATCAGCCTCCTCTAATAACACTTGAACCCAGTGGCCAGACATAAACACACTTCGCAGAGGGCTGGCAATCTCAAGGATAACATATCTGGGGGAAAAAGCAACTGGACAATGAAGGGAGAGGGAGTAAATGCATTCACTGCAGAAGGGTTTCAAGGAGAGGTCAATCACATTGGGAAGCACCAGAGAAGTTATACAGGGATAGAAACATGGGAAACAGCCACTGCTGACTCTGCTCATCATGGAGCAGCTTGTCTGAGGAGTGTTAGCTTCAAAAACTCAGATGGACCATTCACACAGACAACATCAAGCCAGCACGTAGATGAACTTCCTGTCCAGCTTTCCAGTAGATTCACAAACAGAGGGGTGTCCTGGAATAGTTCAGTCCAGCTCAGTTTTCTTTTATCTACAAAATCAGTTTTGATCTTCTGTGAACAACTTTAATAGACAGTGGTCAGGAGGCAACCCTGGTGCTGGTCCCTACAAGAATCAATTGCTGAGGTCTTACAACCAAGCACTTCCAGAAAAGAGATGTCTTGTAAAAAGTAAGTTGGTTTCCTTCCACTCTCGTCACGGATTGGGTTTCTCTGTTTATCCCACTATACAGGATGACTTTTCTTCTGTACACAAGCAGCATATGTTGAGCAAAAGTGGTGGCATAATGGGTGGCTTCCGGAATAGAAAGCAAATAGGCTGATTTGTGTCACAATATTTCATCAATGTCCTGAAAAAATTGAAACTCATTTAAAGAAATTATCTAGATATAGGAAGGGAGAGGCAAAACTTCCCATCAGAACCCAGCAAAGTGACACACAGCAGCTGGTGATACCTCCCCAGGCATGTTAGTGCTGCTTGCAGGGGGACCTTCTCCCATAAGGAGAGAAGGCTTTACACTCCCTTATTATGAAAGGACATTTGATAGCCCAGATTGCTCTGCTAGGCAATGTACCATTTATTTATTTATTTATTTATTTATTGGGATTTAATGGGTTGAATATCTGTCTGCCCCTCCTGGATGCATCCTGCTTTCTGCTCTGTATGTGACCAAAAGGCACCAGTAATATTGCGGTGACCAGACACATTGATTTTCGGGGCAGATGATTCTTAAGCTGGATACTGTGTGCTTCTCCCCACATCCAGAAAGCTACAGCAGAACTGGAAAAGATGCAAAGATGCTCCTGATTAACCAGTGCATCATCAGTGAGGATAATCAAAGGTACAAAAAGGCCTCTGCACCAGAAATCAATAAATCCAGGAGGGCTCTTCTGTTTGAAGAGAAGATGAGCAGGGGTGGCTTCAGGGAGATCAATAAGACCACAAGAGGCAGTAAGAAAGCCAGCATGGAACAGTTGCCAGCCGTCTCTTCTAATCCAAGCAGCACAGGGCAGCAAGTGACGCTGTCAGGCAGAAGCTTCAAAGGACAGAAAAATACCTGTGCACACGATATGCAGGTCATTTGTGGGCTGACTTGGCAGAGACCTTTTGTTCGTAGGCTCCAAGGTCACCTGGGCTCAGAAAGCACCCAGACCAGTTGAAAAGAGAGTCATCACCACTGGTTCAGATGGGAAAAGTTTCCCTCTGTCCACTTACCCCTTGGAGTCATTTGGGTCCACATCTTATGCCCAGATAGGCTGCCTCTCACTCCCAGCCCAGCCTGCGGTGGCTGCTTGAGCAGGGCTTCCAACACTGTGGCACATAGTGGGGCTAAATGAGGCCAGAGGGGTCTCCTCTTGTTTCTTGCTGGGAGAGGACTCTCAGGATGCAGAGCAGTTCCCTGTCTCGTGGGTGTTGGATCGAGAGTCCCCACAGGGCTCAGCCGCTAGAGCTGGGGAAAAATCCACATTGCAGCTGATGAGATTTCCTGCAAACCATTTGTACAAAAAACCCCAAAACGTAATTTGTACGCAAAGTGTATGTGCTGGGGAGACTGTCCCTTCATGCCAGCCTCCAAGCCTTGCTCCTGGGACCCAAATGACACGTGATTGTGTTCAGCTCATTTGGCACCCCATACGTGTGCACTGGTGACATCTTATATGCCCTGCTCAGGTTGCTCCTCAAATAGCCAGATTGACATTATTTACTGATTGTATTGGTTTGGTTTGGCAACAGGAAACTGTTCAAGATCAGCTCTGAGAGCCAAAAGGGAGGGATGCTGAGAGGCTGTGCTATCAGTACTGTCCCTGAAAGACTCTGCCTCACCCTTTCCATATGGCTTCATTCTGCTGTTGGAGGATAGAGAAGCCACCCTGGTTGTCCCTACTCCTTGCAGTACAACACACGCCGAGAAACTCTACCCAGTCTTTGTACAGTGATCTCATAGCTTAGGGCTCAGAAGCCATTTACAACTGAATCGGAAAACTGTGGATAAAGTTCCCAAGGAGAGCATAAGCATATAAACGTTGATACTCGGTACTTCACATCTGGCTCAAGAGAAATTTAATTTCCCCTATCCTTAAAACAGTAAAGTCCTCTAAGTAGCAGTAAAAGTAGCTTCAACGTAAAAAGGACTTTACAATTTTTAATAACTAAGGATCTACTTAATAAGCAGATTTTTTTCTATTAATCATGTCCTTTCTGTGAGGTGACCAATAATTAGGGTCAAACACACCAGTACCAAAAAGCTCTGTGTTTCTGATCCCTGCTCAGGTCACCTGTACAGGCATGTCCTCACCTCCAGAAGCAGGTCAGATTTTGCTGGTGGGCCCTCCCACAGCAGCTATTACTCCCGTGTTGACAAAAATTACCTGACAGTTTTGTCCATCTGCTGTTCTTCACCCTGAACCTTCTCACTGATGCTGTTGGTCTGGAAGTACAGTGCCAGATAACACACGTGACAGTAGATTACAACCTGCTGTCTCATCCATTCTCACTGTCTAGGAGGAAGGTATATATTCACCAAATTATTCAGATCAGTAGAATTGCACATGTGCACTCTTAAAACATATCACTTGAAAGGAAACTTCTAACAGCTACCACACATGCTCAGCTTTTACTCCCTATTGTGCGGGTATGAGGGGGATCAGTGCTGGTCAGGATACTGAGTGATAGTGAATATTGATCCTCTTGTCTGTCTGTCTGGAATGACATTGGTTTATAAATGTATTTGCAGAAATGTTTAGGAAGGCCCAGATACATGTGCATGCATTCCTTGTGGGCATAAATAGAGAAGTGCCGTCAGCCTAAATCCATAATCCCCCTCCTGTACCTCCAGCAATACAGGATCCAAACAACTAGACTTTTGGCATTTCAGTGGAATGACACCACACAGGAATCAGCAGTGGGTGTGTATGTATGCACACAGCTACCCTGCTTCTGTCCAGTATGCCTGGGGCATGTGGCAGCTCTGGATGAGTGTTGGTATCTGTAACTGGGCCCTGTGGTGCACTGTTGGGGATATAAATAGACATTCAACTAGGAACATTCTGGATACTTCCAAAAATTATTTTAGATTACCTTCTAAATAAGACAAAGTTTTAGTGAGCCCACATTGCTCAGGCACTTAGACAGCAAACACTTTCTATCATAAGCATTGCCAGCAAGCATTTTCTCACTTGCTTAGCACAAGTGCATCCTCTTTGCAGGGCTTTTGGGTGGCAGCTCACGGGGAACACTGCCCACTGAGCACAGGTAATGCACTTTGCCTTGTGTTCTGGGCTCTGACTGCCCTGGAACAGTTAATGTGACTGACATGGAAATCCCCAAACCCAGAAACCAGCAACCACCTGTGATGTGAAGATGGATGCTGTGTCCAGGAACAAGGCCAGTTACCCCTATTAGAAGCACCCCATTGGCAGCAGCACAAGACACAGCTGGAGACAGGCAAAGACCAGTGGGATATGTGGTGGGAGAGAACACTGGATGAGCGGCAGGATCTCTGAGCAGCTGTAAAAGCAGCAGCGAGAGGCAAGGAAGTAGAAGGTGAAACAAAGGAGAGAAACAGAGCAACAGAAAGATAAATGAGGAGAAAGCATGAGCGACCTCATCAGGGAGCAAAACTGCATTCTTTGCTATCCTCAAGGTGCATTGAAAGCTTTCCTTTCTCTTTCAAAACTCATCAGCTTCATCCAGGTCTCAGTGCCAGAGCTCTGGGTCCCTGAGGATGTGTGTGAAATCAGAAATAACCCACATTTTCACAGTTATTTGGCCACACGTGTGTAACGTGATCATTGTAATCAGGGTGCCTCTTGCTGTGAGGGGGCCCTGGGGAAGTGCCCCTGTGGCTCTGCACTGCCTGAAGAACAAGGCGATGTGAGGAAATGCTGCAGCCCCCAGCGCTGCCGCTACAGCTCCAGTCAGGGCTGCAGGCCAGGTTGCTGTCCCAAAGGTCAGGGGAACGCTCTCTCCACCCACTCAGCAATGGCCAGATACTGCCTCTCCCAGTCCAGCAGCAGAAACACCTCGATGGAAATAAAAGGTTAGAAAAAAGTGGCAATTAAGTGCATTGAGGTAAACGGGGTCACTGGGACATAAGAGGGCTTGGAAACAGTCCCAGGTGCAGTAGTTCTGGGTGACAGGAGGGGAGCAGCAAAACGTGGTGGAGCTTCAGACCCCAGCAATCCTTTGCAGGAGTAGCTGACAGCCTTTGCACCTGCCCAGCTGCATCCCATGCCCAGCTTTGGGACCCAGCAGGCAACCACACAGACCACAATGCTATGCGTCCCCAAGAGTACCCTGGCCTCAGCTCAGGTCTTGTGACCTCTTACTGAAAGTCTCCATATCATGTTACCCATCCTCAGAGCCTCCTGCTAATGATTCATATATCAATAACTGCATTATGCAGTATTGGCATTTATAGTGACTTTACTGAGTCAAGAAAAAGCAGCTGTTTACAGGGGCAAAGAAATCAAAGATCATCAGTGAGACCTTCTGCCGTGTACCTCCCCACTTAAGAGGGTGCTGCTGTCTTGGGGCCATGGTAAGGAATAGCCTGCTCAGCTCTGTTGTACTGCTGCACTGAATGATGATATTGTTGTCACAGCTGCAGAAGAGAGATTGGAATTGAATTTTAGGACATTATGAAAATCTGGCCAGGGAGGAAAATAAAAATACTACATAAAATCTATTTCTGGGCATGTGTGTTTCAGGACTGGAAAAAGCCTTTCTAGAATCATCAAACATGGCCATGTCCAAAATAAGTTTTTGACAAGTCTCATGAATGCCTGCTGTGTCTGTGTCCCCCCAATAAACCTACCTAAGGGTGCTGGCTCCTCTTTGAGAATGCTTTAGGGTGCTGGCTAAGTGGATGTCTGCTGCTGTGCATGAGGCAGGGCTGTTACTCATTAAGAGTACACAGCATTGGACTAGGAAACTTCAAGGAGGCCAAATCGTGCTCCACAGATTTATGAGGGTAATGGGGGGCTTTGCCCTGGGACCAAAAGCAGATGGCTGGCATGGTGTGAACCCCACTCATAAGGGCACCCTTTTATCTAAGAGTTGTGAAATGCAAGCTCAGCCCCCTCCCCTGAGCACAGACAATCCCTGCTTTGGGCAAAGAAAGCCATGGGTGCCATGCGAATGTTCCTGTGTAGGAGGCAGACCAGACCCCCGAGCTGCCCTCCTCAGGCCACCAAAAATCCTGACTTGCAGGAGATCCCAGCAGGAGACCCCAGTGCAGGCTTCTCACCTTTGGGTGCTGCCGGTGCCTGCCTGGCATCACCAGAGGTGGGAGCACAGCCCACGACGCCCGGATGGAGAGAGACAGGCTGGAGAGGGTCAGCACAGAGCGCACCTGGCTTGTGGAAAGGTGCTGCGTAGGTGACAGGAGGGGAGCAGCAAAACGTGGTGGAGCTTCAGACCCCAGCCATCCTTTGCAGGAGTAGCTGACAGCCTTTGCACCTGCCCAGCTGGTATGGATCACATCTCTGTGTGCCTCTGGTTGATTTACAGTTTGTATAAACTACTTAAAAAGATAAACTTAGCTCCTTTATTTAAAAGACTCCAGTGAACAATTCTGTGGTCTCTCACGTTCCTGCTCTTTGTTGTTTTTTTTCCCCTTGATAACTGCAGTTTTCTGAGGACTGTCATTATACAGATGTCTCTCAGTTCACTGAATACCCTTGGCAAGAAGAGTCCTACCCAGCAGGAGTGGAGGATGAGTGGTGATGGGAGTGGGATTTTCATTGAACTCTCTCTCATGAGTCTCAGGGTTTTTGAAGTCATTGGGGTAGATTGAAGGCTGAATCAGTTGTTTTCTCTCTTTGTTTGAGGGTTTCATGTTCAAGTTTGGCTTTCTGACAATGCTGTATGTGTCAGATCAGAAGCAGGTTCATTGTTTTCTGAGGTGGCCAGTGATCTGTGCCACAGATCCTGCCAAATTCACCAATCTTAATATTTATTTCTAGGAAATCTAGTTACACATTCACAGCAACTGTGATAAATGCAACCAGTACATCTTTGTGCCGGTGTTATAGCTTACAAACAGAAGAAGTTCTTTATAACAACTGGAATATATTTTGAGACCCAGGCCCGGCATTCACAAGTATCTCCACAACTTCTGTTTATAGCAATAGTAAATTCTAAATAGTGGTATTTCATAAGGGTGCCTTGGGATCACAAGCTTCATTATCCATTATGGTTGCTGATCCCAGGCACTCAGATCAATATAAAGATGTACTGATACTGAAATTCTAATGCATAGCCATATTCTGAAATGTTCCAATCCCAGAAGGATGACAGCTAAACATAACAGTGTCATAAATGCTCCTAACCTCTTCTAGTGAAACATTCAGTTCTACAGTAATTTTTCTCAGTCTGGTCTTCTTTTGAAATGTTGACTCAGACAGCATTTGAATTAATAGTATCTCCATTAAAAGTGTTCACTTTTTCTCTCTGAAGACTCAGTTAAATCCTGTAGCTAAGTAGCCAAAAGTAGAACGTTTTCATCTTTAGCCATGTACCTTTTTAATGCCAGGTTGCTAAAGATAAGATTTTCTCATAAGACAGTGTAGCTTAGGCTGGTGGTTTAATGTCTCTACAAGTAGGTACAACACAGAGATAATTTGATACTAAAACCTGCTTGTTCTCAGCCCTTGTCCTCAGATTTCTCTCACCTCCTTTTTTGTTGAGAATCTTAGCAAAAGATTCTCAACAAAAATCACTCTATCAGGAAAAGTCTTGTCTTTTCCCACTTACCAACATTTCCTGGAACAAGAGAAATATTTTTGCCTCTGGATGAAGACTGAATGCATTATTTTTGCTGTTTCCTGAATCATTTAGACACCATTTAAAAATGCCCTTCAGCATGACTCATTCTGGAGATGTGCAAGGTGAGGTTGGCCATGGTTTCTAGAGCTGTGCAGTGATGTGCAGGTCACCACGGAGGACCCTGGGGCTGATCCCCGTGCACTCCATCCTCATGGGCAGCCCCAGAGGGATGCTGCAGTGGCTGCTCATGCCAGCACCCTGCTGCTGCTACTTGTATGGGTGCAGGACAGCACCACACAGCTCCACTGTCAGCCCTGCTGTAGTGAGAGGTGGTGAGAGTTGAGTCTTTGGGAAAAAAACAGAATTTTGAGTCCTTTATATCGTAACACCATTCCGTATGCTTTTTGATAGCTCAGAATACTTTATTCAACCAAGTCTCTTTTTATCCAGCAACAGGAGCCACATCAATAAAAAGAGCATTGGTTTGTTGTTGTAACAACAGTTCCAGAGAGACAAGCACTGTTAAAGAATGTGTGCATGTTAAATTGAGCTCATTAACAGCTGAACAGCCACTGTGATTGTACTGGAAGATAATTCTACATTTTCTAGCTGGCCTTGCTTCCTGATAGCAGCCTGGAAAAAAAAAAAAACAACACTCTGTTAAATATATATAAAAATGATTTTATTAGTAGGAGAAATAAGGCCTATAAGGATTTAGCTCTTAACAAATACAGTATTAATCAGACTGACATCAATGGAGGAATCGGCCATGCATATTTGAGGAAATTTTCAATGAGGAAGAGGGCTATCTGTAAAAGTAGATTTTCCCAGTGGCATTTTAACACCCACAGCTTGAGACGACGCTTTCCATTTGTATTGATTTCTCACCTGGTTGGAGCTGACCTTTCACTGCACAGTCTGATGCAGAGTAAGGTCCAAACCAACACTGCCGAAGGCTTTGCAAACCTGCTGTGTGCAGGAAAACCCTGATGGCTCCAGCCTCCCTTACCTTAGTTGGGCTCCCCGTGGTGTTGAGTGGGGCAGGAGCTTTCAGTGCTTGCTGGGGACCAGGTTCTGAAGATGTGACAAAGAAAACAGTCATCTTCTCACCAGGGTCTGGCAAGGCTCCTCCACGGTCAGGGAGTGTCCACTTTGGGTGACACCAGGTTACATTCTCCAAACACACGTGAATTTGCAATTTAATAGGGCTGTGGTAAAAAAAAAAAAAAAAACAAAAAAAACCCCCCATATGTAATTTTGAGTGGCTCGTGCTGAGACATCCTGTTACCAAGCTGACAAAGCAGCATTCCTCTCTTTAGGCCAGATCCCAAAGCAAACTTAAGCCAGTGGGCACATTGCCATGGATTTTAGAGGAATTGAGGTTGGTGAGGCCACATCTTGACCACCATTTAATTTTGGACACCTTATTACCCCCAAGTCACTGACAAGCTGGGAGGAGTTCAAAACAAAATGGCAGTAACATAGTTTAAGATAACTGGCTCAGGAAGGAAGACTGAGGAGTTATTCAATTATTAATACCTTGGCTAAGCAGTATCTCAACAGTCTTTGAAGTAAGGAGGCATAAAGGAAGGAGCAAAAGGTAGAGGGGAGCAATATCTCACAAGGTGACAGTGCCACAACAGCCATGGTGAGGTCAGGCTGGGAGAAGCCCAGGTTTGAAGGCTGAGTCAGTTGAGGGATGCCTCTGGATGTCCCTGCCTCTGGCTGTCCCTGCCACCCACAATGCCCCACCATCTTAGGACCCCAAGAAGAAGTGGAAGGGGAAATGCAATATCAAGAAAAAAGTGCAGAGGCTGAAAAGTGTGTGTATGGTTTTAACGGCGTTATTCTTTCCTGTTACAGCTAGATTTGGAGTAATAATGATTAAACTCTTAAAATTTCAGCTATGTTATCAGTAAATTCTCGGCTTTACTTGATGAGCGTCCCTTTTGTCCACAAACAAGATCTTTGAATGTAATGAGAACCAGGGTGCAGCTTTGCAGGTGGGCATTCAGCTGGGCATGTGGCTTATTTTCTTGCAACACCACATGAAACGCTATGGCCTGCGATAGCCTGTGCAGACAGAGACACCTTCCCTTCTGTGGAAGGTGATGAGGTCAGAACTGCTGGAGGTGTTTCACGGGACATTTAATGTTTCCAAGGACTCCATTATTTGCCATCATCTGGAAGACACCACAAGCAGTAGTAAGTTGCCCCAAACCAGCAGGCTTTGGTGTTCAACCATGTCTGAAAGAAACACCATTGGGCTTTGCTAGGTTTATTTTTGAGTTCATTTTAGCAGTTTTTCATAGCAGTAATTTCCTTTGGATTCTCAGGAGGCAGAGGGGGAGTAGAGGGATCTGGCTAGGCTCATGGTGGGGTCAGCAGCCCTTGGACAAAACAAGAGCAGGACAGAAAAGCGGAGACCAGCCAAGCCCTGAAGAAAGGCTGCTTTGCCTTTTCCACTGCCTGATCATGCTGTGCTATCATAAACCCAGCACAGCACTATTGCCAATACCCTCCCTTGCTCTTATTGCTTTCCCTGAGGCTGAAAACAGTGGGAACATCAGTTCAGTTCAACTTCAAGATGTTTTCACTGTTTTGCTTCCCTGAATTGCTCAGGCTGCATATCAGATGTCTTTATTTCAAACACAGAATAACTGTTCTCCCCAAACTTGAAAAAACGCCAGTATATTTTCTTTTGTCAAACTGCAAAATACAGGAGAGAGGCAAGTGAGAGGGATTGTTAGTGAAACACAACGCAGAAAAGAAAAAAACACCAAAAAAAATCACGCCTCAAACTCTGAAACTGGAGTTTCAGAAAGCTGGATGCAAAGAGTGTTCTTTCACTGTGCTACACCATCTGAGGGATTGGGATTCTCTTACATTCTAAATTCTTTATTTCAGAAAATTTTCAGGAAAGATTTTTGCCCTCTCCATGAGAAAGGCAGAGAAAGCCTGACATGTCCAGTCACCTTCTGACTTTTTAATACAGAAGACAGACATGGTCCAAAGGCATAGACCTCACTTCTACCATGGAAGGAAGATGAACTTCCAATGCCAGCCTAGCATACAAGCCCCAGGTACATGAGGGAGGGAGCCCATGGGATCCTTCCCCACACCTTGCTACACCAGGATGGATTCTCCTGCCAGCTGATGCTGTCCATGCTCCACACTGGGGAGTCAGTCACTAAGGCATCAAGGGATGAACACCTCCTTCAGGAGACAGGCTGAAATCATGGCGCTTGGAGAGGCAGCATCATGGAATCACCCAGAGTGGTGCTGGCAATGCTCCAGTAAGGCTGCAGGCAGTGACCAGTCCCTCCTGGTATTCCCCACCACCACCACCACCTGCACAGCCTCCGCAAGAGGGAGGAATCGGTGCCCTTATCACAAGTAAACAAAGTTAATGTTTTATTAACATTGACACCGAGTTCCCAGTCAGTGCCAGGTGAACTTAGAGCAGTTCAAGCTGGTATGGCATGGAAGGAGCCTGGGATAAAGCCAAGCCTGGTGTGCCAAGGATTGCTGGCACACAGGTCTGCTCAGGACAACATCTCCAAGGGGTAACATCTCAGCCTGGATCTAACGTTTTAGGCACAGTGCTCCAAAAGTGGCCTTCAAACTTATTACTCAAATTCCTAATTGTGCAAACCGCAGAAAGAGGAAAGGGCTTCACCTCCCTGTTTGTACATATAATTCAGCTACCTCTGGTCACAGGAGTGTGACCCTTGCAAGCACATTCTCCATTGGTTTCTTTTGGAGCATCTTGGTCTCCCTGAGCCTAGGCTTTATCTTGCTGGTGCCTTGGTCAGCAAGAGAAAAAGTGCAATGGGTCCTGCCTAGCCCTGCCCACCACCATGCCTGGGCTGTGCAGGAGGGGATGCCAGGCCATGGCCTCACCTCCAGCCTTGTGCCACTCCAGATTCCTGAGGAACCTTCCCTCTCTCCTGCGTGACCTTCTCTCTCAGCCGTCCTTCCCTTTGGTGGCCAGCCCAAGGTCAGTGGTGCAGGCATTAAAAACCAGCCAAGAAAAGCAAACATTAGTCCCTCTTTGAGCAGCTCTGGGTACATTAAACTCAACAAAAGGCTCTGGGTCAAGGGATTGGCACTGCATTGGGACCAGGGCTGGCTGCAATGGCCAAGTGCCAGGGCACTGTGGCAGAGATGGGCGCTGATGGGCAGCCCTGCAGGGGCAGGTGAGGAAAGGGGGCACTGGATGAATCCTGATGGACTATAAAGCAACAGGGAGCTTAGACCAGCCCTCCTGTGGGGCCATGAAAAGTTGCCCACTGGTCAGTAACAAGTGTCCTGACAAATTACTGCAGTGTCCAGGAGTCCATAGAACAGCAATTATTCCATCCTACCTTGATAAACCACTTCAGACAGGCAGCGCTCATTTTCACTCATGCACAAACTTTCCAAGAGAATCACAGATTTGTCACAGCTGCACATGGAGGCTGCCCATGGCTCAGCCATGCCGAGCATCCAGCAATTCACCAGGTTCCAGGTCAGCCTGTTTGCAAGGTGGTGGAAAATCCCCAGGTTCCCAATGGGAAACTTCTACACTCAGAACACTTGCTCTTAAGAAGGTGCTGCTCTTGACGGCCCTTCTCTCTCCATGGTCTCTGCTGCTGCAGAATAGAGGAGGGACAGGGGACAAGTCCATGAAGGTGACACGGCTTGGGAGCAGGCTGTCCATATACACAGCATGCAGCACGTGGCCCAGTGTCCCCTCTGGCCCCCTCATGCTGCCACTTGGATCTCACCAAAGACATAATTAATATTTTTGCATGTGTTCCCAGGTCTGGGTTTTGGAAGAGGGGAGGGCAGCTCAACAGGGGGTTTCTGTGATATGAAACAGGGGAGACCTATTGCATGCTCAGGGACAAGGGGTAATGGCCTTAAGCTGAAGGAGAGCAGGTATAGATCAGATACTAGGAAGAAATTATTTGCTGTGAAGGTGATGAGACGATGAAACTGATTGCCCAGAGAAGCTGTGGGTGCCCCATCCCTGGAAGTGTTCAAGGCCGGGTTGCATGGAGCTCTGAGCAAGTTGGCCTAGTGGAAAGTGTCCCTGTCCATGGCAGGGTGGGGGATGGAACCAGGTAATCTTTAAGGTCCCTTCCCACCCAAACCATTCTGTGATTTTGATTCTGGCTTGACTGCGTTGAGCTCTGTCCCAGTATCAGTACTGGCCCCTCAGGAACACTGCTCCATACTGGTTGCAGTTGGATGTCCACGTGCTGGGTGCTGCACTGTGGTCCCAGCTGTCATCCAGCTGCCATCCATCGCCCCAGCCCTTCTCAAGCCAGTGCACAGCTCCCCACCTGGCTGCTGTGCCACCAGCTCTGCTGATGTCAAACTGGCTGATGTGGAATTGGAAAGCCTCCATGTTTGCTCACCAGTCCAGTTGTCTCACAGACTGGTGGATGTGGTGCACCCTTAGTAAATCCCAACCACCTTCTTGTCTTCCATCTGCTTGCTAATAGCTTCCAAAAGTAGTTGCATACTTAACAAGTAATTACTTATTTTCTAACTGTCCCCCTGCAATACCCTATGTTCCAACACATGGCTACACATTGTAGTGGGATAACTATATCTACTACTTTCAGGTTAATTGGAAAAAAAGAAAAAAAAAGAAAACCAGAGAGAAACAAGTTCTCCTTTGCTTTATCTGTTCAGATAGCAGCTATCACGCAGAGTCTATCGCAAACCCTACAGGCACTTGGCAAAATGCGTAACTATGCCGACCCACTAAGGCAGTCAGGAGAAAGGAGAAGGGCATTTGATAGGAACAAACTTTCCCTTGCCAGCATTATCAACACCCTTTATAAAGAATTGTATCTGCAGCAGGTTGATAGTGGTGAGCAGGGGCTTTCATTGGCACAGGAAGCAATCTCGGTGACCTTCAGTGGAAAAGAAGGTATAAAACCCAAAGTCTTTTTCTTGGTCAACTGTCTGGGCACCAGCTGAATTTCTTAGTTTCCAAGCAGGACACATTTTTGGGAGCTTTTTTAAGAAAATGGCAACTTTAAATGAAAAGAAGACCTGCAGTGAACGGATGGCAGATTTCCGGCGTTTTGTCTGGAATCCAGAAACAAAGCTCTTCATGGGAAGGTCCTTAATTAACTGGGGTAGGTTTTCATGTGCAAGATTCTTCTCTTCCTTCTGGCATATTTAAAAACTGGGGGGGGAGGTGTCATCCTAATGAGTGGGACACAATGTAGATATGTTGAAGACAGCAGTTCTCATACGTGTTTCTAAACCACTTTTTGGGTGGCCCTATGAGCTGGATCAAGTAGATCAAAACATTGATCCATGTAGTTCCTGCAAATGTATGACTTCAAAGTGGTTTTGAACCAAGCACTTCAAAATGAGAAAAATTAACATGTTAACAGGTACCTTACTAATAGCTAGGGGTGATGGTTACAGTGTGGTTTTCACATTGCTAATTAAAAGGGGGTTCAGGTTCATGGAGAAATTTGCTTACTTGGTGAGTTTGTCCAATTCTTTGGAAAGAAGTTTTGTTTTTCTGAAATTCACTTCTGAATTATTGTCTGCTCAGTAGATCTTGTTTCTTATCACTGTATGCTAGCATGTATTTCATACTAGCAGGTATTTCATACCAGCATCTATTTTATACTCGCAAGTATTCCAGCTGAGCCTCCCTTCCTATAGCCAAACTTGTGTCTACAATGATGATCTGTATCATGATCTACATTCTGGGAAGGGAAGCCTGGACCATTGTAAGGAAGATCCATACTGTTCCCACAGACTGTAAGAGTAGCTGCAAGTTCCCAGGTGATTTTTTTCTGTCACAAAGCCTGTGTGTGTAGCTTATTGGCTACTCCTAAAACCAGAATTTTACAGACAATGCAACTGAAATGTGAGCTTTCCAGTTGGTAGAGAAGAAGGTGTTACAAGGCACCTATGATTAAAAGGACAGGTTTCTAATAGCACCCCCCCCAAAACAACCACTGGCTGCTTGTACAGCACCAGCCATGTGTAAGACACTTTACGCACATACAGACAGAAACACAACATTACTCTCACATTATCTCACAGCAGAATAAAGTAGCAAGATGGCACATTTTGCTGTTGGTGATTTCAGCTGTATAAGGCAGTGCAGTGATATGGGTCTAAACCCAACACACATTAAGTACTGACATCTGTCATCCAAATAACAGAAGGAGAAACTTGGGTTTGTCAAAGAAATACCTCATCATCTGTGTCGCTTTGTCCATGTGTAGTAAGTAGATAAATGGTCTTAATATGTGGAATTACCTCAAGATGCCACATAACCTTTAAACTTTAAATAATCTGAGCTCAGCACCAGCTTCTTCAAAAATCCTTGTAGAACTATACAATTTTTTTGCTAGAAGAATATTCCTTTGAGTGTAGAGAAAATATTCCAAAGCACCTATACAGGTAAAACTTCCCTGGGGACAAGGGTGCAAAGGAGACGGCTGCTGCTGCTGGGATCATCCTGGCTGCAGAAAGAGCACTGCAGGGCCTTGCTCAAAACATGAAATTCTGCCCTTATTCTTTTTCACAGTGTGGATCAGCCTCTACTACCTGGCTTTCTACGTGGTGATGTCGGGGCTGTTTGCACTCTCCATTTATTCTTTAATGAGGACGATTAATCCATACGAGCCGGATTACCAAGACCAGCTGAAATCCCCAGGTACTGCCAGCGTCCTGCAGCAGCTGCATAGGACTGGGCTGGGCTGAGAGGCATTTGGGCAGAGCCCAGGGCTTAGGGTGGGCCAACGTGGAATAAATCAGGTTACTTCTGCCCAAACAATCCCTGCAAAGTTTAACCTCTGCCTGAAAACACTTTCAGGCTTTAAAATAAATCTGGCACATTTATTTACATATTGATATATGAATATACTTATATATTAATATATTTATGAATATATAATATGAAAAATTAATATATCTATTCATTTATTTCATCTTGCTATTGGGATGACCAGTGCCTGCCTGTAGCAGGTCACCTTCACTCTGCATAGGCAGGGGTCAGTCCCTGGGGAAGTCCTAGGTTCTGCTCCAACCCCCCAAGCATCACAGACGGCTTTGGGGTGCCCAACAAGATGTAGGGCGATGGGATGAGCAGCCTGGAGTGGGTATTTCCACACTTGCCAGCACCATGGAGAGTCCCTGGGAGAGCAGGAATACCTTGCCCAGCAGGATGTGCTGTGCCAGTGGTCAAGGAAGTAAAAATAAGACAAAGATGCGGGATTAGGAACACAGATCTGTGAGACGTGAGATAGGGGAGATGATCAGACACCATCGGTGCACACTGCTAAAACTTCACACCCCAATGGCTTGTTTTCACAATGGGAGGGGAAAAAATAGCCCTAAAAATTATTCTGTCAGATGCTTTTGTATTTTGAAGTTTCCACTCCCAGTATTCAGCAAGTTTGGTGTTTGTTGGGAAAATAATTCCTGTGACAAACTATATGTGGCTTTTTCAAAAGCTGTTTCTCATGCTGCCTATGATGTTTCTTTAACCTGATGTGACTGTTATTGCTAACAAGTCCTGGGAAATCCAGTGCAATTGCTGGAATGATTTTACAAGCTGTTCTTGTAACAGCATGGATATATGTGAAAAGAAAATAATTCAGCAGCAGCACAGGCTTTAGGGTTTTGGTTGAACAACTCACAGCTGAGGTGGTTTCTGTACATTGTTAAATCCTCCCCAAAAAGCCTGGGTGATCTTCTACATTCACAGTGAGTCTTGATGCAGCATAATTGCTACTGTCAATTTAAATAAACAAATCTGTGCGTGGCACCTCTCCTCTGCTTTGTCTTCCCTTTTCTTCCTCGTGAAGGTGTAACCTTACGACCCGATGTTTATGGGGATAGAGGACTACAAATTTATTACAATGTATCCGACAACAAAACCTGGGAAGGCTTAGTGACAACTCTTCACACTTTTCTGACAGGTAAAAATAAAGTTTCTTGCATGAAAGTGAAAAAAGGTGCTGCCTTATCTCCCATACTAGGTCTGAGCACCTTAAGTCAGTGCGTCCACTTTACATTTGTCCTTCTCGAATCACAGATTTTGAGTGGAAAGTGCATCTTCTGAAAGGGATGAGCAAATCACCTCATGAATCTATAAATCAAACATATGTACACATCTATTAAAATCCAGGCTCTGCTTCAGGGCTTTTACTTTGTTTAATCCTAAACAGACTTAATAAAATAGACCAATAGAAAGTCTGAAGGAAGATGGAGGACAAAAAGTCTTCAAAACTAGTCTCATCTAAATTAATCTAATTAATTTGTGTGTGACTAGAAACATCAAAATGCCACAATATATCTCATAAAGCTGTTGCATGGTGTCATGAGGGAATACAGTCAAAGTAGGTTATGTGCTCCATTTGCCTGTCCATGTCTTAGCACATTTATATTACTATTGAGCCTTAATATTGTAATTCTTCATGTTTCTCATGCACATACTGAGAAAAATTATATTTGAAATTGACTTTATACGGAGCTATCAACACAAACTGCCAGTCTTAATTCAATTTGATCCCTTTTCTTTTGCTTTGCTTGGATATTCTAAAAAAACACAACAAAACTGAACCAAACCCCTAAACAGTTTAAACTTTCCTTGTTCCGTCTAATCCCAACTTCACTTGAAGGACAGTCTCCCAAGATAGAATCTCCAGCCTGATGTTGGGATGTATAATTTGCATATGAAAAGCTTCAGAGGGGATTCTTTCTTTCTTCCTTCACACATCTAGCATATACACCAGCTGCTCAGCATCTGAACATCAACTGCACCAATAACACATACTTCATCCAGGACACCTTTGATGGCCCGAATAAAACAAAACTATCCTGCAAATTTACCTCAGATATGCTTCAAAACTGCTCCGGCATCACAGATCCAACTTTTGGATTTCCAGAAGGAAAACCCTGTTTTATTATAAAAATGAACAGGGTAAGTACAAGTTCAAGGTGCTGAGCAGAAAAATTTAAGAGTAGCTTGAGTCTCCACTGGGGAGTTGCTGTGTCTCTGCTGCCATGGGTTCTAAACTCTGCTTTGTACTGGGAATCAAAAATCATGTGCTTTTCCCTGGCAGACCTCTGGAGTCACCAGGGAAATCCTGAGACTTTTTCATCATCTCTAGGAAAGTAACATAGGGCAGTGATCTCTGAACTGACCCTCTACAGCTTTGGGTTTAGTTTAGTTTAGTTTAGTTTAGTGTCTCTGTAAGGCTCTCATCCCACAGACTAGCACCAGAAGAGTTTCCTCCTGCAATACCACAGCCCTGTGCCTTCCACTGAGGCATCAGGATGTTACAGTAACTAATGCGGTTTCTGAGAGGTGGTATCTTATTTCTCCAGGTGGCAAAGAAAATCTTTAGAAGAACCTATACAACCAAAATTCAAAAATGGCAGATATTTTTCTCAGGGAAAACCACCAACATGTTTTTTGGAGAGGAATAAAGGGAATTTTCAATGCTTTAATTTTTTTCAGGACACAGACAAAGGCATAAGCACTTTGTTTCTGGGTAAAATTCTGAGCCTTCTGATTCAATTTCAGTAGAAAGTGAAGAGCTCGAATTCTCCACCAGTTTCTGACAGACAAAATCATTGCATTTTTTGTTTGGCTTGCACCTTAGGCATTTTCAAGAATCTGTGCAGGCCCTAACTGACAGGGGAACTGTGCCCCTGATTTGGGCAGGTGAAACAGGCTTTTTCCAAAAATGCCTTCTTCAGCAAGACTGAGTGCCAGCCCCAGCAGGGAAAAGACACGTGGATAGTGACCAGGGCACTTCACCTCCTTTCACCTTTGCTGTTACAGGATGCAACCCCACTAGCTCTATAGGATCAAACCAGCCCAAGGGTTTTTCTGCCATAACCAAGGTTTTCTAAGAAGGGTAAGATCAAAAGCATGGAGATTCAGCTTTTCCTTTACTGACACACAATTAACTGCTTTTAAAGACCCCCTGGCTGCCTGGGCATCAGCAAGGGCAAGTGGTATGGGTGGGTAAATGAGCTGGACTCGGAGGAGGTGCAGTGCTACTTGCTCTGGCCAGGCTAGAGACCATCTGCAGTGCCCATCCCAGGTAATGCTGAGTCCTGCTTCCTAAGTATCTAGCCACAACAGTTTTTCATCTACATAAATGAGATTATTTGTTTGACAGAGTCTTACATAAGAACATACTAAGCATCTTTTGAAGCTCAGTTCTCAAATAATTGCTTGCTCAGTTTTATCTCAAAACAATTTCCAAGTTGACCAAATATGTGTTTTCTTTTTCAGATTATCAAGTTTTTCCCTGGCAATGGCACTGCACCAAGGGTGAACTGCACATATGTGGTAAGGGTATGAGGTCTGAGTCCCACATATTTCAAGCACTGCCAGCTCAGAGAGCAAGAAAGTGCAGTGGGGACCAGAAAAAATACACTTGCAACTCTGCAAATCAGATCCCAAATACTTTGAATATTCTCAGTTTCCTTAGCAGACATGCTAAGGAAAAATACTCCAAGTTTGCTTTATTTTAAATAATCTGAAAATGTGTATTTTCATGCAGCAGAGAACATTTGCTGTTTGCTTTCAGCTCCCTGTAGTAACGTCCATGCCTCAGCGCAGCTCCCTCAGGCTCTCAGCAGGTCCAACTCACTGAATTCCCAACTGCTATCAAAGGACACTTGCCTGCTTTTCTTGGCAATAGTAGCAGTGGGAGATTCCCACTTTTATTTGAAAAAGAAGACTGGTGCTAAACAACTTGCTGAACTTGAGCTTGAACACACATTTAGCAGCCCTAAAACGCTTGCCTCGGGCTGGCCGATGGTTTCCTCGCCAACAGAGCTTCTTCCTCTCTCCTTTTACAAACAGGGTGAGGAGTCTCGCCCGCTGGAGGTGGATTACTACCCCATGAACGGCACCTTCAACCTGCATTACTTCCCCTACTACGGGAAAAAGGCTCAGGTGGGTACTTTGTATTTAACTTTTCTTCTTTCTCTTTATGTAAGGTGAAACATGGAGCATCTCTGCAATCCTATGAAAACTGGAGAGGCTATTTTTAAGACTTCATTTTTAAACCGGTAGCATAAAATTAAAGTATTTTCTTCCTATTTTTTTTATTTCTCCTCCTAGCCCAGCTACAGCAATCCTTTGGTAGCTGTGAAATTTCTCAACATTACAAGGAACATAGAACTTAAAATAGTGTGCAAAATCATTGGAGCTGGAATTACCTTTGATAATGTTCATGATCCATATGAAGGAAAAGTGGAATTTAAACTGAAAATAGAAGACTGAGCAGCAACAGAGACATTTCTGAAAAATGTATGAAGAGTAAACTTAACTATTATCACATCCATCTATATTTATTTTCTCACTATGGTTCCCATATAACTTACAGTGCAAAGAGACATTTTCTACTGTAAGATGACCCATACAGCTAAAAATCAAGATCCTACTCTCAATGTGTAAAGATTATCTCAATGTACATAGCTTAATATTTCATGGCTACAGTATGCTGCTGCCTTCATGCAAATATTTGTACAAAACAAGTTTCCCCCAAAGGGTGCAGCTGTGCCTTCAAGGAACAAAAGTATAGACTCAAACCATCATTTTCAATCACTTTTCAAAACGTAACAAATAATTGATGTATGATACTAAAGTTTGGTTATTGAGAAATAACTACATAGCTTGAAAAGGAAATCAATACTCTGAAATACTAGCAAGTAATTCAATTTTTAATCTCTCTTGTATAGGATGTATGAAAGTGCATTAAAATCATCTGTATCCCAATGCATTGGCTTTTTGCCCTAGTCAGCTGAGTCAATTTTTTAGCTGACAAATCGAATGACTGCAAAAGAAGCAAACTTGAAATCTGTCCTCTAGCTTACAGATTTCACTGTACCACTTACCTCTATGTATATAACCTAATAAAAATGACTGGCAAGACTGTAACACCCAGTTACACCCAGGAAACTGTTACTTTAACTAGAGGTTGTAATTTGCTGGGGCTTTTGTTTGTTTGGCATTTTGCTGTTGTTTTGTGTTTGTTGTTTTTGTGATGGTTTTGTTTTATCCAGTAAAATAACCCTGTATTGCAATGATGAGTTTTGGGTTACTTGGAGTAATCTGGAAGATGCTGAAATAACACCAAATCTTTAAGTGAATCTAAAATTTGAGAAGTCTGACTATCACATATGATACAAAGAGACAGGATTGTTGTGTCTGTATAGTATATGTTACCTGAAGTCCAGCATGCTCCAGTGAGAGAATAAACACTGCACACAAAAATAAAAGATCTTCAAGAGCAGAAATCATTTTACACCTTCACTGTCTGGACATTTCAGAAAGCAAGAAGATGTAACAGATCATCTCCTGTATTACAGTGACATTCAGCCAGCCAGCTTGTAGACAGAATCCAGTTGGAGAGGAGTATTTCCTCTTTAAAACCACCGATGATATTTGAGCCTTTCTTAGAAAAACTCTGCATTACAAAACCAGTAAGAAAATGCTTCATCATATAAAAACTTTTTTCCCCTGGCCTTTCCTATTTCAATTTTTACAGTGGGGCTTTGCCTTTCTTCTAAGAAACAATGAAAATCAAATCAATTTTATATCCTTTTTGGAACACAGGTTTCCCCTTGTGCATCTTTCCAAAATAACACGGAAAACAATAAAATACTTTTGCTAACAAAATAGTAACTCATGCTCAAGGTTAGTTCTATGTGGTCTATAAGCAGAATATTTAAGTATTGCCAAGAAAACCAAGAACTCTTCCCTTGGTGCTCTAACACAGGCAGACTCTCTTGACTGTATTTAGTATTTACAGCTTGCACTGAGCTGGGCAAAGCAGTGGCACAAGCTCACATTCCAGTCAGCCCTACAACCACAGCACAGGAATACGCTGAACAAATTCCCCATGGATTGTGGGCCTGCAAAGCTACAGCTTCAGAGCAACAGCCTAGAGCAGCCTCACGGGAAGACTGTGATGGGATAAATAGGGAAAGGAAAAACGGAAGCATCCCTATGTTGACCAAACGATGATGCATTCTAACATCAAAAAAAAAAGACCCACCAGATCTGGTCCTCTATGTACAAAGACTGTCATCCTGAAGTTAAATGCTTCTTGAACTTTTAGCCATCTGAGATTATTCCCTTTCTTTACAGAAATCAAAAATAATAACAACAAAGAGCAAGGTTTGTGGCTACTGTAGCTCAAGTACAAAAGTGTAGTTAATATCAGCTTGGCAAGTGTATTAATCTGTGTGCAGTTAGTATGAGCTTGCCCAAAGCCCAAATGCAAGCACACTTAAATAGCAGAATGCCCATCATGCAAATACTTTGTAATACCAATTACTGCATGACACAGCCCAGTACTACATATAAGCATGTTATCTAGTGAGCACAGCTGCACTTTGGAGACATAAAAATGGCAGAAGTTACAAGATACAGACCAAAATAAGCACATGGGAAGGAAGACAGGCAGGGCATCGTGCCCAAGGCACAAGAAGCATGACTGGCAAAAGCTAAACAAGATAAAAAGCAGCTGAACCCAGGGGAAGGAGGGCAAGAAGCAGAAAACACTCGCAACGAAAGGAAAGAAATGAAGACAGGCATTTCCTCTGTCAGCTCTCCAGCCTCATCACCTTCACCCTGGAGACTGAGAGGACCTCAGCCACCAGTGCCAGCTGTACATCAGGAGCTGCAAGTTACTGTGTAGTCACAGTTAATTTAGTGTTAGAGACTAACAAGCATTACAGACTACCAGTTGTGTACACATAGCAATAATAATTATTACTATGCAGGAGCTAACATTAGCACAAAGTGTGTCAAGGAATGAATTCAACAGCTTTGTTTTCAAACTTGAAACCAGACACATTTATCAGTCTTTTAACCACTTTCACTGCAAGAGTCCAATTCCTTGAGAGAGATACACATGCATTCAAGAACGTATATAGATATATACATATGTATATCTAGATACAATCATATACACTGATTATACATAAATTCAGATGCAACATTAGCAGTATTTGATTAGACCAAACAATATAAATGGGGAAAAACCCCGTCAGACTACATGGGAAACTGAAACAGCAGATTTAAGAATTAATTGCAAGCAAATGCAAATTCCTGAGTTTAGTTAGATGCAGATCAGCTAGGATGGGGATGGGTGGTTAGCCCATGCCTCTGGAGCAGTGAAGGGGCCAGGCAGGCAGTATCAGAGACCACACAGCAGCTCTCAGTGCCAGTCTCTCTGCCCTTTTTTCCTACCAGCGGTGCAACAGCAAGGTTAGCCAGGAGAAAAGGCACGAGGAAGGCATAATAGGCCATGAAACTAATACATTAACACCATGAATTTTTATATCAAATAAATTTTAGTTTCCAAACTTATCTGCTAAAGGTGTTAAATAAAACTCTTAGAGCTCAGTGTGAAGAGAACAGAAACACAGCAGTTGCTTTGAGATGCCCTTTCCTCTCCACACATCCTTCTTATGAATATTCATAGCAGTGGTAAATTATTGAAGTGTAAAGTCCTAATGTCTGTTTCTAAAAACCATGAATAAAAATTACTAGAGTGGAGAAAAACACTGAATACAAGCACCTTGATGCTTAAAGGACTTCGTGCTATGGCTATGAGACTACAGCAAGTTCAAAGCCTCCTTTACCTTTCAGAATTGCCAAGTACTAGACATTAATAATTGAGTCTTTGCTTAATGGTCTCATATGATGTCATTGCTATTGCACTTGGGAATTCCTCCCACCATTTCACAGAGCTGTTTTTAATCTCTTACCTGTAATAAAAGTCAAGCAGAGATTGATTCTGCAACAAATAAAGCTGTCTAACCATGTGCTACTTTCAGTAATTGGATGTAAAGTAACAGCTACATCAATAATGCTTGCAGAAAGTATTTTCTGCTGTGCACCTAAGCTCCCTTCACAAGTTTCATTTCTTTCAGGCACAAAGGCTTGAGCTCAAACAAGATTATTTCATTTAAATAAATACGTGCATGAAAGAACAGGTGCCCTTTCTTCAATTTAATTTGAAAGACTCTTCTCACTGGGGAGTGAGTTTTCTTTTCTTCCCATTTTTTTTCTTACCAGAGTGATAACAATGGATGCTCTGAACTTCTCACATTTTTAAGAGCAGAAATTGGGCTGAAAATTCCCTTTTTAGGATCCTGCTGCACCTCTGAGAAAGAACTAAATTCCTGAGAGACACTTGGGATAATACCCTTCATTCATTAATGTGTGTATTTACGTGTAGTCCTACTATTACCAGTGTGGGAATGTCATTATTTCAATTAAAATTCTAATAAAATGTTCCAGGGGTTTACTACTATCATCAAGCAGGTAACTCATTTTAATTACTCTGATTCCAAGTTCCAGTTCTTAAATCTTTTGTCACTTTCTCCCAGATATTGATGAGCCTTGTTGAGATGGTATCTTTTTGTGTGACCTGACACAAATCCACTAATTTCTCCCTTCTTCCCCCCTTTTTATTAAAGCCAAAATAAGACTTATAAGTCTCATAGTAATAGATCTTGACCTTAGGAATCAAATAATTGGGGGGAGGGCTTTTTTTCTGAATCTTTCCTGATTTTTTCAACATCCTTTTGAAATGATAACGCTATCAAGTATGTGGCTGCTCACTGCTGGTCGCACTGAATGTATCTGGATGTAACACCATATTCCAATCCATTATTAGTTTTACCTACATATCCAAATTCAGATTAGCTAGTACCTCAAAAAAACAAGTGTAGGAGACATATGCAGTTATAATCTACCTTGACACCCTGGATCATTTTTAGGATCCTACATTTTCAGCACAGTCTTTCCCCCTGTAAGTGTACCTTGAATTTTTTCTTCACACGATGTGGAGTTTAACCATAACATTTTTGGACATGACCTGCTTGCCAAACAATTCACATTAATCTCCCCTCTTCATTGTTTACTTATTTTCTAACCAGTATTACTTTAGAGTATTTTTAGATTTTCTTCTAGGTTATTGAATAAATTGCTAAACAGAAGTACAATCTTACTTGATGCAGCTGTTCAGTCAGTGATAGTGCCACAAAAACGATTCAGCAGTAAATAGTTCATAACCCCTTAACATACAATCTGTTGGCATCATAAAATGTATTTAAAATCAGAATGCAATGAAATCAAAAAGGTTTAAATATGCTGAAGCATAGCCATTGTTTCCTTAATCAGCTAAAAATTTGCAATCTCCTCCCATACTAATTTGGGAAGACCCATTCTGTACTTTGTCATTAACAATTAATCTTCCAGGCTTCTAATTTTCTTTTAGATGTTTTTTTCAAGTTTTTCTAATGCAAACTTCAGGGCTGACCTCAAGCTGTCTAGACCACATTTGGACAGGACTTTCTCACATCTTTGACACTTATTTTTTCACACTTCAAAAACTGGCACTCTAGCATTATTTCAGTCTGTAAGAATTATTTTAAGGTTCACTAAAAATCAGCATCAGCAGTTGCCCAACATTAATTACTGGAGTTCCCTGTTTCAAGAGTATGTGCTTAATGTTCTGCTTTATTTTTAATAAATTCTCTCAAGTTTACATGAATGAAGAACAGGAATCTTGCCTGAAGTGTGCTACCTTGCTGTCTTTTTAACATGCTATAGTGCATATGCTCTGACCGGGTAGGGCTGATGAAACTGCGCTATTTACAGGAATGTACCATGATGTGTACACAGCAACATGATAAAAGATCAAATTTTTCAGCCTAAGTCTGGATTTCAACCTGTTCAAAACATCCAAGAATTTAACAAAAAGGTCATGGCAGAACAAAGAAAGGCATTTGTAATGGTATTACATAGGTGATTTCTGATTAACACCAGCCTCTCTTCTTTATTCTCTTCCACATCAGAACATTCTGCCTTTACCACGTCTAAGCTGTGCATCAATAATCATCATGATTTTCTCCAATTGTTGTTTCACAAAGTGGCATTCATTGAATGTGAGGACAGCAGGGACCCAACTGAGTGAGAGGCAGATGGTGCTAGGTGAGAACCATCATCATGCCAGACAGGAATTTCCAGTGTAACCAAATGCTGGAAGTCAGAAATACCCATGCATTGCTGGTTGTTGCCCTTCTTCATTCTGCTCTCAGCATCAGCTGTATTTCTGCTTATTAGAAACCTCATCTTAAAGGAAGACAGTCTTCACTTCAACCTGCTCATTTAACCACCTTTTCCATCACAGGAGTGTGGTACCTTTTGACATCTTCTGAAGATAAGCTGAGCTTCCATTAATTTTCTGATGAGTCTGACAAGCCAGATGACCCACTTGTTAGTCTGTTCCCAACACTGGCATTTTCTAACATGGTTTTCTTTTCTTTCCCTCTCTCTCATGGGATCCATACGGTAATTCAAGCTGGAAGGCACCTCACGTTGTCTCCCATCCAATCCTGCCCAAAGTATGCTCAGCTGTGAGGTCAGACTCTACATTGCTTAGGGCTTTTCTCCTGTCTGGTCTTGAAAACCCTAATGATCGAGTCAGCACAACCTCTCTGGGCAGCCTGTTCCACAGCTTGACCATCCCAAGTTCTTCCTCATATTTAGCTGGAAACTTTCCCATTTCAGTTTGTGCATGTTGTCTCTCATCCTCTCATCATACACCACTGTGGACTGGCCCCACCTTTGCAATAATCTTCCTGCAGCACTGGAAAGCTGCCATCAGGTCTCTCAAGGCTGCCTCTTCTCCACGCTGAACAAGTCACTCTCCCTCAGCCCCTCCTCATACAGCAAAACTGCCCCAGCCCACTGAGCATTTTGGTAACCAACCAGAATCCATGGAAGCTCAAGGACAAACCAAAGGTCAGGAAAAACCCTGGAAAAATCTTAAATCCTAAATTTAGAAAGTAGTGACACAAAAAGGCTGCTCTCAACGTGCTGGCTCATCTTTGCTTTTCCTGATAAATGAATGACAGTTAAGGCTTTAACAATAAAGTGTGTGTGATAGTAGCTTCATCTTTCTGGAAGCAGACAGGGCTGAGAAGTGGTGAGAAGCTGTTCACTCAATGTAGTTGTAAAGACAAATAGCCTACTACACTTCTCATAAGCAGACAAGAGAAAGGAAATCCCTACAGTAAATAATTATCTATCTGGGAAAAACTGTATATGCTGTCCTTTCTACTGGTGATCATTCCAGCAGAATTACATCATGTTGTTTTTTTTTTTTTTTAAACTTTGGCCTTTCTGTATTAAAGCAGCATCCAATTTTCAGATTTCTCACTAATACAAAGATCTTACAACCTATATATATTAACTGATTAAGGAATGAGGAGATTTGTGACAGTACTACCTTTCATTAAAGATTCATCCTTTCATTCAGTTAAATAAATGGGCATCCATCAAAGGTTAGTACCCCATCAGCTACATTTATTTTTTCTTCTCTACAACAGTTGTCACCTTTCATTGAAGGAAGGTTCAAAAAAAAAAAAAAACCCAAAAGCAAACCAAAGAAGTTTCCAAAGTCATAACCGCTTCTCTTTGGTTAAGACAAATTCCTACAGGAAAAGCAAAACAGATTATCTGTGAAACAGGTCAAGAAATCCTTAACTTGTTACACATGTCAAAATAGACAGTCTTTCAAAGCTCAGTAGCACTTAGAAAGCGCAAAAGATGCACACTGCTCCCACGACTTATCTGCAGGACCATTTCAGAGGCATAAATACACACTTTGCAACTCTTCCTCTTTTCTTCACATCATGAAAAAGTGCTGGCAAAGTAAAGGAATTAAAAGTACATCCCTTTCCTGCTACCTCTTACCCCAAACTGAGCCTTTATACCAATTCTCATTCCCTTTACCATCATTTAAATCTTTCTTAAACCGAATTCCAGTTTCTATCTCCTTACAGTATCTTCTCCCACAGATTTCCTCAACAATTTCCTGTCCACAATTTCATGTTATGTTCTGTTCCTGCTTTTAATCTTCATTTTCCATCTGTACACATGCAACCACTTTTTTCCAAGATTGGAACCGTACAGTTTAAAGTTATCTTTCATTTTCCAGTTCCTTTCATGCTATGTCTGACATTATTAAATATGTATTTCTCTGTCTTTTTTAAAAATAAGTTTCTACTACTACTATTCTTTGTAGTCTTTGACTAGTCTTCTCTTGTTTTCTCATTCTTTCCAACTTACACCTTTTTCTCTTTTTATGCTCTCTTCAAAGACCCCGCTATAATCTGTTTTCTCTTTACTGCTTCCCTCCTCCTACTTCTTCACATCTCCTTTCCTCATCTCATCCTGGCCCCTCATCATTGGTCTCTTTTGTCTTTTTTTTTCTCCTCTTTCACCTGAACACTACAACCAAGTGACTGCCCAAAATCAAGCAACTATTTAACAAGTCTATAGACTTTCTCTCATTATTCATTGCTGCCATTACTAGAAAGCTCTCCCAAAACAAAGGTAACACAGAATCATAGAATTGTTTAGAAGAAAATCTTTAAGATCATCAACCAGAAATATAATAAAAATTTATTTTACCCAAACCACTCCAGTGTTCTAATTATTAATTTCACAGATTTATCAGCAACCAAAAGAAGAGAGAAAAGTAACATCTTAAAAATGTATGTTCTGTCACATTTTCACTCCCACCCTGACCTTATTTTATCTGAGGACTATTCCAGAATAAGAAGCAAAAGAAAACTGTAAGATTCTTTCAGCCTCCCCTCCCTAACATCCCTCTACTCACTCTTTGTAGGTAAATCTTGGATCATACACTGGAGAACGCAAGGGAAAGCTAGAATAATCAAAGTTCCTCTGCAAACTGAGCTGCCATTCAACATCAAAGACAACTTGAGTCAACTGTCTCACCCACAACAAGAACCTTGTGTTTAGCATTAGCACTGTGGAGAATGGCATCTTCAGTGAGAAGCAAAACATTCAATTAGCCTCCTCTCCCCCAGATTTTTTCCCCAGGCGCATAAAGTAATTTGCTTGGTTCACTCATGTTACAAGGTCTGATACAGTTCAAAAACCTTCAGTGTGTATCAGCTGCTCTGTTAATCACCCATATCCCACCTTCCCACAGAAGATCTGTCTATGCATAATCCCTTAAAGAAAAAAACCCATGTAACACACTTCACATTTACCACAGAGTTTAAGTGCATCCAGGCGCCCATATCACAGTCAGCACAGCCATTAATACTTTGCAGGGACTCCCTGGAGTTTGTGGAAGTATCAAATCCTGACTGTGACAGGAGCCTGCAGTGGCTAAGCCAGTTCAGTATGCTCTTGCAGGTGGGAGCAGAGAATGTGATCTAACAAAAAGGTTTAAGGAGGAAGCATATGGAAAATAGATTAAAACCTGTTTTGAAGATATAGGACTATATGACAGAAAGCTAGGACTGAGGAATATGGGATGAAAAGTTAGGACATTAGGCATGGGATTTTAAACAGAAGCTGGATTGGAGTACTAAGATTGACCTGTCATGCTGAGAAACAACATAAATGAACTGAGGCGGCGTGAAAGAAGAGAATATACTGGGTAAGTTATTGCCTTTTGCATCATAAGGTATCAAGAACTCTAAGGGCAAATTACTAAAACAAAGCAAAAAATCTGGGTCCTCTGTAGCACAGATGCAGTATCCCAAGACAGCTAATTCTAGGTCTTGTGCCGAGAAGTGAAATGTTCTAAAATAACCCTAGAATTAGAAAAACCACAGAGCTTGTTAAAAATGCCCATGCGCGTTTTATTAATAAAAACTAACAGTGCCAAGGTTAAACAAGTCAAACAATTATAGTCTCTTTATATTCCATAAAATATTACAGAAAAGTTTATTTGTGTTTCAATAAAAAGACTACTGTCTTAGAATAGGCAGCTGACAGTATTTGTGCAGTTAATTGTTTGTGAATAAATTTAAAAAGACTACCACCTGCCCTGAAATTCCTTTTATAAAAATGAACTATTAAAAATGATTGACAAATTTTGAGTTAAAAAACTTAAAACATTCTCTATATTTAATTTCAACTTTATAATAGATTACAGGAAGATGCTTATGAAACAAATACAAACATTTGTTTCAGTACATGTCTTTATATGATAGACTTATAAGTATGTAAACAACTATATAATAAAAAGTTTCCAAAGACTGCCTGTAAGAAATCAGGCAAATTTTACCATAAGCAATAAATCATTCCAAACCTTCAAGACATTTTATATAGCTGCACCAACTGGCAGTAAACATTTGCCAAAAACTTTGTAATTCATATGTCCCAACATACAGTGAAAAGTATATAAACTTGATGGAATCATAATGTTAGATATAATTTAAGGGAAATAAGTTCATAACAACATTCCTGGAATTTAACATGTAAAAAAGTAGGACGTATCTTTCTTGTTTGGTTCTTTGGACACTGCATGATTAACAAAAAACACTACTACATTAGCTCACTATCCCTCAAAAAGTGGCATAATCAAAATACACTCCAAATAAATTGCCATTCAGTGTATTCATTTTCCACAGAAGGATAGTATTTTATTTCTCAATGATGTGTCTACATTTTCTTTAGCAAACTTTGAAAGAACATTTGGGGCAAAATTCTTTTTCCTTCAAGTAAAAAAGAAATCCCAAACAAAAAACAACCAACAAACCAAAAACCCCTAAAACAAGAGTAAATAAAGGCTCTGCATTAACACACTGGTATCAAAAACACACATCCACACCACATTTAAAAATATCCTACATAAAACAATCCTTGTTTGCTTATCAGAGGTGCAATTTCTAAACTCAGAACTGCTTACCAATATTCTCCTTGGGGGATGGGGCAAAGTAATTTGAGACACTTCTCCCTAGAACAATTTATTCCTGAAGCCTGCTGAATTTTAACAAAAAATAGTCTACAAGCAAAGGGCATCAGTCGTCATCATCATTTTCATTAAAATCATCGTCATCATCATCGTCATCCCCAACATAAGAAACTGGTGTTTCAACTCTGGAGCCACTGTACTGAGATCCATTGGAACTTGTAGCCAACATCCCATCTCCACCGTTGGAAAAGTCACTGAAAAATAAAAAAAAAAGGCACTTGGCATTGCTTTATGATCTCTCCCGTATCTAGTCCTTTCCTTTAATGAATCTGCCACTGCCACTTTATAAACTGTCTTTAACATATGTCCAAGTTGTCTCCAAGAGGCTGAAACACTCCCCAATAATTTTGAAGTGGTTGTTACTAGGTTTCTTCCTTTAGGTTTAATATAAAGATTAAACCTTTTCACAGGTATCTTATAAATATGTTTTTCAGGTTTCTTCTAAAGTACGCAGTGTTAAGGCTATGCAGCTAAGCTCTTTAGTATTTTTATGTAGCCTTGAACACTTGCAAGTGAATCATGTCTTTCAGAGTCACTAATCTTGATTCAAAGACTTGGAAAATTGAGGAATTAATAGCTTTTCCTTAACTCCTTGATATGACATAGCAAACTGTTATGTGCTGTATTTTTAATTTGAAACTGTTTTCTTCTCATTGTGCAGTATTTTATTTTAATAGAGCAAGAAAATTCCTGCCTCCATTATTACTTGCTATTTTGCCAATCTATTTAATTGTTGACTTTTCAAATAGTTTGATAAACTATTAAACTTGGCCACAAATTCTTGACCAAATATTTTTTTTTTAAAAATCACAAAAATAGTATCTCCCTTGAAAGAAATTCATCATTAAAAAATTGCTTTCAAAAATGTTTGCTAGTAATTTTTTAAATGCTAATCCAACTAATGCACATATTCAATCATCACTTGTTGCTGTATGGAGCCAATTTAATGGTCTATCATCATGCAGAATGAAATTGCAGGGGTACCCCCAAGAAGCTCACAGGAAGAACATATCGAGTAAGACACTTTCAAGAATTTCTGCTGTTCTGCACTTATTCAGCAGCAAGATACAGAGGTATCTGTCTAGCTGTAGCCAGATGACTTACAACAGGTCTGCCATAATTATCTGCAAAAGCAGTTTCAAAAGCAAAGAAAAAAAGAACAAAAAAGAGATTATTCTCGTGTTTCTGTAAACTTGGAAAATACAAACCCAAAATCCGTTCTCCTCTCTTTTCAATAAAAATAGAACTGGATTTCATAACCTGAGTATCCCAGTAAGTAAGACAAAGAAACTGGGATGAAGGTATTGGTAGCAGCATCTTCAGTCTTCTGCAGACTTTCTTTAGAGACCTTGTTAAATAAAAGTACAGCCTTTATTTGCCTTGGCAGCACAACTTGTATTGCCATGAATGTTCACGGCTATTGCCATGAATATTCATATATGTCCTATAATTAAACACAATTTGTCACTCCCCTTTTCCAAATTCCTAAGAAATGGAAATGGTAGAAGTTCTTGTGCTCTCACCAAGATAATGAACCCACTCAGCCTCTGGTTTTTTATTGGTCTCTGGCTAACAGTGGCCTATTCAAATTTCAAAGTCTGAAATACGCATGGGGCTCTTTTTCACTACACCATGCTCATTACCACAGAAGGAAACTTAGTGAAAACAGTAGATTTTAGGTACTGTTCAGCATCTCTAAAGATATTTTGGCAGAATTCTCACTCAAGCTTCAGTTCCCTTGCACAAAACACACAGAACTTAATTCAAGCATTTGTTAAGAACGTCAAACATTTCAAAGATCATAGAATCAATTAGGTTAGAAAAGACCTCAGAGATCACAGAATCCAACTGCTGAGTATTTGACTCAATTTACAACCTTGTGGAGCTCACAGAAGGACATCTTTTTGATTAATACAGCAATAAGAAACTAGTGAGTAACAAAGTTAAATACTAGTTATGGTTTATCATGCTACCACCTTCTGATTGCTGTTTGAAACCCAAAGACCAAAACATTTTCTTAAGTTAGACACTAACGACCAAGGAGTAATCTTTCCAATATTATATCTTTAGAGAAGTATCTGTTTTCTTGTCAAAAACTCTAAACTAGAAAAAAACCCTACACAAACAAACAAACAAACAACACATTCAAGATTAACACCACTCCAACCCATTTTCACTATACAGGAAAAGGATTTCTTTAATGACACTGCTAAGAACCACCACAGAAGTGATGTCTGAGAATAAACTTAAAACACATATCCATAACACACAATCAAAACAGAAGTTGTTTCATGAAGCATATAATATCCAAGTTTCTTTGATGACCGCAGATTTTAAAAATCAATTGAAAATTTCATCTCACCTGGCTGAAAATCTTGTGCCGTTTGATGCAGAACCTGATGAAGATGTGACATATACACTGCTGATTGATCCCTGAGCCATTTCTGTAAAACAAACAACATGCACTCCAGGAAAAATTCCAAACACAACCATCTAATTCAGTGGAAATGCTTAATCCCTTTAAAGTCCAGAAAAGAAGTCTTGCAGCCCAAACAACAAAACATATTGATGTACCATACCAAAACAGCATAATTTTAAAAAAGGCTAGTGTAAAAACAAAATTTCAAAATACGTTTAAAAACCACATTTATTTGGGAGTGAGCAAGACAGATGACTTCAGTATTCATCACATGCTTGCACTTACTACCTTTTGCCTTTGCAAGTGAATCAAGCATAAATACTGTCCTCTTAAAGGAATTACACACTGCCAAGATCTACTTGGGTGGCATAATGCAAAATGTTTTGCACAGAGCAGCAGTCCATTCTTTATCAGTCACTATGTCATTTGCTCCCTAGGGCACAGTAATAAGTAGATAAATTTGAGAACTTGACAGAAATCTTTACCACAATCCACTGGAAATTAACCGATCTAAGGTATCTTCATGTTTTTTCTTAGAGTCCTATACTAAGGAGGAAAACAAAACAACTCTTTTTGGAGTAACTAACCTGTCACATATGGTTCCAGAGCTTTAGGAACCAAACTCCTTGCAATTTTTAGGTCCTCTGCTGAACAGCTTCCAGATTCTAGCCCACAAGCCATTCCCATTCGTTTTAGTACTTCTATATCATCATGAATTTCAAAAGTATTGTCAAAATTAAATAGATATTCAAACCTGGAGAGGAAAAAATGTCTCAATTAGCTTCAATAACTTTATCTACCTTTCCATTTTCAGGAATTGCAGCACTTCAAAAGCTTTATACACAGTGTTAAGTGTGTTAGTGACACATCATACTAAGCAATCAAATTTTTCAAGAATTATGTATTTGCTCATGACTTCTTACATTCAGTTTTTATTTAGCTGATGAAAAACACACCTTTTTGAACCAAAAGTGGGGAACAGCAGTCCTGAAAGCTAAATCAATTTTCAATTCTACTGGCTGGATTGCATGGTGTTAAAGCCAAAGGAAAACACTAAAAACACTACTTAGTTAAGTATGACATAAAATGTCAAGAGAGATGCCTAATATCTCTAGACAGCAAGTCTTAAATAGGTTATCAAATGTGAATCAATTAGTCAATTAAAAAAAAAGCTTTCTGAAATACATGTTCTCAATTTAAAAAAGGCACAAGTAAATTAAGTTTATATTTAATTTTTAACAAATCTACATGAACATTTATTTATATGAACTCAGAGCTCCATCAAAAGCCAGATGGAAAACTTTTGTTAGCTTACTTGTCATTGGAAATACTGCAGTCAATCACTGTCTTCTTGCTGGTGTTCACAATAATAAATGGCAAGTGGATGACAGAATTGGAAGGTGGAGGTCGGTTTGCCTGCTGTTCTGCTTGACGGTTTCGCTGGACAAGGTTCTTAAAGGCAATTTGCTAGAAAAAGCAACAGCGATATCAAAGTATGAATGAAGCTTTTAGGATCACATTAACAAAATCCCACAGATGAAGAATTCCAGCAATGGTTGCAGCAAGTAAATGCAGAAAAGGACAGAGAGCGTTTACCATATTTCTTCATGTTAAGATGCAAGAAGAGTCACTGAACATTAGTATTAAAAAAGACAATACAGTAAAACTTTACTGAGAAAAAAAATGCACATTCTACTAACTACATCAAGACAGTTCCTTGGACAGATCCCTGACAGAATGGAGAGATAACAATGACTGGAAAAATAAATTTTCATATAGCATCCTACTTCCTCTCCATTTACTCTTCCCTACTAGCTACTGCACTTCAAAAAATACACAAATACACCTGAATGTTAATATTGAAACGAATTATATGCTAAAGAAGTTAATGTTTGGGATTTGACTATCTGGCAATAGGTTTCTGAATTACCTGTTTAAGATTAGTGACTTTAACATCTTACCAAAATTGTTTTTTACAATGGAATGTTCCCATTTTAAAAATTAGCAATTTGAGTAATTAAAAACCATTGAAACTCAAGTTATAAATCTTACAGTAAGCTACTGAACAAAAAAAAGGTATTTTTCTGGTCATGAAATCAAATGAAATAAACAAGAATTAAGACCAAAATCAAAGCCAACACAGAGACTGATGAAAATCAGGCAGCTGTTCCACAGCTGTCTGTACTTTCTTTCTGCATCCCTGAAATTCTCATTCCTACTGTGTAGGAAACGCAGCTACCAAGGGATACATTTCAGTGGACCAGCAGCACAGTGACTTGGGAAACAGACTATTGCTTCCCACAGTGTAGTAGGGGAAATCTGGGAAGGAGTTCAGCCATTGTTTCACAGCTGTCAAGCCACTTACACACCAGTGCCAGCGAGTCTCCAGAGAGGCACAATGCAGAGCATTATGGCAGACAACCTCCACAGTCACTTAATTATATCTATGGATGCTAACACGGAAGAAAATTTTACATACAGGAACCGAACTGGAAAATTCAGAGGGTACACTATGAAATACTGCTCCTATCAGCATAAACAGTGTTTAAACATACTTGAAACTCCAAACAAATTCATCATAACTGATGGAAAGTTGATTCCTTCCGCAATAGCAATGGCCAACAGCATGGTCCCAGCTACATAAACAACAGCATTAAATAAAAACTGCATACACCTTATCCTGAAATTCACCTCTAGTCTTCCTAGAAGATTCCCATCCCTCAGACTCAGATAAAAAAGGAGGAATACAGATATAAGTTACCTTGCCCTATAGACAAGAGTACCTTGACTGTACCTGTAGAATGAGTTCTTGTAGTTGAGACTGTTTTTGCTTTATTCTTTCAATTCTTCTCTGTTTCTCCACCTTAAGACAGAAAAAAAGGACTGGTCAGTTTGTTGGTTTTAAGTAGCATTTTATGCCAACATTTTTTCCTAAAATCATTTCAATACCAGAGAATTGGAAGCATGAGATATCATTATCAATCAATCATTAACGTTCTACACATAATTTAGAGAATTAACTATCAAGACACATCAGTACTACTTATAGAAACTAAGAAAAAGCAGAGTTAGAACCCTGGGGAATAAAATACAACAGCCTGTGAAGAAGATAAAAACATCTTTGCAAACAGAAGTTATGCCTCAAGGGGTTACTGGAATTCTCTCAAAGAGGCAAAGGTAGACAAGAAAGATCTACTTGATGTAGAGCCTGTTGGTACTGGAGGTGTTGGAGAAGAGCCATGAAAGGTGCTTAAAGACACAAAACTGATATGGAGCCCAGCTTTCCCAGTGGAAGAAGCTCCCCAGCAGATTCCTACAACGACTTAACTGACAGACTGAGACTCAAACTATAGACAACCAGATGAAGGTGACAAGGTGACAGAATATGCTGGCAATGATGGGTTACTGAGCATAGTAAAAAGAGAGTTTGTCATAAAGCAAACTCAAAGTGTCTTGTAGCACTTAGTGATTACATAATTTAAATTATTTCTGGTAAATATAGTGTGGTATGTGTGAGAAAACAATCGAATCCATGTATACTTTAGAATTCAAACGACATTCAGTAGGGGTCTTAAACTACAGTATCTACAAAATCCATCAGCTCAGTATAACAAGACAGCCAAAAATTTGAATTATTAGGCAAGAAACAGAGAACCAAAGAGAAATTACCACTACATTACTCTATGAAGCAGAATGTTTACATCTTGATTTCTGTAGGTCTGATGGTCCTTTTTCAAGACAAGCATATGAAAGAGTAATCAGGATCATAAGTGATTCAAAACAGACTCCATGCAAGAGAATAATGAATAAATTAGGACTCCACTGAAAGGAGAATGAAATAATGGGGGAGAACATGAGAGATCCCTATAAAACAATTAATAGGATACAGAAAGTGAATAAGGAATGACTAGGTCACCATCACTTCCAATTAAAAAAAATATTCAGCAGACATCAACTAAATATAGTATGTTCAAAACCAAACAGAAGGTATTTCATAAGAAGCTTCTCAGGCACCTGAGACTCACTGACACAAACAACCCAATATTAAAAGCAAACACTGAAAAAAGAGTAAAAATTTGTGGAAGAAATATTGAGGGCTATTAAATAGAAAGATAATGTATCTGCCTCAATTATGCCTCAACCACAAAATTACAAAAGAAAACATCACTAAATACCTTCTCTCATCACTCACAAAATAAATAGGGTTGGAAGGGACTACTGGAGGTTATCTATTCCAACCTCCCTGCTCATGGAGTGTTCCCCCCAAGCACATAACTCAGGATTGTGTCCAGATGGCTTTTGAGTATCTCCAGGGAAGGAGTCTCTGGAATATCTCTGGGCAATCTATTCCAGTGCTCAGTCACCCACACCGTAAACAAGTTCTTCCTCATGTTCAGGTGGAACTTCCTGTGCATCAGCTTCTGCCTGTTGCCTCTTGTCCTATTGCTTGGCACCACACTGAGAAGTGCTTGGATCCATCCTCTGACACCTCCTGTCAGATACTGATAGAGAGTGATGAGGTCCCCCCTCAGCACTCCAGATGTGCCTCACCACGGCTGAGCAGAGGGGCAGGATCACCCCCCCTTGACCTTCTGGCAATGCTCTTTCTGATGCACACCAGGACACCACTGGCCTTCTCAGCCATAAGAACACTGCTGGCTCATGGACAGCTTGTTGTCCACCAGGACTCCCAGGTCCTTCCCCACAGAGCTGCTTTCCAACAGGTTGCCCCCAACCTGTACAGGTGTATGGGGTTTTTCTTCCCCAGATGCTGGACCCTGCATTTGCCTTTGCAGAATTTCACACGTTTCTTCTCCGCCCTTCTCTCCAACCTGTCACGGTCCTTCTGAAGGGCTGCACAGCACTCCAGGGTCTCAGCCACTCCTCCCAGCTTGGCGTTGTCACTGAACTTGCTGAGGAGGCATCTGCCCCTTCATCCAAGTCATTGATGCATAATTTAAACAATTCTTGACCCAGCACTGACCCATGGGGGACACCAGTTACAGGTCTCCAACCAGAATCTGTGCCACCAATCACAACCCTCTGACACTGTCATTCATCCAGTTCTCAATCCCCCTCACTATCCACACTCCCTGAGCTTGCCTATGAGGATATAGTGGGAGACAGCATCAAAAGCCTTGCTGAAGCCCAGGCAGACACCATCCACTGCTCTCCCCTCCTCTGCCCAGTCTGTTATCCCATCACAGAAGGCAATCAGGTTGGTTAAGCACAATTTTCCTTTGGTGAATCCATGCTGACTACTCCTGACCACTTTCTTTTCTTCCACATACTTAAAGATAGCCTCCCAGGATAGACCATTCCATCAGATTCCCAGGGATTGAGAGGCTGACTGGCCTGTAGTTCCCCAGGTCCTACTCTTCCTCCTTCCCAGGTAACTGCTACTCTCAGCCAAGATCCTGAATAGACAGACTGCTGGCCCTGAAAACAACTTATTTTTTTTAGATCCTTAAAATGTGCAACTAGAAAGGAAATTACTCAAGTTAAAAATTCATATGAATGTAGTTTTCTGTTTAGTTTTGATGAAAAACAAACACTCCCCTACCCCCCAAGTGTATACAGTTAAAAAAACAAAGATGCAAAAGGGCATGATGCTATATTAAAAAAAAAATTTTTTAAAGGATAGGATCAAGTCTTACAATTCAGCATTAGGAAATAAGCCAAATAACTTCCTCTCTCCAAAAAACATAAAACTCACTGAGACATTTTTTTATCACATACAAGTAAACTACACTGCCTTACAGACTACTTAAAGACACAAACCTTATTAACTGCCCCACACCCTCTGTTTTTGCATTAGCAGGACATATTTTACCAAATCTAATATTCTAATTTACACACAAAGAACAAGTTTAAGAATATTTTAAAAAATAAATAGTCGATGAGGATGCCCTCAAACTCTGATGTTCCTTATAAACTATTTGGCCTGTTAGGGGTGAAGCTAAACAGTATCAGATAGAATAGCAAAATAAACTTTATTAGGCATGACAGTTTTACAAATTAATCATTAGCCTTCAGAAAGTCACTGTATTACACTCATGGTTTAATTATTCAATGGTTAACAGAACTCTTTCCTCCTCTTGTGACAGCAAATTAACAAGTTGCCACTTTCTTTTTAATTGTAAGATTCCCATCTTAAATGCATGAAACTTCACTATGCATCATTATATTCTACGTTGCTTTTTTTACTTCAGTACTAATATTATCCTACTCTTCTTTAGGACATTATCAGTCATGACATCAAATCCAGCTGGATGAGCCACACTTCCTTTTTTTTTTGCTCCAACATTGCTGGCAATGCCATACTTTGTGAGACAGATCCAAGGAGATCTACTTTTAAAATCCCTCCAGTTAGCTGGTTCCCTGTTCAGCACACAGCATTGCCATCTTGGAACCTCTTCACCTTCCATACTCACCCTATTAATTATGCCCCAATTATCACTCTCTTAACTAATAGTTTTCACTTGGGATGATATTCAAATAAATCTCAATTAATGATTAGACACCCTGTATTTACTTTATCTAGACAGCAATTCAGTATTAAATGAAAAATCAATTATCAGTATCAAACAAAAATTAGAATTATCCCTTTGTAGATAAGGTTCCAGAATACTTTTGTTCCACTTTCCCCCTCACTTTGGCAGCTTCTACACTGATTTTTTTTTTTAGTCATAGACTTATTAAGAATAAATACAAAGTCTCATTCTGTTCTGATGAAGTGAGTTTACTTCAGTAAACCTTAGTAACTTTATTATTCTGCAAATATCAGGATAGTAAAAAAATTCTGTCAGAACTGACAAATCTCTTTCAGTATAAAGCATTTCACTTCGTCCCCAAGACATGGAATAAGGAAGTCTGACATATTCATGTAAGAGAATTGTCACAAAAAGCTACGACCTGCAGCAATGGAGATGCCTGTATATACTGACCTACATGCAATATCTATCATCACAGATCTATTTATCTATTTGGCATCTGGAGAAAACAAATCTTCCTGACTCCTGAGAGCACCACTACTGCAATGTTGGAAATACACATTAATCTTTGACTACCTTCCACTAAGAACCATTTCACATGTAAAAGCTGTATTTGACATAAAAGAATTAAACAAAGACACATTTGAACAATCTGGATGCTGAAGAGTTTTTGTTCAGTACATACAAATAGAATAAAAACAGTCTAAGAGGACCATACTACTCTATTTTGCTATCTGAGAAGATTATAGGCACATATTGTATCAGAACATATTAAAGCTGTAAACATTTACTCAAACACAAAGCCATTGTGAACTTCCAAATGCATATACCTCCAAGTTCTGACATTCCTGAGCCGAGTTAGTAGGTAGACCAATCCATTTGATTTCCTTCTTCTCCTTAGAGATAATGTTCATGGCCATAAGGACATTTAAGGCATCATAGACACGTCGTCTAATATTCTTCTGGTCGTAAGCCTGCTGTAGACATAGTGCATTAATCAAAAATATACCTGTGCCAAAAATATTTGAAAATAAACATATTACAGCAAATGGGTAAACTCGGATAACGTCTGAACTGTTTCATTTAGCAATAGGGTTAAAACAGAAAAATCTCAAAAGAAAATTCTCTTCCCCCATTCAGTTCACATGTAATTGACTTCCCATATACTTACTGATTCATTTGGTGAAATGTGATTATCAGTGGTAGTGAATTCTGCAACCAACTCGTCTGCCACCTCATTGTATGAGGTGGTTCCTTTTCTTTGTACCTTCTCACAAACCTTCATAGAGAAATGACGTAAACCCTTGCCATTCTTCTCGCCTTTTTTGTTCCGCTTCCTAGATATACGTATAATATATATTTTAAGAAGATTTGAACTTTGGAATATTTGATGTCTCTTTTTCAAATACAGGCACACTGCTGTAAAAAACCCAAGCCTTCCCTTTTCTTCTGCTTCTTATCCCTTCCCAACACTCGCTCCTACATTTTTTCCCCGACAATTTACAATATTTATAAACAATTCTAGTATTTTGATGCTGAAACACAATACAAATTTATTCTTTTGCCAACTTTGCTAGCTCCAGTAGAATCACAAAATCATAGAACAGTTTGGGTTGGAAGGGATCCTTAAAGGTCATCTAGTCCAACCCCCCTGCACTGAGCCAGGGTATCTTCAGCTCAATGAGGTTGCCCAAAGCTCTATCCAACCTGGCCTGAAATGTTTCCAGTAGCAGACAATAAATTAACAACAGGGATACTCCTTGAAGAAGACAATAAAGAAAACCTTCCAAACTTCAAGACAAGGAGAGATAAGGAGATAAATACTAAAACATGAAAACTGAATCAGAGGAGAGAACTTTGTTGTCCTTTTTAAAAATTTTTATTTTTAATTTAAAGTAGCACATAGATTGAGCATTTTCTATGCAATTTGATACTGATACTGACTGAACAGATAAAGTCTGGTATTGTTTGAACTCACTAAACATTACACTATTACTATAATACAGATTTGAAGTTATACAGTATATGAAATTGCTATTAGAACTTCAAAGTTACAAGATACAAGCAGTATAACGACGTTTTCTGCTTTGCAAAGTTTTTGAAATAAAAAGTTCCTTGTAACTAGAGGAAAAACACAAGTATCAACAAAATTAGTTTCAGCAAGGGGAAGTCTCAACTCTTACATCTCATTTCACTGTATAATTCCAAAGCAGAAATCTATTTATGTGGAACAGGCCACTGATAATAAATTTAGTCTTAAAGCAACTACATTTAACAAGATGCCCTTAAAACAAGCTTGCATGAAAAAACCACACCAAAAGAATGCATTCCTTGTATTTAATACTTTTTCCCAAAAACGACTACATTCTTATTTCAAATTATACTCTGGGATACCCTTGTTCAATCATAAATAGACTGTATTTTTCTGAAAATACACCAGCATAAGAGAAATCATAGAATGAAGTCAGCAAATTCCTGTGTCCTTTCAGGAGCTAAATTTTCTAAATGTTAGTAATGTCAGAATATCTACCAGAGTTTACAGAAAATATTCTGCATTCTTTTACAAGAAATGAAGAGGTACTCATCATTTTGTGACTACTCCCTATTTTAGTACAATAGACTTCAGTGGAGAAGTGCTCTTGATGAAAAGGTAGACAGACTTTCCCACACTGCTACCCTGAGGAGTACATACACTATCACAACATTTAAAATAAAAGTTCCAACCGTTTATTAACCCTTTCTAGCTTTCATTTTGCTCACCCAGCAGACCACGGCGAAGAATCTCCAGTCTGGTTCTGTGATGCAAAATGTGTGTTAGGTGTATGTGGGCTTCCTACCAGGATAGTATTTTGCGCTGAAGGTCTCTGAGGTGTACCGATAACCTACAGTAAAGGTAAAAGAATTTGGAAAATGGTAAGAATTCCAAGATATTCAAGCGACACAATTGAAATGATGCATTATCCAAACACTAGTACTTTTCTCTACATATTTCTCTTACATGCATCTAATTTATACACACTAGCATAAAAAACTTCAGACTATGGTTAATATAGTTAGAGCACTCCCTAAGTTATGAGCACTTCTATTTTAATCTCCTTAAATGAGGTTTTCATGCTTGCTGGATTTCTTAACACTTTTCAACACCAACTTG
>NW_008238464.1:6461250-6487868 GCF_000691975.1 Corvus brachyrhynchos
CCCAACCCTACCAAATAATGTATAAGGATACTGCAGTAAATTACAGTTAAACTATGAACATAAGAAAAGCTGAAAATCAGTAAAACCAGAGAGAAAATACAGAGCTGTTGCAAGAAGCCTCTCCTCTGATGTCAGCCTCTATCACTAGAGTCAAAACCACTACATTAGAGGTGAGAAAGAGTACGGGTGAACTTCCCTCATGACTGCAGTGAGAGACATCAAATTAGGCAAAACCATTCCATTGCAAACATGTTAAGAGCACACACTTGGCTACAGTCTTCCAGCCTCCAGGTGTGTGGTCCTGAAGATGTGTAAATTTGATCATAAGTAGTAATACATACACTAGCACATAAAACTGTGCCCTCCTAACCTCTGAAGCTAGCTAAACAAAACACCCACTTTTGCAGGTGATGTTTTTTATCTCTGAATTGTTTTAAATGTAACTTTCTAGAAAATATGGATTTAGGGGAAAAAAAAAGATACCATACAGATTACTCTTTTGTAGAAAGATATACCTACTTTTTTGGAGCACATTTATCTCCCAGAGGAAACAGCTGGTTGCATTCCTGACATCAGGTAAATGAAAAAAGCATCAAACAAATCTAAACCCATAACCACCCACAAGCTTGCCATATTTTCCTGCAGCTACATTCCGTCTGAGCAGCAAAACTTAATTTTTCTTCATTGGGCCAGCTTCAATAGTTTAGCCTCAACAAGAGTAAAATACAAAAACTGAAAATGAAACATTACATGTGTGAAAGTTACATATATGCTGCCAAAGGGAGTCCAGTGACTGCTAGATGTCCGTGATTTCAGCTGCCTGGAAAGACAAACAGCTGTATTTTTTTCCCAAATATTCTCTTTATATTATGCCACCTCTCTGAGCAGTTAGCATATAAATTTGTTGCATCCACTTCTGACATCTAGAATATCTTAGGTACTCCTTTCCAGCAGCTTTGTACCATACTTGAAAACTTTCTGTCTCTTATGAAAAGCCAAATAATCTCCTCTATTGCTTTCCATAAACAAAATTTCTGATTGTAGGAAATGGAATTGAGGGTGGGGAATGCTGGCACAGGACACATGTGAACCCACTCACTTTCTTCCCACGAAAAAAAATACTATCAGTATTGATACCAACTGGTCTGTCTCACCAAATGTCTCCAAAGAGTGTGAAAACCACCCATGTGCTATTCAAGTAAGTAGACTAAATGGAGAACTGAAGAACGCTGTTAGCTAGTTTCTATTCCCTAGGACACAGTGACAGAAGACTGCAAGAGATGATTTAACACCTTGCTTGCAGAGAGTCCCACTCTCTAACCCCCTAGCTTACGAATTCCATGAGCAGCCCCATCATGGTACCACATCTAGAATTTCTACCACTCTGCAATGAGATGAAAGCCAAACCAGTATGGGGGCAGGGGGTAAGGACAAGAGGAATTACAGCTGGAGAAAAAACAAACTGACAGCAGCAAACCCTGGACCTCTACTGCACTCAGGAGTGTTCTGAAATAGTCAACACTACTAAGGAAGAAATGAAGTGTGCATTGTTATCCCCTGGTCTTGATACTTTTAAGAAAAGATTTTGCATGCCACCTGAAAGAACAATTCAGTTTCAACATTTAACCCAAGTATGTACACAGTCTCATGACAATGCCCAGAAAGGACCACTGTTGTTCCAGTATGGCCTATGATCTATAAATAAAACACTCTTCTACTGCTGATTACTGATTTTAAATTAAAAGAATGCCTAACTACTCTGAGTTCATTTTTTATGGAATTTATTGATGAAACACCTCCTACTGAGAGACCAATTTCATTCATTTAAACTCACTTGCAAGTGGGTACAAGAAGTAGTTAAGTCACCCCTGCTGCTGGAAAGACAGCACAGTGAATGATCTGCACTACATCTGAACAGGTGAAGGGGTACAGTTTATAGATTCAGGCGGCCTCAATTATAAAACTCTCCTTAGACCCAGCTTAAGAGATGGGAAAGGCAGATAGGAAACTGCTTTCCTATCAAGTAGAAACCCAAATATAAGACATTCTAGTTCAGATGTTTGTAAGTTACAGTTGCTTTCCAGAAGATTGAGACCAATTCTATTCAGAACAACAAATTTTAATTTTGATTACAGCAAGAATTAGTATAACCTATGTATTATCTATTGCATTATAAGAGTCTTTGAAACATCTAATTCCATATATCTCACACAAAGCTCGAAATAAATATTTCAGCAAAAGAATACTTAAATTAAGCAGTAAAATATAATTCTGTTTTCAATTTTGTTCCACCTAACTCAAATCTCCATAAAAATGTGTTTATGGACTTCATTTACATTTTCCTACGCCAGAATTCAAAGCACAATCTGAAAGAGACACTGACTTTAAATGGGAAGACTAACAAAAGATAAAGCCACCTGAATAGTGAGGTAACAATGTTGATTTGAGAGTCATCTTTGAATTTCTTTATGCAATACACATTTTTTTAACATAAGTCTATTAAAATTAGAAACAAACTTAGATTATCTGCCCATGATAAGTGATACAGACTACCAAGATACATCAGATTTGCAGTGTATGTAAACAATACTGCAAGCAATAAAAACAATTAGAAAACCAACCAACCAAACAAAAAACCCCTCACAAACAAAAAAAACCCCAAAACAAACAAAAAACCCCCCCAACAACTCAAAAAAAGCACACGCCCCACAAACAAAGAAACAATTTTTAAAAAATCCCAACAAAGTCTCCTTACCACTTGTTGTGCAATGTTGACATTAGACTGTCCGAATGTTTTTGGCAGGAGCTGTTTTCCAATCGTATTTACTGTAGAAGGATGAACAGCCAATAGAGAAACAACCCCTGAAACAAATACAAGTAGAGAGCTTCAGGTCAGCATATTGTATTATTTTAGCAAATAGTCTCATCTATACTACCCATGCATATTAATGGCAATTAGCCCTGAAACATGTAGTCTCAATAGAAATGTAGCATTTACACATTTGAAGCAAAAAAAGAAATCAAGATACACAGTATGTTCTCTCAAACTTTCTTCTATATAACCTGACAGGTCAATGACATAATACGCTTTAATTCCTTGTATTTCAATTTTTCTCTTAAAGAACAGTAAAGGAGGCAACCAGCATTTGACAAAAAGCATAAACCTCTCTTCTTCTACCCTTATCCTTTGTGGCTATTGAAATATTTTTCAGTACCACCCAACAAACATGCCCAATGCCATAGCATACAGCATAGCCTTCTGAGACATGCTGATCCACAGGAGATAAAATTTGGCTGGAATGGGCCTTTCCAAGAGAATATTCCCAGCTTTCCTCTAAGTGTCGCCTCCCAGCTGAAGGCAGGGAATTAAAGAACAAACAGCTTCAAGCATCATTACTTCAGAAAAATACATGCAACTCAGCAGACAGACCCTGCAGGAAAGGTTGTGCTCTCTCTGTTCATAACCCATATGCAATCAGCACTGGTAGGTAAAGCAAGTCTTAAGCCATGTAAAAGATAAATCAAAAATAATGACCCAGGTCACCAGCAATTTGATGCTCCATGATATAGTTTAGAGGAAAGAACCCCAAACCCACAAATTCAATACAAACAAAAACCCCCCAAGCAACAACAAAACAGAGGGGGAAAAAAAAAAAAAAGCAACAAAGACTCACTACAGTAAGAAAATAATAGACAAATCAGTCTTAAAATACTGGAGACATTTTTTTTTGCCAAATCAACTTTTAAGTGTGGTTGTCAGGTTCAGCAGTTGTTTCTCTGAGATCACTTTTAAAGGGGCCAATGGGGTCAGAAGGGTTTGGTACAACTCTCATTCTCTTTTTCTCACTGTCCAACATAGATGCAATAAATAGGCATTTTTACAAGGGTTGTATCAGGAGGGCCCTGACTGGTCCTTGATGCCTATCATCCCTCTTTACACATTCAGGAAGTCTACAGGAAGTTGAGGACAATTCAAATCTTGTTTAAGCCCTTGCTTTCCAGAAGGCTTGTATTTCGCAGCTGCTATTACTACACCATGTCAAAGGGACAGTTTCACATAAGAATCTACTCTCAGTGATCAATCTATTCCCAAAGAGGATGCAGCAGTATGTCCTTCTTCCATTATTAACCAGCTTCCCAGTGCTCTTTCAGAAAGTCAGCAGCTATCCAGTTTGTAACATAAGTCTATTATGTCTTCCTGTCCCATCAAGTACACTCATCACTCTCATGACCTGAATTGTGTTTGTTCTTCCTCTCTGCAGAATACAATAAATCAATATAAACTACCCTGGCTAGCAGTGCTTATGTAGCTTCTTCTCAGCTTCCTGGAAGGCTTTTTTTTTAAACTTCTCCTCATTTCTTTAAAAAAACAAGTGCAACCTGAAGACTGTATTTCCAGTATAAAACAGGAATTGTAACTGCTTTCCAAGGTTAAGACACCTCATCTATTTGATCATCTTCCCAGAATCACAGAATATTCTGAGTTGGAAGGGACCCACAGGAATCATCAACTCCAACTCTTGAGTGAATGGCCTATACAGGGATCAAACCCCCAGCCTTGGCATTATGAGCACCATGCTTCAACCAACCTTCCCTTACCTTTGACAGTCCTTGCTGCCCATGCTTTCTAGCTCTCCTGCCCTTTCTATTGCAGGTGACAGGCATACGTACAGTATTCATGAATGCTTTATGTTAAGGAATGCCATACGTTATTTATATCTCTATAACTCATTTTCTATTTTATTACCTGTTCCTTTCCAAGTAATTCAAAATTCAATGTGCTTGTTCCCCACCAAACACTGATAGCACATTTTCATTAATATAAGCTACGATGACTTCAGCATCTTCCTTGGGTGCTAATAGCTCGCTTGGGATACTCACTGTACCAAGTTCAGTTTTCACCAGTTGTTGACCCAAGGGAGGACCATCCCATTCTATCACACCTTAGTTTACCAGGCTGATGAAGGACCTTGACAATAAAATTTATTATTTTTAAAAAATCCAAGGACACCACTCTGATTAGATAATCCTTATCCACATGGTTGTTGACTCTTTCAAAGCATGACTTTAAAAAGACGTAATTGCAGACCCTCCCTCCAGAAAAGCCCCGTTGAAGGCCATTATCACATCTGTCCACACTGTACTGCTTCTCTGTTACACACTCAACCGAGCTGCCTAACACAAGTGTAACTTACTCATCTGCAGTTATCTGAGCCCTTCAGGAATTGGTGCAGGCTATGTGGCTCTGTTTCTTCTGGTACTGTATCAATTATACACATACCAAGTTACAAGGATAGAAGCGCCACTGCTAGCTCCTTTAAGAATTCAAAGGTAGACAATTTTCTGACGAGTGTTACCCATTCATGTTATGAATTTTTTCCTAGGACAGCTTCCAAATATTACTTCAGTAGGACAATTTCATAAAGAACAATACTGCCATGAGACCCTCTACAGATGCACTTAAGAGACTTAATTATTCTGGTATGTTTAAAAATAAAGTAATTCTTTATGCTATCTTGTCGTTTATTAAAAAAGTTTACACAGTCAACAAAGACAACAATGTCGTGATGATGTAAGTCAACACAAGTGCAGAGGTCAGGGTCAGTGGTTAGGAAGCAGATGCTCAGGAAAGCACCAGGGGGTCTGGGCAGACAATATGCTGTGTGTAACCCAGAGGTGTTCCCCTATGCTAACAAAGACTTAACCACATCCTGGGCTGCATTTGGAAGAGTACAGTAATAACTGATTATTCTCTCTTCTTTCAGCACTCCTTACACTGTCCCTGGATGACTCTGCTCAGTTGTGGGGCCCACAGTGCAAGAGAGGCATTAGCAAACAAGAGAGAGTGCAGCCGGAATACACCAGTGTGCCTCAGGTACTGGAGTATATCCTGCACAAGGAGAAGCTCAGGGAGCTTGGTAAGTGCAGCCTCTGGAAGAGAAGGTTAAGGTGGAGCAAGGGGTGTTATTTGCAGAAATCTAATCACTGCCTTCAACTATTAAATGGAAATTATAGAGATGATAGGACACAACAAAAGGAAAAGAGGGAATGGTCACAAGTTGCTGCACAGCAAATTCCAACCAGGGAAAAATGCCAAAGGCAGTGCACAGCAACAGGCTGCATAGGAGGTTCCTTGGTGATACACAGCAAAATTCAAGAACTGAAGGCTCTGTGCGTCAAAGCTGACCCTGGTTTGAAGGCAAGGTTTATTAGACTGCCTCCAGCCTCCTGTTATTATTAATTTAATTTTCTGAACAGAAATAGCTATCTTGCAACTAAAACATCAATGAGAAGGGAAGAGCACACACTATGTTTCTTTAAATTTTTTAATTACATTAACATTTCCTGTGGTGCTGTGCCAGAATTCATGCAACTGAACCAACCTAGCTCTATACAGAAATGACAAGGTTCATCTTTCTGTGCAGCACAAACTGATTGGCAAGGAAACATAAATGTAAGTGAAAGAATAGTAACATGAGCTTCACAGTTCAAAGCAAACTCAGAGTCAACTTGTAAAAGCTATCATACAATATACAAAAGAGTATAAGTGCTCAATTATACAGAAAAAAAGACTTTTTTTAAAAGGATATTTTCAATGTCTCTGTCCAAGTGTATTCTATTTTCTCATTTGCCTCACATACAAACATTTTTCTCGTACTCATCTGCATTTTCAAAAGCTCATAATATGTGGGGGGTTTTTGTTTGTTAAGTACAAGCACAAGTAATTGTATCAACTTAGATCTGCGAGTGACTGACAGCTCAGTTTCTCAAACAAATCTTACTATTAACTTCTTAATTACTGTTACTCTGCCATCACTGCAATCCCAATAATCCTGTACTTTGCAGACAACATACAGTGTATATAACAGCATGTAAAAATTAAAACCACAAGTTTGCAAACAGTTTTGCTGGCATCAACTCTGCTTTCTTTTCAAAACAAATACTGCTAGTTGTGATGTATCTTTTTTTCCCCCCTGAAGACTTTGAGAGCCACAGGAAAATGCCATGTAAAGCAGAAAAAAACAGTGTATACAGAAGGATATTACTACTACTACTACTACTACTACTTACATTCTCAATGTCCCAAATGTTTGGAAAACTACTTTTAGTAACTTATAAGCAATCATTAAACCTCAAGGGAGGTAGAACTTCATTAATATGATGTTCCAGAATACCTCCAAATACAAGATGATGATTCAGGTGGAATCAAGGAATAACGGCATAAAAAACTTGCATATCAAAAAAAGCAGTGCTCTTTAATGAAACCTGTTATTTATCTGTCTACAAACAAGTAGACAGATAATCTGTGTTACTGGTTAACTGGACCTTTGCTTGCATATAAAAACAAACCAAAAAGTTTTACCAAAAAGAAAGAATCCATTGCAGAATTTTGGCAGTTTAAAGGACTGGTGATACAGTTAATTAAGAACATTTTAAATAACTTAAGATGACACAGAAAAAAGACACAGTACATCTAAAATCAAAGAAACGAGTGCCCTTTGCAGACAATGAGGCAAATCTCCTGAAAAGCCGACTGCTCCAGTTCTTGAAACAGCAGCGACTTTGAATTTGGTGTTCAGGTTAGAGAGGATGGGCTGAGGTATTCCTTGCCTCAGGAGCAGAAATTCCATTCATTCTAGATGCTGTACCATTTTCTGAAGTAATCTGCCTTTATGTTTTCTTTACTTGTGAAAGAGAGAGCAGTCAACAGAAAAACAACTCATTCCCTCATAATGCAGTCTCTAACAAATTTAAGTTTTGACAGACAATAGAGGTGACAGTTATATCCTGGGAGCTGATTCCTCAGACGTCACTCCTGTAACGCGGAAGTTGTTAACGTCTCTGTCGTGAACATCACAGATATTTTATGTTATTTTATTAGTTAGTTGTATGCTAACTTTCAGAAAACTGAATTCTTTTTGAAGGTATCTGTGTGACAACACAGATGATTGTCTCCAGTTGCATGTCAAGTCAAGTAAAAGCACCTGTACTTACTGAACAAGCCACACCACCGTTTTAAGACAACAAACGTGCCTGCACAGCAATTGGGAGCTTTTGTACAGACATCCATGTCTCCCAGTGCGTAGTACTCATTAATTGCCTACATGAACACAGACTTCTATGTGATTCTTACATCCTTAGATATGACTAGTAATAGTTCAGCTATTACAAGCCAGTTTTTCCAAGTCTGTGTTGAAATAAACTGGGGTTTACTTTTAGACTTTCCAAAATACCATTTCTACTTCCAGCAACAGTTTTATTTCCTTAGATTGACTTTAGACAATAATTGGATTTACCTCAGCTGCCGTAATACATATGCATTTTATAACCAATTTCAAACATGTATCTGTTTGCTGAAGCATAATTCATGGGTTCTGAAAATTGATCTCTAGTTCTATTCCAGAGGAACAATTCTAGTCACTGTTAAAAATTAGGGTGAATGAATTTGCAAGTAAAAGTAACAGTAACATTTCACTGCAAGTTTCTTGTCATATAAATAAAAAGAACAAAACAATCTTATAGTTAGGCAGTGTTGAAATATGAGTCTAAACACACCTTAAAATGTTACATATTTGACTTTGATTTTTTCAGATCTGAAATGTAACTATATTTAGCCTATAAATTTGAAACCTTGTTTTAAAGTGTAAATGGTGAAAGGAGCTACAGTACATATCCTACAAGCATTTTCTGGTTACATACCAATAATGCCACCTACTGGCATAAGAGAAGATCCAAATTTTCTTTCCGAGTAATTTTTAACCTAAGAGCTTTAATTTCAATACAATATTAATACCACTGGTTACCTTTTCCCTTGCACCCATCTGAAGCAAGTAATTTCTTTCATCCAAATTTCTCCACAAGTGAGGTGCAGGATTAGAATTGAATAGTGTTCTATTTAATGCTGAAGTATCAACACTAATCTGAATATGGCAAGGACCAGAAGAATGTGGCAGTTTTCTCCAAAATGTAACCTCCACGAACAGCAAAATTTATTGGTTTCTAAAATTCACTGTCAAATACCAATAGAAAACACAAACTCATGAGGAAGTTTTTACTAGTTCAGCCCCTATTAAAAATTCTTTCTGTCCTTCCAAAACTTATGCTTTTGCTAACTCTCAAAATGAATTAGCCAGTTGGAAAGCACCTTCCCAGTTACCAAGTGAAACAAAGCTTTCACAGTCATACTGTTTTTTCAGGGCTATATGGAGTGTTACTCTCCAGTAATGGAAATACACAGGGGTATCAGAAACCACGGGCAAATTTACAGGCAACCTTTTCTGGAGGTTGTACAAGCACTGGAAAAAACACGAGTTGCCATCTCATTTCTACCACATATAGGCTGATACCTCTTATTTCACACTAAAGATGGTTTCGAAGAAATAAATCTTTAGAGCATTTTCTAGAACAGTATTTTATGTGCATGACTAATTTATTCAAAACTGTATGCATTACTCACTATAAACAAAACCTTGTGGGGTTGTTGTTTGGGTTTCTGGGGCTTGTTGTGTTTTTGTTTTGGGTTTTTTTACATACTATTTTCTCCTCTTAACACAAATAAAGTCAGTCTCTGCTTTAAAACAAAAATCCTAATCTGGAGTTCATGGTTGAGACCAGTCTCTCCAAAATGAGCTACTGCTGAAGCAAAAAAGGTTGTCTACACTGGTAACCTGTTTCTGACAGTGGACATTCATGAATAGTCAGGGAATGAATGTATGGATAGGACTTGCATACAGAGATTATTCTCAAACATACCCTCTCTCTCTCAGATTCCAAAACTTTAGGACTTTTTGAGCAAGAAGTTGTTCAGCATAACTGTTCAGCAAGATGGTTTTGTCTCTTCTTCGTTATTCACCTAAGAAACAACAGCAACATACCCTACCACCAAAACTCAAGTCTGAAAAGAATTTATTCATTTACCATGTTTTCTGCCTGTGCAGATTAAAAATTTACAGAAATTCATTCACAACCTATTCTGAAAGCATTGTAACAAAACTGTTCAGGCTGTGAGAATTTTTGCATCATAACCTGTTTTGGCCAGAAAAGTCAACCTTGGCTTATCTATCATAGTTGACTCATATACCTACCACTTAGTCACATACCTTATAGACTGCTGACAAGGATGTTACAGAACCATTTCAGTTACAATTTTCCGCTCTTTCTCTTTAACCCTGTTTTTGCAAGCATGTCCTTATGACCCAGCACACAAGTCATTTTTTGTCCTGTACCATCCCCCTAAAACCTTTATTCCTCTGACAGCTGAACTCCTCCTCCTTTCACATCTGGCTAGCAACAAGTAGAAACTGAAGCAAGTAACAGATTTCTCTGTCAAATTTTCATTCTTAATTCACTGAGTCTTAAAGTTGGACTTTTCCAAAACTATGATGGAATGCACCCTCTGGTATTACTAGTCCAGGGACCAGGAGTGCTGTAGGAGCGTAAGAATGAACTTCAAAAAAGCAGCCAGGCTCCTGCATTCTCCCTCAAGAGCCTGCCCAATTACTGCTGTCAAGGGCAGCAGATTGGGTTAAACAAACCACTTATCCAACACAGCAGGGAGATTTGATCCCATAACCAATATCAATCATGCAATGTACTCTCAATCTCTTTCTTGTGATTGACTTGCAACTTTCAGAAAAGACTCTTTCGTTTTAAGAAATACAGATTCAAAGGGGAAGGTGGAGAAAAAACAAAACAAAACAAAAATCCCAAACAAACAAACAAACCCACCAAAAAAACCTTTTAATGATGACCACCAGAAAAGAACATGAAGATTTTTTCCCTAACCACCTTCAACTGATCCTAAAACGTATACCAGATACACTTCTGCTACCCTATGGAAAACTTACTCCATGATTGCTCTGGACTGAATCCTCTCCATTGTGAAATTAAGAGAAATTTTGCACAGATTTAAAAACATAGCAGAGGACAGCACTTTGTTGATATAATGGCATGCAATGCAGACAGCTACTTTTAGAGACAGCATAGTACTTTTGTGTATAGTTGTCAGTGTCAACATTTAAAGACTGGACAAATACCCCTAAAAATTATAAAAAGTGGTGAACGAAAAAAAGTGCTACTGTAGTGAATAAATTCTGATACATACCTGAGCACTTTAGTGACAAAATATTTGCAGCTTTAAGCTCTGATTGACTACAGAGCCTGCACATAAAACACAGACAAGCTAGAGACAAAACATAAACTGATCAAGCCAAGAGAAATAGTTGTTTCTTCTCAATATTAAGAATTAGTTGCTGTCTATTAACTTCAAAGAACTCCCCTAAAAGCAATGAAATGCAGAAATTGACTGAGGATAGTCCAGTTTGCTGTGTTATACATTGAGAGTAGAGCTCGACTCTCAAACTGGACAAGCTGCAGGCCTATAATAAACTATTTAATAACTTGAATTTATTTACAAAATTCTGTAAGCAATAAAATGCCCTCCAATTTGACCACTTCTACTTAAAGAGCTATGTAATAATGGAAGAGTCATATCTCCAATTCTTGCTGTCTAGACTGCACTGTTTTGACTAGCTCTCCACTGACTGTAACAGGGTCTAGACACAGATGCCTATGTGGGTGCAAAATGTACCCTCCCAAAGTCTCTGCCCCAAAAAACATCAGTTTTACTGCCCACAGGGTTAGCACATATGGTACAGCTGTTAAGGACCAGGTACCTACTTGCACACTTTAGCTCAGGGGTTTGTGACTGTGCTTACAGATAAACACCTGCACCAGTTAATACATGTCTTTACTCAACCCTTAGTGCCCTCTCCACAAAATGAAGAACAGGACAGATTAGTTGCATACCCCCCCCATTCATAAAGCAATGTATACTTTAGACAAGGAAGCGTCCAAGACAGAGTCCTGTGAGATGCCAGTAAGATACTTGCTGTACCTAGTGGTGCTGACAGAAATTAAATGGGTTTCCTGAAATGGTATATAAAATACTAGAGCAGTAATACTAAACGAGTTCACCTGAACTGGACCACAGGTTCATCTGAGAGTACTAGAGTATTCCAACAATGCTTAAAGTCAGTAGATTAGTCAAAAGTAAGGTTTATAGACAGTGAGTAAATGATTGTCCTAATATACATTTTGCCCTCCTTCATACAGCCTATCAAAGGACACCATCTGTCACACACAAGAATAAAGCAGACTGTCATTATTTGGAAGGAACAACAAATGAAAATGGCCATTTCGCCAAAATACCTTGTGAGATGCCTATGAACCAAACATGATGTTGCATAGAAAAATTACTGATCTCTCTATACAGAAACGACTGACACTTCACTTGTGAGACCACACATACTGTTCTAGTCGCTTGTATTCGAGAAAGTTGATGAAAGCAATCGAACAGGCTCAAAGAATGACAGTAAGGAAAACACGGAGGACAAAGAGCTCATCTGATGAGCAATCTAGGGAACACTGGCTAGCTGACCTGTCAAACTGGTAAAGACTGTTAAGACACCCAACTGTTATTTATGAAAAGTATGGAAACATACTGGAGGAAATTATTAACCTGAGAAACAATTGTCACCAGCAGAATGCATAAACTGACAAGAATATACTTTACTGGAATTAGAGAGGATTTTTACCGTCTCACTGTGGAAACAGCCCTCCCATAAGAATATACAAAATGCAGTCTTCAAATGTAGCATTATCAGTTTACAGAAGAGCCTACATGGCATAGCTGTCCAGAACTGCAGGTGGCTGGAACTCAGTGTTGCTTCTGTTTTTTCCCTCAGCTATGCTAATTGTGAAAGTTCAGCTCCTAACTCCCCAAATGTTTAGGTACTCTCAGTTTTTGAGCTCACGTATCAAATTCAAGTTCAAATTTACATCCTGTGTTTTATTAAATTGCTTAATGACATTACATTATCATACATGCACAGGCATTATCTGCAAGTCCAAAACAGGGCTGTTCACAATGTATTTTGAGATAGTGCATCCACTCTGCTGCAAGCTTATCATAAAAACTGTCATAACCCATTTTAAACTTCTACCCTCCTGCATTTTTTTTCCATTTGCTGAAACACAGTGCCCCAAAGATGTTTCAGAACATCCTGGTCTTTATACTTAAAAACAAGCTACACTAAGGAGATCATATACGGGATGACAAACCACCACTTAACTGCACCTGTAGTTTTAAGACAATTATAAATCACAGCAAACCTACAGTTTGCTTAATGATCATATAACTTAAGAAAAACTTTACAAAAAGTATGCTAAGAAAGCAGTTTAAAGCCAGTAATATGCATAACAACTAAAAATCAAGAAATGGAGAGTCTTACTATGAATTGTGTTCTTACCTTTTCCAGGACTTAGGTTTTGGTCTATAAACACCTTAAGCTCTCCATTGGTTTCAATTAGTCCAGCCTGTTAAAGAAAGCAACTTTTATTAAATTTACAAACACAGATAGCCTTTTATTATTAAAGATGAAAGGTATCTTACCAGAAGCCTCTACTGCTACTACTCTCATTCTGTTACAAATATGCCACTATGTACTGTTTGGGGTACAGTACTTGTCAAATTTTAAGGTCTAGATTTTATAAACACCATATTCTTAAAAAGCAAGCAGAAAACCAGTTTACACCTACTTCGCTATTTGTGTCCTAAGCTCTTACAGTGTGTATGCACTGTTTTAACAGACAGCTGAACACCCTTCTAATCTGAACCACTGATACTTGCAACTATGCCTTTCTCTCTGTAGATACTACCTACCTAATACATAAGGTAAAAACATTATAGCAAAAACAGTACAGAGGGTGGAGAGTGCCTTTGGCCATTTTAATCGGGAAAAATATCATTAATAAGAAATATCTTTAGCTTTTCAATTATTATTTTTTTAAAGATCAGAATACAAACCACTTAAGAGAAAAAAGCTATAGGGTGACACACGGGTTTATAAAGTCATCACCATCCTTCAAGAAAGCTCACAGTAGTGGTTACTTTTCAAAATACTATTAATTTTTGAATAGAGAACAGGATGCAGTGATTTCTTTGTATCTGCAGACAAAACAGTTCTGAAAAAAGAAAATTAATAAACACAGGACACACTGTTTCCATTTAGAAACAACAGCAAGAAAGCCAACATCTGTACCTAACCACAGCGTAGCCTGTGGTGTTCCAGAGGCTGAAAAGTCCTCAGGCTGTATTTTGCACATAGCAGGTACGTGCAGGCTGCCAACAACCCTGAGCAAGAATCAAGTGCTTTGCTGTCAGTCAGCAGCAAAGCTTCTCCCTTAGAAGTCTACCTGAAGAGCCCTACTTGCCATCTGCCAGTAGTTGGGGAAAACAAGAAAGCCACTAGATGATGCTGTGGAGCCATTATTATCCAGGTGTATCAGACCAAGGATTTCTTACAAAAGACAGGGAACTTTAAGAAACAGGAAACTTTCTCTCCTCAGTGAACAAGGACAGAGGGGGGAGAGAAGATGATAGAGCATTGGGGACAAGCTGGAATTCTGCAAAAGACAAATTTTGCTAAGAGAGGCACAAAGAGCAGTGGCCTGTAATGGCATGGCAGCAATGAGGACCTGGTCACATAAAGAAAACGTGAGTAGACAGCAGAAGTGCTGGATAGAATGAAGAGCCTGAGGCAGTTCTGGCCTCCATTCCCCCCCTCCTAAAAAGTAACACAATAGCATAGTTTTAGGGAGGCTGCAACAACTTTTCAGTTATTTCAGAACACTGCCTGTTGGCCTTCTTCCCCACAGTAGGGATTTCAAAGATCCACTCAGTTAAACAACAGTTTTACCACCCTATTCAAAGGCACCAGAATTCTTTATAAGCCCAACTCTTTATCACACTTAACTACCTAATTCAGAAAGGCAACAGACTACATCAGACACTTCCAAAGAAAAAGGTATACTCATCCATATGACACCAGTATTGTGTACAAAGATGTTATTAGAGTTACACTACAGCAACATGACATTCCAGAACACTGGAACCCTGTGGAAAACATGAAGAAGAATTTTTGGGTAAGTGTTACCTTATACTCCCATTCTATCTAAATTTCACAACAGAAGTGTTAAACCAGGCAGGAAGTGCAGCCTCATTGTCATCATTTCTTTAAATGCAGTACTTAAGTTTGCATTCCACAGCAGAAAGAGGCTTATATTCAAGACACCTGTAAATTCTCTTTTACATTAGAGTAAAAAAAGATTATAAATGAGACTGGAAAAGCATTTAATTTATTGTGGTTTTGATCAGAAAATCACCAAGAAAATGGCTATTTTAATATGTAATGTCTTTCCTTTAAGCACATGAATTTAATAATTTTGAATTATTAAATCCATTCATTGGTTTAATATGCAAAAGCAAACCTGCACCAAGTGCACGTCAGTTACAGTGATAATCCAAACCCAAATATTTAAGCTGTGATATTCAGCAAATTCAAATACTAATGCAAATCACTATTTCAGTAATTGGAAAACTAAGCAGTTCAGTAATCAATTACTTATTGGTCCCTTCAACTTTCTGGGTTTTTTTTTTCAATTGGAATGTCTCCAGCATAATCTTCTCTATTCATTTGAAGTACTCAGCCAACCAACATCATAGTATCAAATGATCTCACAAACTTCAAGTTTTCTTCTGCATAATTAAAGCATATAGTGAAAAAATATTACCCAAAACAACATGCAACTCCAAAACCCATAATTTGATCTAGCATTACAAAGGCTCAGGTTAATGCTACGTGCCCTATACCATGCTTTTGTGTGACTGAAATGACACAAGTCACTGAAAAACTGGAGAACAGCTGGGGAAAACACCGCATTTAATCAGTAAAAGAAAACAATTTGTGAAAAACCAGAGAATAACAATCACTGAATAACAAGAAAAATCCCCTCAGGGACCACAATACTAATGAACAGTATAGAAGTTATAGTTCCACCATCCTTCTACCAGTGTCTTACTAAAGGTTCACCTCTAGCAGTTAAAATGGCACATTCAACTCATTTGTAAGCATATGCCCAGAAAGACTCCAAGTAAGGTATTTGGAAAGAATACTGTGTCTCCCACAGCAAAACAGCATTGCCAGCTGCTATTATTCATAGTGAAAACTGATTTCTAGTGAAAATTCTGTTATTCCAGCCCCAGTATGCTCTTCACACTTCCAGACACACTTTTAATTCTAAGGTTAGCAAGACTTATCACTGGTTGAAGAGACAAGTTTTGGTGAAAGAAAACTGAAAAGCAAAACTTCCATCCCATACAGAATTCTGGTCTCTTCGTTCTGAAATGGAAACAGTAGACAAAACATCTCTCAGTCTGCATTTCAAGGACATTCTCACTATTTTTCAAGCCAGGTTATTTTGGAGGAAGCATCAGGATTACTCCTCTGGGACCTATGGAGCATAGTGCCCAAAAGAAAGAAAGAAAATAGAGGAAAATGTGACTATAGCTCCCATTCGGTATATTATAGCCACAGGTTCACAACGCACCCAAAAAAACCTCAAAAAAAAAAAAAACAAACAAACAAAAAAAACCCAACAAAAACCCAAAATACTACCAAAACCAAAACCCACACACACACAAAAAAAAAAAAAACCCACCCGGGAAAAGGTGGAAAGCCCAATGGAAAGGTAACCTTCTGTAAGGAAGGGTTAAACGTCAAGGATTTTCTATTTTCTGATGAGAAAATAGACTTAGTTTTTAGGCCTTATCAAGCTACTTATAACAAGGTATTTGGATTTTTACTATTTTCCTTTGTATTCTTTTTGTATTCCACATTTTCTTATCTTCTCACGATTCTCAATCTCAGGTTGCATTACCTCCTTTGGTGGTGATCTTTGGGCTGCTTGAAATAATAATGCTCTTAGTATCTGATTTGGAAAGTTTATTAAGTGTGTGCCACTTCACAATTCAGTGAAGCTTTCCTCTTCAAAGACACATGTTGGCAACGTCTACTTCTCTACGGCTACATGAAGAAACCCCTATAATCCTAAACAAGCAACAGATACAGATACAGCCTTTCTCCTTAACACACTACAACAAAGCCAACAATGATTTTAAAAGATAGCTTTTGACATCCAACACAGCATCTAAACTGTAGTAACTTAATATCTTCCCACAGATCACCAGAAAGGAGGGTAAAGCCCACTGGATAAATTAGTAGATCTGGTAATTTGAACTGCAGAAGCTGTGGTGGAGTGGAGATCCCAACCATCACCAAGGTTTGGTCTCAGCTCATTGTTCAGAACTCCTAAGGAAAAGAAATTAACTGAAGGGCTAAACATATAAAAAAATCAACTAAAGTTAGCTTTGGCCTGCTATGAGATCATCGGCAGTCCTAAGGACTGCGAAGTCTATTTTTGTTTTGTTTACAAGTGAAAACTGAAAAGCACTACAAGTGCCCTCAGCCAGAAAATCAGTAAACTGGGAAGTATCTTTTTGCTGGGACTGAAGTTAATCTAAAACACAATTTTCTAAAGATGCAGAGAATTTCAGTTATTAAAAAGAAGTCTCTAGGGACTGTGAGAGAATAATTTAGTATCTTACTAACAAGCTACTCCTTGCAGTCTCTGTAGTTATGCATTAGAAAATCAATATCCTTACAACAAAAATATAATTTCTTCCATAGCTTTCCAGCATTGCAATTCAATTTGTTAATAAAAATTGGCATCAAATTATTCACTAAACCTTTAAACTAAACAGGAAAATATGCAAGGTGAATTTGGACTAAAGGACAAGGAACCTATAAAACAAGAAGTTTATCTGACAAAAACAAGACTGAACGAGTACATGTGCTATGTATTTCGGATTTAATCTGAGGCACATTGTCCCACACTACTTTAACTAAATATCGGGAAGGGTGGTTTTGTGCCACAGAAATTCCTCTTCTACCTTGCTTCTCAGTAATGAGCCCATTTTAAGAACAGTAACTGAAAAAGAACTGAAAGAAGAGCAAAAAGGGTAGAGACACGTGGAAACAGAGGTACCTGCTACAAGGTTATTCCTCAGAACAGAAATTTTCAGCTGTCAACAGCAGATTAAGCCCACAGAGCACAGAGGCACAGGACTGGGTTTGACAAGAGGTACAGGTGCCAAAGATACAAGAATGGTTGAAGAATGGGAGCCAGAATGGGATGGTCTGAAAAAGAGACAATTTTGGGACTGTCTGGGAAAGACACAAAAAATGAGCTAGAAAATCAGATGGAAGAATTAGGAGTTGAGGTAGAGGAACTGTGAGTCACTGAAAAAGTACAGGCAATACAACTGATGAGAACCTAAGAAAGCTTTAATGGAACAATGAGATCAAATCCTGTGAGAAGGGATGACCATGGGAAGTGGGAAAACGAATATAACCTAAACTACAACTGAAAGGGGAAATAAGCTGGGACTCAGACAGAGAAGTTCAAAATAAACTAGGAAAGAAGTAGCGACAACAGAATCAGAAAACGGAGAAATTGGGAAAGGAAAGCATTTCCACCCAGAGCTTGTCAGAGACATTTGGTGGTGTTGGGTTGATGGTTGGACTTCATGATCTTGGAGGTCTTCTCTAACCACAACAATTCCACAGTTCTATGACCAGGACGGTGCCTCTGCTGTCTACAGGCATTTGCAAAGTGTACCAGCAAACAACCACCCATCTTGTGCAAAACTGTGCCTAACTCGATCCATGATGATCCCCAGTCATTTTAAAGGCAACCTGTCTAAAGGCCCCATGCCATGCAATTTTACTATGGGCCACTTTACTGACAATGCAAGGTTCTTTTTTTTGTTTGTCTTATTTCAATATCAGGAAGCAACAGAAAATTAGCAGTTACAAAGCAGAACTGGAATAAAGCTTATAATCAGAAATAAACAACCTTATTTTAAAGACTGCTTAAACAACCTTTATTCTTCTCTCACCCCTATCCATATGTAAATGTCATTTATAAGAAGATGATATTGAACTACTTCTCCTATTGGTTTCTCACCTCATGCAGGGACCAGAGCAAACATGCTCTGGGAATGAATTATTATACAAATGCAAAAGATTATTCTTATGGGACATCCATTTCATTTTTTGCAAAATTTAGAAGGCAATCAAGGTATTAAGTAGAATATTGTAGAATATTAAGAGAAATATTGTAGAAAGGGGGGAAAGTTTTTAAATTTAAAACATTTGGATTTCATTTGAAATTGAAGCCAGTGAGAACTATTCTTTACTGTATAAATAACAAAAACTTTTGAAGTTGGGCTACAAGAGTCTGATCCCTCAAAATTCTCAGATGTGTTATTTTACCGTGTTTCAGAAACCTTTTTCTGAAACAGAGATAATCATATCACATCCTCAGTTCATGGCAGTATCTTCAAGATTAATGTGCCTCTCAAACACTCAGCAATGAGCTACACCATAGAAATGAGCTTTCCAAAGAGTATATTTGAATTTTTAGCACCTTAACTAGCAAGGCATAGTCAAAGCACTAAAGGTCTGGATACCACAGAATTGTGCAACCAAAAAGCTAAATAAGGTGAGAAGCTCAGTTAAGCATTGTCGATCTTTGTGTGAATACAGGCTCTGCTGATACTGCAGGTAAGTTGGACACTGAGTAATACACAAAATAACACCCAAGATCTCCTTTATTGCAGAGTATGTCAAGACCATTAGCTTCTTGGCTGTTCTTTCTGACAAGAGCAACACATCCAGAATTCAGCAAAAATTAAATTAAGAACTCACTTTGAAGACAAGTCAAATGGTGGTCCTGTCTAAGCAGTCAACAGATCAAAACCACCTCGAGTTAAAAGTCATTCCATGGTGTTGCTTCTTGCAGTAATTCAATTGCTCAAGTGATACAATCCTTGTAAAACTTAAAGTTGACACGCTCAAAACTAAATGTGAAGCTGTAAGAACGAAGCAGAATTGAATGAGAGACTCCTAGCAGCGAGTATGACACCCAAGCATTGGTTTTCCACTTTTACTGCATAAATTAATCAGAAAATAAAATCATAATTTGAGTCCTTCTGGACTAAATACCCGTATGCAGAGGTACCAGCAGCAGCCACTTCCACAACTACCTCCTGCACCTGTTCTAGGTTTGACTGTAAGAGACTTGTTTTTCTAGCCAAACCCAGACTTCAGAGCAGCTTGTTCACCAGCATCTGAACCACAGCCGAAACCAACAAGTAGTGTTACACAGGACCCCTTCTAAAAGGGGTTCTGCTTCATTCTTACCAACCTCCTTATCAGTGTATTACAAAGCTAGAGTGGCCCACAGCGTAGCTTTCAAGCAGGTCTGTGTAACCAATAATGCAGTACTGGAACCCTTAGCAAATGTAACATAACACAAGACAAGTAGCCAGAAGCATTTTTGGGGAATATGGACCACTGTCCATCTTTAAAATCAAGTTGCCTGCTACCTGAGAACCATTTCAATACAGATAACATTTAGCAAAGATTGATCCATTCTTCTTCCCACTTCTAATTAGCCATAATAAATCTCCATTAAGAGATACCCAGGCACTCAAATACAAACACTAAAACAATTGATCCTTAGCGTAACTTAACTTCTAAAATCTGCATTTTTGTGGAGCCTGTTGTTATCACAGTGCAGTTATTCAGTAAAATACTACAACATACCTATATAAAAACACTAGTTAACTGGCACATACAATTAATAAAGTTTAACATTAAAAGGCTACAAAAAAATGCTTTATTTATACAAATAAATTGGCAAGGTGACAGGCAACTTCTGAGTTGCTATCTCCTGACTTTATAATACAAACCAACATAAGAAAAATACAGAGCTCTGACTGCATACTTGGAACGTATAAAAGAGAGCTTGAAGATCACTTTCCTTCTGCCTTCGTTGAAAAAGCCTATTAGAAAAATTAGAAACATTCAAAATCCCAAACAGAGATGCCTTTCTAGATAACCTAATTTCATAATATTATTTGATCGTTAGCTTGCAAACTTCTGGACGCGTTAGAACTCACTAAAGGCAAACAGAAGTAGATCAAGCTACTGAGAAGCCACTGAACTAAAACTCCTCTTTGAGATTCCTCAAAGACTTAACTTTTCTAGTCCACCTCACTGAAATTCCCAGTACATAACCAAAAATAAACATAAAAGGCGAAATGCATGCTGATATTTTAAGAAGAGTCTGAAAAATGTTTTGAAGACTTTTCAATACTTTCTAGGGATTCAAAGTGCATCATGTAAAAATGGTCCATATTAATTATTTTTCCTACTTCCATTGGGTTCTTGTTTTTAATCCATCCTAAATTAACTTTTTTAGAGTTGCTCAAGACTGATGTAGAAGTACAACTTCTGTGGTGTTCTGGCAAAAATCAGTAATACAAAAGATTTTTACTTTCCACAAAAAAAGCAGCCCTATTAACCTATCCAGTAAAGCTGTATGAAGAAATCAGTTTGCTGTGGGTTTTTTGAAATATATTCTTTGAGCAAAATATGTACTAATACTGTGAAATAAATCCACTGGATTAAGCTACATACCTGAATGTATTCTGAATACTCAACTAAAATAAACCACTAGCGTTAATTCCTGCATCTGTACTTCTCTTAAATAGTAATGTTAGATCAGGTGATGAACTTTTTACAGGCACAATTTCTCACATGGTGTGTCCTCATATTTCCACACGTTCATGGGGCTTCCTTCACAAAGTCGGATGTATGTGCCACATCTTACTACTCAGTATGATTCATGAAAGTACCACAAAAAACTAAAGAGATACAATAATTTTTATGCAAACTAGGGATCAAGAGAAAAATCCCTCATAAAATAATTCAAGCAAAAGATGACAGTAGAACATAATTTTTAAAAATAAATTTAAAAACCTCATTTTAGAACAAGCAGTTCCAAAGCCAACACCACTGTCAGTAACCTATAAAACAGTAACTCAAGAACAACTCTCATGAAAGGTATTTTAGTCTGCGAGAAATTCTGAAAGCTAACAGTGGTGTGTCATTTTTAAAAAGTTTTTGAAGTTATTTTTCAACTTCAAGTTCTCTATGCACAATCTACTTTTTAAATTACTTGAAGGGGTCCATCCACTAATGCTGAACAACAGAAACAACCATAAACAACAGGCCTAGATAAAAATATTTCATTTACGTGACTCATATAGTCTGATAGGTGTAATTTTGGAGATCAGAAGGAATCGTACTCATTCCTTTTGGCTAGCCCCTTTCTCTTCAATATTCGCTGTAACACCATGCATTAGGTACTATCCTCAGTAACAGACCCAGTTCCTGCAAGTGGTTGCTTCAAGAGTACAGAAATTTGGCAGAAAATAAACCCCCTTGCTCCTGCTTCTTCTCTCCTATGCAACACTGAGTCTTGGAGAAAAGATCCACAAGCTTTGCTTTCCTTATGGCTGCTTGAGAGGCCTGAACAGTTCACCAGTGACAGAAGTAACTGACGAGGGAAACATGGTCACCACAAGTTGGATCTTCAGCCACGCTACAGAAGCTGATAATTTAGTAGTGGAAGGTACATTAGCCAATGCTACTAAAAAAAGTATTTGTCGTCTTAATTTACAGATAATTCTCAACATACAACTGAATATAAAAGTGGCCAGCAAGCAGTGCTCAGTCTTATGCTGAGAGCTGGAAAAAAAAATTAATCTATCAAATTTTCTTTCTTGCTACACTAATTCCTGCTACTTCATTCAATGCTGCATCCTACCTAGTTTTACGCATGCCAAGGGTGGATGGGTGACTACTTGCACACAGGGAACTGCCTTCCCCCCACACTATTACTCCCACGAATCCAATAAGCAGCACAAGCAGACTGAGGACCTCAGCTGTACATTTGGCTCCCCCAGCTCCTGCCTGGAACATGCCACATTGTAAGCAGTGGAAGAGCTCACAGTAGACGAAGCAAACTCAGAGCGACACTGATTAAACAGAAAGAGGAATTCCCGCTAAGATGAAGTTTCTGGAGACTGCCCATATGCAATGACCAAGAAATTTCCCACAGAGTGCAAACGTAGGTGTAGAACTGTACCAAAAATTACTGACCTCAACTTGTCATCCAGACTCTGAGAAGCAATGCAATGATTCCACTTCCAAGGTACACAAGTCCTTGAGATACAGCAGTTGGTGTTCTCTCCACACGTGGTTTTTCATTGTTTCTTTAAATTGCACAAAAAGTAAAGTCTTTCTAGGAACGAAGATGTCCTGAATTGCACGTGATATACCACATCTGCCTGATTCTGTTAGAATTGCTTCTCAGCTTCGCATGGCGCTCATAAACTAAAAAATGACTGTGCTTTTGCTATTACTAGATCACACTGGAAAATGAGTGCTCCTATTTTTCACCCTTTATCTTTACTGCATTTCAGATCCCCTACCCAAAACATAAATTGGTATAGCCACGGATACTTTAACCTTCACAAGCTATTATTTCTTTCTACATTACTGTTTTTCAAGTTATCCAGCTATAACATTGTGATTACGCATTTAAACTCCACCTGCAGGCTCTTAATTAAGGTGCTACATATGAATGTATCTTTCCTCCCACCTCGCAGCTTTCCGACTACTGCCGCGGAAATCAAAGTATTTTGCATAAAACCCCAAAATATAAATTAAAATGAATTTTAAAATCAATGCTTTACTGCTTATTTTCTCTAGATTGTACACTGTGAAAAACATTAGAGGCATACTTTAAAAAAGTAACATTTCACAGAATTTAGACTTGGGTCAAATAGTTCATAAACATTATTTTGCTAGCTTACCTGACCAGTACTTTTGTAATTCTTTATTACTTTACAAAAATATTTCACTGGGTTTGCCAGTACTCTCCATCACACTCCCCCATTTCTTCAATTATCCAGTAACGTCTCAGTCTGCATAATCTTATAAGTATTCGACTTTTCTAGCAGGTCTTATCCAATTATAGTTTTTATGAAGAAGCATCAGAAGAACTGGAAGGGAGCAATAAAAGGAAAAGTGCTCTCCTGCAGCAGGCAGGAAGAAGCACAAAGTAGGAGCATGTTCTGTTGTGGTGCACTGTCTCCACACCTTCCCCTTCTGCAGGGCTCCCTGCTCCACTGTCACCACGGCACGCTGGCCGCAGCATCACAGGACAGCAGTGCGATGCACATCACGCCTGCCCTCCCAGACTGCAGCACTCCAAACATGCCCGGCCATGGAAATGCCACCTGAAGGAAGCCCAGACTTAGAACTGTAGCAGCGTGGCCCTTCCCACAGTTTAGCCATCTCAGCTCTGCTGAGAAAAAGGGAAGGAAGGAGCAGGAGCAATCATCAACTATGCCATCTTCTTCACCACTAGATCTCACAGACAATTACAGCACTTGATAGGTGACATGGCAGAACCACAAGCCCTTTATCACAGCAATATTTTCACATCAGAATGTTTAAATTTACAGCAACACAGGTTTTCAGAGACTCAGTGCCCAGAAATTTAGTGATACTGTCCATATCATGCTTAATTCCATTATTCTGTTTGAAAAACAACTTGGACTTCGAACAAAAATATGGAAATAAATCTCTTCCCTTCTGAAAATTAAAAGAAGTGTTACACCAATTAGCATGTCTATGTTATGGCATTAAACCACAACTCATAGGGCCCATATTCAGACCTGGAAATTTACAATTTCCCAGCATTCACTACACATTTTAGATCTCATGTAATGGTGGTATAGTCTGCAGAAAGGTAAGCAGTTCATATTTCTTCCCTGAGGCAGGTTTGAAATATATGTAGATGTTTTTAAGAACAGGTTAGACAATATTCAGTTAAGATTTCAAACCCTTTCTAGCTACCCTGTTCCAGTGCTAAAGTATACTTAAAATTTTACCTACAACCTGACCTAGATTTTCATTTTTCCAAATTTGGTTTATTACTTCTTTAATAAGGATACTGAAAGCAATTTCTTTTCCTATCTGTAGCACCTTCTTCCAGTTCTTAAGTTAACTATGTGGTAGGTTATTCCTTCCTTTCTTCCTTAACTACTCTCTTTCCTAGAATCTAGAGCTGTCAAAAATAAGGTTTGTTCTTAAATGTCTTATTCTCACTTAGATCTAGTATGACATTTATCTGTATTTTCAGGTGCTAGCAACTCTTCACTTAGTTGATCTCTTTCCCAAAAGCTAGTATTAAACAAATGTACTTTGGTATCTCAATTCCTTTAAACTGTTTCAATTTCATCTCCTAGTTTAACACTTCACTTTCGTTTTCTTCCCGCTTATAGGGCCTATCATTCCCTGAACTCTGCTATCTGTAATGTACTTGGCCACCCTTATCTCTTCCAGGCAAGCTTTGAGTGACTACGTATGTCTGGCTGCTTCTCCAGACATTAAGATGTTTTTCAGTTGAACTACTAAAATTCCCTACAAGATTAAGTTTTTAAACCAATCAACTCTTTCATGGCAGTTCTCGCTATTTGAAACTGCAACAGTCCACATTAGACTGCAACCTGCTGTTTAACCAGTGAGTTGTATCACTTTTCCTTAGCTTGCATGCTGTTGTTTTTTGGGGTTTTTGGGTTTTTTTTGAAAGTGAAATATATTCTAGCTTGAATACAGACAAGTATAGTGTCTTATTTTCAATAACAAAACATGAAAGTCCAATTATATTGGGTATTAAGAATGACTGACATCTTAAAGGCAGAATAAATTGAAATTTTTTTTTCTAAGTACGGGAAGGGGTACAGAGCAAACGTGCTCCATGAGGCAGGTCACAGAACCAAAGCCACAAACCTTAATGCCAGCAGTAATGGAAATCTATGATGAAAGTTCCCAGACCCTGTTTTTACAGACACTAACGAGCATCTTTTGGTAGACAAACAACGTACACATATGGAGAATGAACCACCTTCCCTCAAATGTCTGATGCCTTCTTGAACTCAAGAAAGGCAACGTTAGTTGACAACAGTAGTCAACGACAGCCCCACCATCTGAACAACACTTGCTGGGTTTTTTCCAATCCAATCCAAACCCAAGCTGTTTCAGTGTTCAATATGAATGCACATAATGACAACAGCCCAAGTGCTGTTACTAGCATAGGGAATTCTCAACATTAATCACTCTAAAAAAATGGCGGCAGATCTGAAGCTGGGTTATGCTGTCTACAGGAAAACAGCCTAGGCTTGATGCACAGTATAGATAAAGTTCCACATATTCATTAATGCCAGCTATTATAAAGCATGACCCCATTTGCTTTTGTTAACATTCTATGCTTCCACATTTTATGTGCTACAAATATACTTACATCTTTTGCCATGTTACCAAAGACTAAAAACCAGTCGTCGTAAAATCTTGATGGCTGCAGGACACAGGGACAATGCTATTTTCTGGAAAGCAAGCAAAGACAGCACCAGCTATAAAAAATGAAAGAAGGGAAAGTTTTTACAATTGAAATTACTGGCTACTACCAAATACAATTTAGGTTTCTTTTTGAAAAAAACACGTTTTTAAAAGGGAAAAGTTTCCCATCACCACCTTTTCGTCCCTTGAGCCCCACGCTCACGTGTGGGGGGCACTCCTTTCCCGACGGCGGGGGTGAGTGAGCTGTGCCCTGGCAGAGCCCTTCCCCCAGCCCGTGCCCGATCCCACGCGAGGCCGGTCCCTGTCCAGCTGCGCCCCTTCCAACACCGAGCGCTGGCCGCGGGCAGCGATCACGGCCTCCTCCTCCCCACCCCCACT
>NW_008238464.1:6489027-6526925 GCF_000691975.1 Corvus brachyrhynchos
AGCGGGACTCGGCCGTGCGGTTTCGTTGCCACAACATCCTGCTGCCGGTGCTTCCTCATCGCGTTTTGTCCGGCCGTTACTCGAGCAAAGTTTCGCTTGCAGCGATCGTTGCTAAAATTAGGGATTTTGTGGTAATCCAAGGGAAAGTTTTCCTTTGGGCGGTTGCAGCTCTCAACTTTGCGCCCAAAACTAAAGTACCTCGGGGCTGTGCAGCCTCTGCGTGTAATGACGACTGCAGGAACAGAGCACGTTAGCGAGGGTTGTGCGATGTAATTACATCATTGTCCTGTAAGTTTTGGCAAGAAAAAAAACCAAAAAACCTGCAGCGTTGCTGACGGGCTACAAAGGCAGGGCCGTAATGGTGGAAACTGCAGGGAAGTAAGGAAAGCTCAAGAGCTGCGTTGCTCGTAGGAGTGGATGCAAGGCTGTTTGATGGGGAGGAAGCTATGCACACTTCTGCACGCAAGACCAAGCCTGCATGGCACAAGGTTGCTCATAACGCAGTGAAGAGGGGAGCAGGAAGTAAAAGGCTCGTTCTTTCGCTAAAATCATGCTGCTTCCTGGGGAAGAAGACTAGTTGGGAATAGAACACACGACCAGCAGAGCCACTCCATTGCGGCAGCAGACAAATCCAGCAGAGAGAATGCTGGAGAAGATGGATTTCACGAGTCGACAAGATTAGCATTTACTTTTACACCTTACTTTCTTTTTTGAGATATTGAATAGTTGTGCTTTACAATTATAATTAAACACTACGTTCATTTTCGTGATAAATAGCAGTCTTCGGAGCTTTTAATTAATAATAACCCCCCACTTGCTGCTCTAGCGTTATTATCCTATTTCTTCATTCCTCTTGATTAAGCTTGACGGCAGTGGACATCGAAGAAAGAAGGTGATAATAAAAAAGTGTTTCTAACTTTGTAACTTTTCAGAAAGCAGCAAAAACTTTCACACACAAAACCCATGAAGCACCATAAGCCAGTTGCAGGAAAAAGTGCTTCCTGAAAGACATCTCCAGTTGATAGTGCTGCTCTCCACCCTCCAGGTCATATATACTGTGCCTGAGGGTTCAAACTATCTATGTATCTCACGTCCCTACCCACCCACCCCCCCCTCTTTTGTTTTACATTAATTCTTGTAGGAAAAAAGCCTTGCGAGTCAACTGGACAAGCACAAACAAGAAGGAGTGTCCTAGTTTGCTAGAATTTTGATACATACTAACTGCCCAAACACGCCCACTCGTGGGTGGTGGTTCTTTTCCCCTCCAGCCGAGGGCTGTTCACAACTAATTTGAAGTATTTGTACCAGTGAAAAAACTTTCCACACTTGTCTAATCTCTGAGCACACCGTTTTCAGGTATTTTGGAGCTTTAGGATTTCGTTTCTGTTTGTAGTGGTGCAAGGCTATTCCACTTCACAACTGTTTTCTGGGGACTGCCTCCTCCTTTTAAGGGTGCTCGAAAAGCAGAACAGATGATAACTTTAAACAGCATCACTGCGGCAGGACTGCATGACAGACGTGAGGAAATTGTCTCAAGAGGTCATCTAGTCTATAGGCAGAAAGCTACAACAGATGCCAGAGGACATGCACATGAACTGGGAGCCATGCAATCTGAACAATGTGACCACTGTGACATGTGCAAGCTCATGAGTTAATTAAAGACCTCATGCCAGATGACCACCTTGTCAGCATCTGGCCTCGTCGGGAGGTACCACCTTCCAATTCTCAAATTTCTACTCTATTTTAGGAAATAAAAAATACTGCTTGGTATTATAAATTTGAAAATTTTACAACTCCCTGATCTAGGTTTTTTTCCCACAAGGCAGGATCAGTTATCCCTAAGTCACTCTTGTCACACCTTTGTCCAGTTTGTTGTCTCCAGCAAGCAGGAGGCTTTTCTAGTCCCAGTGTCCTTAAGGGTCAGTGAGTCCAACCCAGCAGTGGTAATTACTCAACAGAGACTGTGGGAGAACCCAAGGAGCAAATCTCCTGGGCTACTGAGAGAAGTTGGTAAAGGCATGCCTTTCCCTTCTGCATCTAGGGGCTGAGTGGGCTACACATCTCTGAGCCCTTAGGACATCTCACTGTCTCACTGTTCTTCCTTCTCCCTTCACTGTGTTGGCTCCCTTGTTGTCAGGTCATCAAGAGTGGATGTCTGATACTTTGCTGCTCCTTACAAGCTATTGCATTTCCCACAAAATAGTAACGCTGTTAGTGTGGCTTGTCTCTCGTCATTCAGGGATCCCGTTTCCTGCACCTTTGGCACTGCCCACATACTGGAACACTGCCAGGACTGGTTACAGAGCAGAACTATGGATTCCTTCCCTATACAAACCCCAGGAGTGCTTTTGTGGTTAGACTGTTCCTGGGTTCGTTCCAACAGGCAAGACCACACTAGATTCTCACCCCCTCCATCACGCACCACTGTACAGCACTATTCTGTCATACAAGGCACCCCCACATCTCTCTGCCTGCAAAGCTGAGGATGTCCAATCACAGAACAAGTGAAGTACAAGGCATTGTGAGGATGCTTTTCCTCATATTTGAGAATTATAGGAAGTACATATTCTTACAGCTTTTAAAAGGCTGTGTAGTCCCATGGACTTAGTCCACCATCACCACATTCTTGAGCCATCCTAGACCTACATCAGTCAGAGTTCCAGGAAACCACCTCACAGCTCCCACAAATACCTTCCTACTGACAAACTGAAGCCACCTGCTCTATATGGGATAAGCCACAAGTAGGGTGGTTGTGGGTCCATATATACTCATCTGACCCCAGGGCCAGGGAAACGGCTCACAAAAGATAAGCACAGCCCACACTACCAGCTTTTAAACTACTTTGGTTCCTTTATCTTTACAGAATGACCACAGGGATCAATTAAGGGGTAACATGCAAGAACTCAAATTTTCAGAAAGCCATGCAAAACAAGCACAGTTAAATCCACATATAAAATTAAACAACCAACCCCCCTCTGAAAAAACGAATCTCAACCCCAAAATAGGTTAGCTGAATGAGTTGCAAGTAAAGCACAGAGCAGACCTTCCTTTTCACTCCCCTTAAGCTCAGCTTGGCCACAGGAATATCCTCTCATCACTTAATCAGGTTTCTGCTCTGTATCAGCTTCTCTGTACTCAAATGATGCTGATCATTAGTTAATGAATGAGACAGAACCTCTGTCCAACAAGCTGGAACAAGAATTTCCAGAAAAGACCTTTTGTTCTTCAAGAAACCTTCAACAAATCAGTGGATTTTCCTTTCAGGACTTCTGGAACTCTGCTTTAATTTTATCTGCTTGACACAGAAAGAGAATGTTCCACAGTACAAGCATAAGGTTTCCAAAAAGCTGCAATTATATCTAAGTGGGCTGGTTATGCAATATTCTCCCCATTTTCCATACAGGAATGAGTGATCATTCAGGAATAAGGTCTGTTGTTTCTATCCTAAGATCATATCATGAGACTACCTCATTTGGACATGGAATTATGCATGGAGCCATTATTTGCATTTCAGGAAACATTTACAGTATCTCACTATACCTCCAGATTTCTATGCAGCAATCTCAAATATCTGATTGTAAACAAACTTACCATATGTCCAATAAGGTTACTATTTTGCACTTACATCTAATATTGAACCAGGCAATCCAAGTCTATGTCAACAAAGAGGCACAGAACACTGGTACTCACATGAGGCTATTTCTCTTTCCCGAGTTCTCCTAAAGCCTAGCCAAGCTGTCCTGGTTCTGGCCAGGATAGAACTTTTTTCACAGTAGCCGTGAGGGGGTGGAACCTGGTGTGGGTATGTCTACCTCATTATTCTATACCATCTTATGTCATTGCCAGAGGCAGGAAAAAGGGGCTCCCTCTCTTACTTCCAGGAAGAAAGGCGGCCCCTTCCTGTGTGGCGGGGTGGGGAACTGTTATTGTCTGGGGGGGCTTCTTTGTACACTTTTGTTATTAATATTGTTGTTGTTACCATTTATTTTCTTATCTCATTGCTGTTTCCAGTAAATGGTGCTTATCTCAACCCACAATCTTTCCCTTTTGTGCTTCCAACTGGGGGCAGAGGGGAAACAACTGACAGCATGGTTTTGGTGAGAGCACTGAATTGGGGAATACCATTCCTAAACCATGATACAAGTTTATTTGGAAGAGAACTGAGAGAGGTGAGGCAACCAGTAAGGTATCTAGATGCTCACTTTCCTTTTTTTTGAACATGGTACCAAAAGAGCTTTTCACCCAAATCTTCAAAAAGATAATCAGGAAAATATTTTTTTCTTCTATGAGACACAAGCCAACAGCATTTCCTAGTCTCCTTCCTAACTGGAGTTCTCTAGAGAACTACAACTACCCACAGCAGTTTATTTAGATAAAAGTTTTACTCATCACAGGTGTAATACATTGTATAATTGCTTCAAGGGCTAACTAAGTGACATAATGGAAACCATACAGAAGTCTCTACCATGATCTGTCATACCTTTTTTACCCCCTGAAACAGGTGGCAAACTACATGTGAAATAAGCATCTTTCAAAGCCAAAAGGAAGCACTCATGAGAGATGTCTGTATTTCATGCAGAAACTATGAGCTAGGTTAGCAGGTAGAGTACGATTTCTCTCCTTAAAACAGTTAAGAAACAAAATATTTCAGTGAGGCACCTGGAAAAGAGTAAAAGGACTGAGATAATAGATTGTTAAATGGAACCATAAAACTTGAACTGCTCCTCTATTTTGAATAAAAATACTGAAATTCACCAACAAATTTTTATTTATTTGACAACAAGTTTTGAGTTTCTTTTCTGTTATGGATTCATTTTGTAAAAAAAAAAAAATTCATTTATAGGGCAGCTTTTTGCTCTGCATGTGTCTGTTTTGCAACAACTTTTGAAACCATTTGAGGGGAGATGGAATTGCCATACATTCCTCCAAGCTTTATGAAGCATTAGTGCCTAGAGGGAAAGCCCCAAATCCAGTGAGGAAGAACTCAAACATGATGATCTCTACCCTGTCCCACCAGCATATACACGCTCCAGATCAATCCAAGCTTCATTTGGACAAGCCCAGCAGATGTCAGAGAAAACACAGAAGAAACTGAGGCTGCTATGGGGGAAAGAGGTATAGAGCACAAAAATCCATCCAAAGCTTTGTTTTGCTACTTGGAGGACAATTTTCATTTTAATTGGCATTTAAACCTCATAACATGCATTTTTTCTAACCATTTTGTGGTTATCAATGTTATTTCAGGTAACACTGCAATACCGATCTGAAGAGTTAATGGATCTTAAATAGTATTTGTTTTAGCAGATAAACCTCAAGATGATTCTTAATTGCTTTGTCACAGAATAGACTATAGCCTATGAGTAAGCTTACTCTATGACACTTAAAGAATGGGCTTTTACAAGACCTATCTCACTACATACAATGTTTTAAAGAAAAAACACATTTAAGATCACATTCAAAACATTGTTTTCTAAAATATCATGGTACTTTAAAAAGACTAACAATTTATTAAATGTAAATGTAACTTAAAGGGTCATAGAGCAGCAAATACACATCCAGTCTGTTTCTAGTTTTCTGCAAGTTAATTTACTTAAAATAATTTCAAATCTAGAATAGTGTCAGCTAAGATCCAACCTCCAAAGTTACAGAAGTGCTATTTTTCACATCTAATTGAAATGACACTTCCCAGTTTTATTAAATTTCTTTTTGATTTAAAAGAAAAGAAAACACCCCGTAAACCATTACTGTAGCAGCAGTTAGCAACAAGAACAGGTAACAACTGTCAGTCTGCAAACATAAGTTACACCCTTTTTACTGTCAATTTTTTGTCAAATATGTAAATAAATACAAGAGCTAACACAAAATATACCAGTGTAAGAAAATATATTATATGCTGAAATTTGGAATAAAATATCATGCAGTACTGGCTGCATGATTTGGAATATGTAATTAACTGCTTGGAACTGATGTTAAACAGTTAAACCTTTTCTTTGTGTAGAAGACCACTCTTTTATTCACCACGAGAAATTTGTTTTGTAATTAATTTTATACTGCTATATTAAAATCTGAAATGTGAAAATGACTCAAGTCATTTAGTGAAAGAAGATACCATAGGCACCATAATATATATATATTTTTTTTTTTCCCTTTTTGAACAAAATCTGGTGATGAACCATCATTAACAGGATGAAAATTAAAAGGCACATTCAGGCAAAAAAATAATCAACATAGTTTGCATGACGCTATATTTAAAAAAAATAATTTATGCTCTGAATAACAGACTGGATCAGAAAAAAATATTCTAGCAGATTCCAATCTGTCAGAGTTAAAGTAAATTTTGTAAAAGGTGTGCAATTCAAATGATGCAATTACTTTCAGTATTGAATTTTGTTTTGCTTTAAGGTCAGTATAAGGCTTATAACCAAGTGCTTGTTAAGAGGACTGACTACTCAACAGGTCTCGTTTTCTGAGTGCATAGAAATCAATGAGCAATGAAGATGTTTTCCTTCCAAGAGGACATATTGTTCTATTTGTGCAAAACTTGATCAAGTACTTGAGCGTCTTTCAGGTTTTGGAACACATTTCATAATTGCAGCTCTCCACAGGGCAGGAGCAAGTAAAAGGCTTAGAGTAGTCACACTCAGAATAAGAAGATAGACCTGCAAAAGGCAAATAAAAGCCATTACTTCTCTTGGCTGCAAGGTTGTGCAAAGAAGCGACCAGAAGTTTGGTGAGATTAGACTCTTCTAGACAATATTTTCAAAAGACTTCACCTGTCTTCCTAAGCAACTTTGCATATTGCTACAAAAGCAAACAAGTGCATGCTCAAATCATCTAATTACCTGTTTACCTGGTGTGAAGATACAATTGCAAAAACACCATTATGAACTTATAGAAAAACAATTGTTTGTATGTATAGTTAAGTGGCCAATTTTGAAAATTCAGTATTTGTTAAAATGTCAAAGGCCAATTATCACTTTATTTAAAAAAATCAACAAAAAACCCCAAACACACAAACCAAACAGACCCCCAACCAATCAAACAAATAAAAAAAACTCCCACCACCACTCTAAACTATTGCGGTTTAGTGATAGAATGGCAAAGTTCACTGCTAGTTCACTTATCAACAGAAAAAAGCAAACAAAAATCCCTTTAAGTCATACTGTACATCTTCTGGAAAAAAAAGATCCTAACTACATAGTCTGAATCAGTCTTAGGAGTGGCAGGAAGTAGTTTTGAGGTCTTAAGAAAAAGAATGAGTTTAGGAAATTTCACAGCTATACAAACCTACACAGTAGATAATCATGTGAGAATAGAAAAAAATGAAAGCCTAAAAGCCTCCAAGCTCAGTGGGTGGGCCCCTAAACTGGCTCTGTGATCCCACAGAGATATCTTGAAACTCTATGCAAACATGCAATATTTGTAACTCTTAATTATATGAAAGAGTGAACATGAAAGTGAATCACCTTTACCTACAAGTAAACATTGTGTAAGTTTTTTACATGTGCTTTATTTGGAATTGGTTCCAACACTATGCAGTCCACTTGCTCATATAATGAAAACCTCAGAGCACTAGGAGAGTATGTTTTGTGAGCAGAAGCACATAGGACAAAGCAGCTAGTACTAGAAAGTGAGGTCAGTTGTTGTATCTCTATAGCCATAATTTACTTAATTTCGTAAATCAGACTTCATCTTCAAAAAAAAAAAAGTAACATTCTCACAGCTTCAGTATAAAACTAAGTTTAAGGCTTCTTTCCTGGGGAACTTTTTTCATGACTACTGAAAACATTGGTTGTTTCTTCTGTGGAGGATTTAAAATGAACAAGCCTTACAGGTTAAAGTGATTACAAGTTTATTTGCTTGTTTAAATGTCAAGGCAATTTTCACAATATCTGCTCTCTAGTTCTTATTTACTGGTATTTCCTTCTTCAAATCCTATATTCTCTCTGTATTGTATACTCCTATACCTCTTTCAATAGCTGTATCAAGATTTTAAAAGCAAAGGCCTCTCAGTCTGTGTTGCTTGGGTGCTATCTGCAACTCACTGCTCACATAATTAAGTTGTAAGCGAGAGAAGTTAAGGTAAAGCATTTATATCTAAGCTATTTAAAATATTAAAGTACAGTATGAAACAAGTAAAAACCAGCACTAAGAACCCTGTCAAGGACACAGAAGTATCCATTTGTATAAGGGTTGATTCTACTTTTTTACAGTTGAGAGGTGCGACAAAATTGGAGTGCTTTGGTATTTCAAATACTGGGATTTTGTATTACAGTGTAAGTTATTCAGGTGCAAAAATGAAGTTAATAACCACAGAACAGCTTACCTCCCGAGATATGATCCCTGCTCTGCGTGCTCTACTTCCCAGAACAAAAGAGAATTCACTGACTTGGGCCAGTCCTGCTGAGACAATCCACTTGATATATTGGCTGGTCTTTGGAAGAATCAAAGAAAGGACAAGCACTGCCAAGACAAACTTTCAAAACAGGGTTTTTTGAGTTATTGTGGGCTTGCTTTGTTTGTTTGATTAGATAAAAGAAGTGCAATAAATAAAACAGTACTATCTCTGTAAGATACATAGCATCAAATACAATAATTTTGGACATAACATAAAATAATGGACTTCCAAGTGTGTCTTCTGTATTAATGTCAAAACAGACAATGTACATTGCACATTAAAAAGTAGCATCTTCTTTACTATAATAAAAACACTTGATAACTGTCACAAATACCAAGGTAGAGAAATAGATGCTTTTCCATGTGTAACTTACTTTTAACATTAAATAATTTTCTTTTTAAATACCTGAAGAATATTGTATCAACTGTATTCTAATCAGTAAGATTCCTCCAAATACAGATTTACAGTAGTATTCTCTGTTAAATCAGATATTCAGCTCTTGCATAGAATTTTCTTTAGCCCATGCAGCACAAAGATTACTTAGATTATTGAAGATTAAAATATTTTTTAAAAGCGTAAAAGAAAATACCTTCATTATGACGACAGACAATGTAAGGAATAGCAAGACTGTGAGTTCATATATTACAAATGTGGGAAAAACATGAAGTCCTAGAAGGAAAGAAAACAATATTGCACAGTTTGAGGCCAATATCTTACTATGGTAATTTTCTGGGTTAATAATATATTTAATTGAAAGACTATAGTCTCAAAACCAATCAAACAGAAAGCCTTAACTTACCTACCAACCACTTGATCACTAAAGCCCTAACTACCTACTTGATCACAAAAGCATTTCCTGCAATATCCAGCCCTTTTTTCCTTTGGGGAGGTTCAGCACAAGAAATATTCCCAAATGAATTAAGTTGCATATGACTGATGGACAAACACTTTTAATTTCTAAAGCTTTCAGTCCTCCACACCAGCCAACAATACAAAATCTGAACTGAAACACACATCTAATGAAAGCTATAAAAATCCCACAGGAAAATAATTCCATTGTTCTGCACAGTCACTGTAATATTTTGCTAGTCATTTAACTTTTTTTGTACAATATGGTCATGGACTATCACAGTGGAAGGAACATGTAACTCAGTATTTGCATACTGACTACATATATTTGACTATAGCTACAACAGAAATCCAAACTGCTTCATTCTATGACCCTCACTTCCAAACACTGAAAGACACCTGAACTTGAAAAGTCACTTAGACTGGAATCAGGTAAGGCTATAAACCCCTGAGCACGGTCTAACAATCAAGGAATTACAGAAAAACCCATTGCTTTGATGTTGGTGGGGTTTCTTTTGTTGGAGTGGATTGGCTTTTTTGGTTTTTTGCAATATTTGGTCATTGTAACTTGGTAATTATATGAAGAAAGGTAACAAGAACCACAAAGACTGCAGAAACATAAAATTAAATCCTGTTAATATTAAACATAAGAAAAAGAAGTATTTGTTGGAGAAGTCCTAGAGTCACCAAGGAATAATCTTACAACTAAGTCCATTTTTATCTCCTGAAGTATGAGGAACTTGTGCAGGCAAACATAACTGTGGATCTTTGGAAGCTCGTTCCTTTTTCATAAAAATTTCTAAAAGGTGAAATCAAAATAGTGGTGGTGTTCTCAACAAATTCATAATAGTTGGCATTTCTCCAATCCAGTTATTTCTGATGAAGGACAGGTATTTAGCTTTCTAAAGCATAAGGCATGTAAATCAATGCTGTAAATAACTTCTTATTTTAATGTGGGACAGGTTTCATTAATTTTCGCTCCCTATAGTGCAGAGCCAGACAAACTGTAGAGGACCAAGAGCTGTCATCGCTTCCAGACCTACAGTAACTTCACAATATTTTGTCTGTATGCACATTCAATTGCTGATGGAAACGTTCTTCAAATACACCAGGGATCTTTACCCAAGTACCACCCAGTCAGCACGCACACACCCTGTTTTATTTCTCGATTTCCTTCCAACTACTGAAGCAGAAATGCAAAAGACTGGCAAAGTAAGAGGAGAGATGGCAGAATAAGAGATGAACATCACACCAAAAAAAAGAAATCCACATATATACACAGATGCACGTGGAAGGGCAAGTAGCTCCTCTATATTTTCACTGTATATCACGTACACAGTGCTCTTTCACCTTTAGGCCGATCTCAGAAAATACATGAAAAGCAATTAGAGAAATACAGCCTGTAGCAATGGCATGTTTGATAAGAGGGCCAACTCTGCCACATCTAGAACTGAAGGTTTCCACGATAGGCTATAAATAAAACCTCCTAGTGCTCTCATCACTACTGGTGGCACTACACGTTCAGTTCTGGAGCACACAGGCAGTCTGAAGTCCATTTGAACTGCTGCCCAATGTGGAGATTATTGCTATATTCCGAAGAGCTAAAGCACAAACCACAGCTGATTTCTGTACCAATCCTTTGGAGGCGAGTGTCTGCAAGGTGAAAACAAGCCTAAACCTGTCACATACGCTATTCTGAGCAGACAAATCAACATCCCAGAAACCAGACTTTTTTTGAAGGAAATAAATCTCATTGTAAGTGATTTTTATGGTCAGTATAGACCTTTGGCCCAGTCCTAGATGAAAACCCAGGGTAAGGCCAGAAGTCATATCAGACTCCTATAAAAGCACATGAAACCTTCCTGACAACACAAACACCATCAGAAAGATTAAATTCATAGGCAGAAGGTGTATGAATATGGCCAGTTATTGTAATGGCTTTGATCAGATTTCAACTAAGTTCAGGAGTAATTTTGAAATCATTCTCTAACATGTAAGAAACACTTCAAATAACTCAAAAACGTCAGCGGCGTCATCAGCACATGTCACATTGGCCAGCAGTCAATAGCTAGGATAACACTTAGGTACACTTTTACAGAGCTGACCATAAGCTACCGGACTTCAGCTCTAAGCAGTGTTCACAAAGAGCTGGAACAGAGGCCTTGGGGTGCATCGATGTCAAGCCAAAAAGCACAGTTCACTCATGTAAGTTGGTATATATTCTGTGGACAATTACAGGCAAGACTTTGCACATTCTTTTTGTAAGTACATTTTTCTTAAAAAGTACTCCCTCTTTCCTCGATTAGACAGATTCTACTGATCTGCTGGACAGCTTCCTAACAGCATGTGAATATCCAAACATCTTGACCATATCCTGGTTAGATCCAACATCAAAAAAAGCAATCTTGGAGATCCTTGACGGCAAACGAGTGCAAAAATCAGAACTCTGTGGGTCAAACTGGAGCCAGTAGAATTAATTCTGACACATCCTCAAGACAGGACATCACTCAGAAAAATCATGTTAGCTATGCATTGAGATGCTGTGTCTACTAAGAGTCCTAATGAACCGAAGATCATAGCCAGCAAATGCAATAAATGCTACAGCCCTGGCCAGATCATTAAGGAGCAGAGCAGAAAGCCAATTTACTTCATATCTCTGCAAAGGGTAAAGTCCTTTTGATTTTAAGTTCTGAGGGCATAAAACCTTCAAGTTTCATTGTGTTCCACGCAGGAAAACAAAGCAGTAGAGCTGCATGGATAAAGAGAAGGCGATGCATGCCACCTAATGAATTCCAGTTGGGACCTTCCTTTGATTTTTCTCAAATTCAACAGAAATGTTAAGAGGCTCATTGGACAATCCTTGTGTGCATGTTTGTTCTGGACAGTGATGGTGCTGTCAGTGTCAGCATCACCCATCTTCCGTAGCAAAGGACTGAGCTGTTAAAGGGTTTTCAGCATCTTGTATTCAAGGTCCAACACAGACCACAGGAGTTACCCAGAAGGGAAGCATGGAACCTGGCAGGTGGGTACATCTGTACAGCCAACTGAGAACACACAACTTGTCAGTGAAAATAATCTGTCACCTCACCAGTGGCAGAGAGGGTCCTGATGCCCAGTTTCAAACTCCATACTCCACATGTACACTAAAAAAATTGGAGCTTTTTTAAAACAGTCAAACAGTCTACTCAAAGATGCCTTCCATCTTTCTAAAAAGTAATCAAAACAAAATCAAATGATATATGGGTAAAGATCTGTGTACTAGGGACCAAAACAAAAATGAGGAAGAAAGTGCCCAAATGTGGCTCTAAGGGACTGGTCAAGATGTTCCCTCAAAACTCCTAGTGAGGACAGAGACTAACAGGAATTTTCTAACCTCAGCAGGTGGCATGAAGAGCGCCAGGAACCCTGAAGAACATCCAGAGGCCTAAATGAATGTACAGATTGAGCTTAACTCAAAGTGCAGCTGTTAATGCCTAACTGCAAAGGTGCATTATTCCCACAAATGCACCCAAGCGCAAATTTGAAAGCAGTACCATTGCACAGGTCAAGCTTAGGGCAGGTCCACTGCTACGGATATTACATGAAAAGTACTATTCAGCTCAGCTTTTAGGCACCAGAAGCATTTCTGTAGTGAGAACAGAAAAGCAGGCTTTTAAGACAAGCAAAATAGGAATGAACTTTTCCAAATGACATACTTACAGTCACTTTTCAATTATGATAATTTTTCCATTTGTGCCTTTATTCTACAGGGACCAGAAATGATACCACTGCAGTGGTGTTCCTCAGGATCTCAAGCGTTTCTCTATATAACTGCTCTCTATAATATGATTGCTGCATATAGTAACAAACAAACCTTCTCGTTAGGCAGGGGGAAGAACCTTTCCCTGTGGCTCTTACGTAATTTCACATAGTAAATCTCTATCCATTTATAGATAGATATAATTTGCATGTGTACATATGCAAGTAGGGAGCAAGCAAGAAGTCTTTAAAAAGAAGTCTACTAAGAAGAAAAATTCAGGACTACTTTTTATTCTACTCAGGTTTTCTTTGCAACATCACATTCACTCCTTTTAAAACCTACCTCTGTGCGACCCCACAGAATTTCCTCTTAAGCACAAAATTTAAAAGTAACTGAAAGGGAGAGGGGGGGATAATTTTTATTTGGGGAGGAAGGGGATTTTGTTTGAGGGTGCGGGGTTTTTAGGGTTTTGGGTCTTCTTTCTTTGTTGATTTTGGAGGGGTTTTTGTTGGGTTTTTTGTGTTTGGTTTTTTTTAACAAGCAAGCATTTTCACATTTTGCCAGAGGCCTCTAACATAGCTCTTCTGATTTTTTAGATAATTTTCTTCTGAGGCAGGAATAATGCCCATTTTCTGTAAAATCACACCAACTTGTTAGGAAATTTTCTTTTCTTCCCTTCTTGCAATTATAATGGCAACAACTGTTAAAAAGAATTTTTTTCATATAATTCTGTAACAGAATTACTAAAATAATTTCCTTAGAGTACAATGTAGGCAGTATAGAGTGCTGCTAGCATGCCAACTGAGGTCTTGCTATTTTCTTGTACTCTAGCGAAGTCTTATCTCTAGTCTTAATTTATGCAGCCACAAGAGCGTAGGACAGTATTTTTGTTCAGTCCCTTGTAAAATTAACTTTGGGCTTATAATCACTTGTCATGCTTTGTATCCCTGATAACACTATCCACTCCATCACCATCTTTACTGAAACACATAAACAACTTACGTCTGTGAGCATTACTCATCCAAGCTTGTCAGTTATATAGGCCCAAGTTTCATCACAGCCCACCACTTTCCTCCCATTATTAAAAAATAAGTTATTCAAATAAACATATCTATTACTAAGTAATCTGACTCATCACCAGAAGCTATTAGCATGGGCTGGATTAAAAAAATATTAAAATAAAATTAAGACTGGCAAGCATAGCTATTTCCTTTCTGTTTTGACAGCCACCAGTTTAGCTTCTGTTACGAAACAATGAGTATCACACAGGTATATATGGAAAAACATTAAAATTATGCTGATGGTGGGACTTTACTGTTATCTCAATAAATACATGGAGATAAAAAGAACAATAAAAAACTTAAAATCCTACCAGAAGAAAAACCAAGGGTGGTGTTGAAAATACCCAAGCCCAAACCCTAAGACTTTCTGAGTAAACATGGGTTGAAGAAAGTTGGATTTGTGCACCGGGCCACATCCAAACCTCCTCTTAGACACTGCGATGTTCCCAGCATTGCAGGACATGCATCTCCTATACAATCCACAGGGAGAGGCAAGTACTTTCACAGGGCCTGTCTCCTCACCTGCTGATGCCAAGCACTTCAGTAACGCGTTCCAGTTTCCCTTAGATGAAGTGTATTGGGACATGCACAGACAGCTAGAGAGCGTAGCAGTTCAAAAGGAAATTACTGATTTACTGTAAGTATTCTGAGTTAACTCCTTTTGGATATCAACCATAATGAGTTACTCTCTCATCTTATGCATCAATGCTGCATTTCAGTTGGCATTCAAGTAGTGTCTGAGATACATCCTCTTTCAATTATTTTTTCCCTGCATTGAGAACATACAGATCACCCCCTCCCAATTAACCTTCTAAAGAAACAAGCTATAAAAAATTATGGTATTATGACGTTCTGCTTCTATAGAAAACCAAGTCACAAAAATCTGAAATCTACTCTACCAATTGACTCAAAATAGTAATACAATTTTAGTAAAAATTACAAATACAGCTGCTGGGAAGACAGAAGAACATTCAAAAAAACCCCAGCAAATCAATGCCCAAACCAAGGCCTTTTTGTCTTAAAATTTTTAGTTATGTGTTTTAAATAGGATCATTTCAGAATTGACATTGAAAAACTGACACTAAAACAAGACTTGGGAGTACAACATGGAAATGACTTCTGAAACTGAATGTTACATTTAAAAATAGCAGCAAAGGCAAACCAATACTGTGGTCAGCTAACAGCGTAGTATTTTAACAAAGTACAATCTATCTCCTCCCCTCACATTATAGACAACATTTTTTTCTCCTCACCCATACTGTAAGCAATGTTTTTATATATTATATATATTTTATATAGTATAGATATAACATTATTTAATATTATATATAAATATAATATATTTTAAAGTAAGTTTTCTTGGAAGTTACCTATAGATGCAAAGAAAATGATGGCAAGAAAGTCACGTATTGGTTCAATACAGCACATAATCTCCTCAGTAACCATGTGACCCTGAGAAGAGATCAGAGCTCCGGCTAAGAAGCATCCCAGCTCCATTGAAACATCCAACAGCTCTGTGATCTGTTAAGGAATAACAGAGAATCTATTGCTGAGTGACTTTATATACCATTTCACAGTGAAACTATAGAACTTTACATTATACGAAATGCAGGAAATTAGTATGTCTTTATGCAAGTTCAACAACAAACAGAATTCAGTGTACATATTTCAGTGTTGTGCAGTATTGTATTTATACAGAAGACTCACAAAACTAGTTTCTCCCTTTCTGTTACCTCCTTTCCCACAAAAAGAAAATTTAATTTCTTAATCTACATTGTAATGCTTTGTGTTGCTCTTAAGGACAGCATCTGATTTCACATGTCCAAGAGAGACTATAACATCTTTGGAGTTGGGGTTACATAACACATGGAGGCTGTGAAATAAAGCAGTAAGAACAGGGTATTTTCCAGCTGTCAAACAAGAGGGAAAAAATGAAAATCTAAGCTTGTATTTGGGAGAAGAGTCTCAATCTAGCAGAAGCCCCCGGCATAAATTACATTTAATTACTGTAAATTTGGTTCAAATGTACCTGTGTGCTTTACTGAACAGGGATTCATTTAAGTGTACGAAGTAAACTGCTGAAATGAAGCACAATGTCTGCTTGAAAGAATTCAGACTGCTTCATTGTTTTTTAATATTTTAATGTGGTACTAGAAGATGAGATGAAACACATGTAAAGAGACTAAACAAAACACAAAGCCAACTGCTTAAGGCAATGCCTGGAACATTAAAAAAAAAGCAAGCAGCAATTCTCATGTATGGTATGGTATAAAGTATGTTTTAAAATACTTCAAAATCATGCAGCTGCAGATGGTCATCCTGCTGAGAAAGGACAATGCTATTAATATTAATAGAACATTTAAAACCGATGACTTAATTTTCATTCTAATTTAGATTAAGCAAGAATACACTATAGTACATTTATGGACACCATTCATCATATCTTGAACAGTGCTATACTGTAAGATATGAAACAAAAACTCAGGTGACGTGAAACTAATGGAGGAGTGCAAAAGACACAATAAACAAGTCTCCACGCTATGCATAAAATGCCATCTAAAAATAATCCCAAGACTTTTGTGTATTGAAGTATTAATGTCTGAATGCTTATCACATACCTGCATTTGTAATAACACTCTTTAATTTATTGCAAGATACTTAAGGTAACAAATTGGTTCTGTCAACTAATATTAGTTGCTGATCATGCAAAGCAAACAAAATAATGTTATTCTCATTTTAAAACAAAAGGAATTTCAGTGCTTTTCAGAACAATTTGAAATTTTAAGAGGGAAGAAGGCAATATATACATAAAGGATTTAAAAATCACCAAGAGATGAATAAAATAAAGGAAACAGATATGAATAGGAAACATTTAAGTTCTTCTCAATCATACATTAGTTGTTTCAAAAGTCACAGCCTCTTGTGGATGATTAAGATCCAATATAGCCTATTCAAATAAAGTTGGAATTATTTTTACTACTCAGCTATAATCTTCCCACACTTAAGTGTTATCAGCTGCAACACAGTTCTACATTAAAACTTTTATAGCTAGTATTTTAAACATTCCCTTGGACAGGATTAGGTTACCATATGAGATGCAGCATATCTTGTACCAGAATCGCACGATACTGCACTGTTGTGAGAATCAATCTTCAAGCAAGGAGCAATTTGAGTGTGAAAGAAACATATTTGTTCAGAAAGCATCAGACATAACTGGAGTAAACAGCATGTCTAACTGGGAATTTGGTCCCACAGCATAAAAACTGAATTACATTCCTTCAGTCTATAGCAAGCCAAGTGTGAGCTCAAGAGCCTAGTAAAAAAATAGGCAGATTTTGCTATTTCTTGTCTAGTCTCTGGGTACCACACAACTTCAGGTCTACAAAATCTATAGGTCACTCCACATACAGAAAGGTGTAAAGTGTATCAGAGAGCAAGAAAAAACGCCAAATTTACATAATTTTAACACTCTCTCCCCTGCTCCAGTTTGTTCTTCAGATTTACAGAATCAACTAGGTTGGAAAAGACCTTTAAGATCATCAAGTCCAACTTTTATATGTAGCTTTATACATACATTCCTTTTACAATTCCCAGCTTTGTCTCTGGCTGTCCCATAGTATTACCTACAAGTGGACACATTTCCTCAGCTAAAACTGTAGAATCAGGGTTTATTATATATAATGTAAGGGCACATGTGCACACACATACTAGAGGACTTGTTTTACTGGCAGGAAGGCATTCAGAGCAGAATTTCTTACATAAGCAAAGCCTGGAAAGTATTGAGCGTTTAGTATTCCCTCTCTGCTTGCATCACTTCTAATGTTCCGCCTTTACCAAACAGGGCTTTAGCAATTACTAATCCCTGGGCTTTGCGCTGTCCTCTTCCCAACTCTTACACTACAGAAAGCTTTTTCAGTCAAAATTATGTGAGAAATTTTGTCAGTTTATATGTTTTCCTCAGTACAACTTAGTTTTCAGTTGTATTCAAAGATCCCATTTTACTCTAATTCAGAAAGGACTGCTTTGCTTTCACTAGAATATTGGATTTTTATGTTCAAATGTTCTACCACGTCAATAAATAAAGAAATAAACATTACTGCTATAACATGTTCTGTGCGAATCTCAACCATCTGTTCAGCAGTTGTTTTGCTTATATTCTCTAATGGTGTCTATCTTCTTGCCTCTCTTTAATCATCATAGAAGCTTAATGAATATGGTAAACCAGTAAAATTAAATAAAATTTTGGTGGAAATAAAGGTATTAGAATTTCAGGCGTTAGTAATTTAAATCTGCTCAAGAGTAAAGAGGTGAATTTTAAGCTTGCATTTCAAGAAAGTAAAGCCGTAATGGAAATGGAAACAATTTTTAGTGAACCTTGTAAAAACCTCTGTCTCAACTGTATTTTACGAAATAATTAACTAGAATATTTGAAATTAAAGTTCTTCCTTAATCTTCTTTTAATTGATAGGAAAGAGTTCATAAGCAGGTTATAAACCATTGAAAAGTACATGAAGCTAAGAATGATATTGCAGTACTAGTAATGATACCCATAAGAAATTGCAGAAAACCCCCTGTACGTATTCATATGTAAAATACTGCAATAACATCACTGTATTTTCGGTATGTAAAGCAAACTGGCAATTTCCCTCCGTTTGCTGTCACCATCCTGGGTCAACCATCAGGCAGTGAAACCAGAAGCCACTTTTCCCCGATGTGTATGCACAGTCCTATAAACTATAAATGTATACTATAAATGTAACTGCTGTCCTTCTTGTCAGATCCGGTTTTATATTTTTCCATTTCCCTAATAACATTCAGCAACTTCAGTTTCAAAACACAATAAAACTGACTACAGTTGTCCTGCAGGTGTCCAATGCAGCACTTCAGTATCAGGACAGCATTTAAAACAATTTTCCTTGTAATGTTTCCGTACATACAGAATATGAAAAAGCAACACTACACCAGTGAATGCTCAGGCTGACATATTCTTCAGCTGATCCCAGTAAGTATCTCGACTTACAACTACAAGTTTGGCCATTGATCCTGAATGGCCATATTTAAAACTGTAAGTTAGATTTGTTCCTTATGTGGTAATTCAGGAGAACAGTTCACCAACAAAAACAAACAAACAAACCAACCACTATATGCATATCCCAAAGCTTGAAAAGGAGTTGCTGAAAGTGTAATAATGATCTACTGAACCTTTGTTACTGAAGACAAGGTACATGATTCAAAGATGCACAACTGTCTCAGTGTCATCTATACTGTTACAGGATTGGCACTTGACACAATCCCCACCTCCCAGCCCCAATCTGCCTAACCAGTTGAAGGATAAAAGGGAGGGGAAGTTCAATTATTTCTGAGAATACTGGGAACAGAAAGAGTATCTTAAGCTCCAAGTCTTACTAAAATATCTGTTTCAGGTTTAACAAGTTGCAATGTTATTCAAGTGAGCCAAGCTCAGAAATGCTCAAAAGTCATGACCATACACAAAATCTCCTCAACTGACAGAATAATCCTTACAAGAAAATTCCTTACTCACACTGCAGTATAGGAACCTCTTCTGTCTCATCTTCCCTCTTGTTTTCTCATACAGAATTTGCACTTACTGACAAGGAAATGGCAATTCTTGTTTAATTAATCATCTGAGATTTTTCAAACACAGGAACCAAGTAAAATAAATTAAGTTTATATATAATGAGCATTACATGTCCTGGTGTTACACATTAATCCAAATACAGAATAAGCTTAGCTGGACACCAGAAACACAGCCAACACTGAAGCACATAATAAGTAACTATATGCATGAGGCAGGAAGACCATATCATTCCTACTCTCTTCTTTGTGTATTGGAAAGGATGTGTCCTGCAGAGTAACTCACAATGCTAGATAGTGAGTTAAAATATTTTATTTACAAACATATCTCAAATTTTCTAAATGGAGCCACAGAGCTGTCGTTGGTTAAGGACACTAAAATAGGCACTCTCTTAGTGCTCCTCTACAAATTCAAAAGCTTTTTTAGAATTACACCAGTACAGAGAAGTCTGTGTTTGCAGATTAATTATACAACCTCCTTCAATATTTAGACTTGGCTTTCCAATGAGAAAGATCTTTGCAGAATCCATGACAGTTTAATTGTTTTCCTACCTGGCACCCGAAAACCTTAATCTCACCTTTCCAAAGACATGCAACATTTTTTTCAGCTTAGATTGTGATCACCCATCCTATGTTTGTATTCCTGACATAGTACAGCATCTACACCAATTAAGATTGGTTTTCCAGAAGATTTGTTTGTTCACTTGTACAACTCAACAAGCAAATGCTTTTTTACTTTTTTTAAATATGTGTGTTCAAACTATAACAAATCTATCAGTGTCAGTGAATATCAGGCACCTCAACTGGTTCACTGAAGTTACCTGTAGTATCCTTTGTACCATTCCCTTCGATAAATCATTTATCAACTTCAAAAAGAAAGAATTTTGAAAATGCTGAAGAAGCCTTCTGGTTTCGCAGTATAAATCCAATGAACTCAAACATATTCTCCCCTCCATGTTTGTATACACATATGTATTGTGTAAAGTCATGTAGACAATCTCCTTGTATATTTGAAACGCAATTTGGGTACAGTAAGCCCAATTCTATGTAGGCCATGATTTTAATTAAAAAGTAAAACTGCTTCTGTGGTTTGTTTGCTGGTTTTCATTAAAGTTGTTTTACAAGTGTAATGTTTGCTTGTTAGACAGTAAAAAGGAGAAAGTAGTTTTGTTTCTTTTATTAGAGGACACATTTGAAATATGAATACCTGTTTAGAGCAATGGCATTTTTAACTCGTACAACAGAAGTCACTAACTGTAAAGCCATGGTCTCACTAACTACTTTTCAACCTTCTTCCCGAAGAAGGTCAGCTTTCCCTTGTTGGGCTGCAGTAACTAAGCAAATACCCCTAGAAAACAGGCACAGGAACTTCTGGGCTTAATTATTCTTAGAGGATGTAGCAGTCTGCACATTCAGGATAATGGAGTGTCAAACCCACAACATTATCAAGCAACTGTCACATTCTGCTCTCCAGCAGTATAGTTTTTCAGAGGGCTGAAATGTGAGATAGAAACAAATAAGGAATATTCAGGGAAAAATGAACCACACCCAATAGGGTTAATCAAAATCTATGAGCCTTAAGGCACTTCTCTCCTTTCCTAACTTCATCCCAAAATGTGTCTCCCACACAAAAAGAAAATTATTTTATAATAAAAAACCTTGTTGAGAATTTGTTATTGAGAAGAAAGCTGTGAGCAAATGTCACAATCAGACATCAGTATCTCAAAATCCATCCTAAATTATTTTCAAATACATGAAGTAGCCCACAATTAGAACTCAGATCATGATTCCTAAACTGGCTGTATTAAAAGCTAACAGCAGAATTTCAGCTGATTCACATTCAAATTGTATCTCTTCCTACTCATCTGTGCTATAATGCAGGAATCTGCACATTTGGGGGTTGTTTTAAAACATTTTAAAACCAAATAATTAAGAGGCACATGTATATGCAATAACAGTAAGTGTGATGGCTTTTGTGATATTGATGAAGTAAACTACCACATGCATAAAAATGTTTTATTAATTTAAAAGATTACCGTTAACATAAGGAAGGTGAATGCAGTTATTCCTAGAATGAGGATTTCTTTATTCCCTTTGCTTTCTGTGTGCAACTTGCGGTAATACGGTCCTATGAGATAAGTCTTTATAACAAGACAGAGAAGAAAAACAGCAGCCAGAGAAAACAGAATTTGGCCAATCAGTATCAATATTCTCAGAATTTCCTTGAAAATGCTGGAAGAGAAGAACAAACAAAAAGTTTCTTTCAAGTGCTCTCATACTTCCCAACCAGTTCCCCGTAAATGAAAAGATCTAATTCCATAAATGTTCAAAACTGAGTAGCTACAGGAAGGTATTTAGATACGTTAGCAAACAAGATTAAGACTAAATCTGCAGATTTAGTCCAGAAACCTCTTTTACAGCCTAGAATTTACTTCCACATTGACTCAGAAAGATTTTTGTTGACTGATCTCCAAGGTAAGACATCAGGCACAATAATACTATCACTTAGTCTTTGACAAAAACATGCTCAGACAGAATAAAGTAAATGAAGAAATTCATTCTTGTTTTTTTAAAATAACAAACTTTCCACTACAAATTTTAATTACCACACAGGACAAAAGCAGCTATAGCAAAGAGATTATTTTCATACAACTACTTTTGTATGACTACTACAAGTTTCTACTTCATGACAAGTAGAACAATAAAGGAAATCCACCAGAGTGCCTATTTTCCATGGAACACACATTAACTGTAGTGCTCTCACATTCATATTGGTAATCTACATAGTAACTGCAAGGGATAAGGGGAAGATCCATACAATAATTTTTTTACCTGGAATATGTGCTCACTCCTGCTTGAATAAGTGTAGGCATGACAGCTATAAATAAACCAAGCTGCACATCCTGCATCACCAACATGCCAAGCAGTACGCTGCTGTAGTCAATGTCCCCTGTACACCAGCAAAGTGGTCATGGAAACAGTCATCAGAAACCATGAATGCTTGCAAATGCTCAGAAATCTAGAAAAGGCTCAATCCAATGGAAGCCCAGTATAGCTCTTAATGGGCTGAAGGTCATTCAAAGAAGTCTAGGGATTTTTTTTTTCCCCACTAGTAGGTATATTAAAATGTATCTATAAAGACATATTAAAATACAAACAAAATATTCATATGAAACTTCTGTTACACAGTAAAAACATAGACTTTGCTTAGCAGTTAAGCACTAGTTATGCATTTAGTGAAACTTCTCTACAGGCTTTATTCTGAAGACACATGTATGAGCCAGCATGTGTAAAACATACACTTTGAATTCTGGCATTAGAATGAATATTCTAGAGGGTGAGGAGTACTTTAACACAATTTGTATGAGGGAGATTTAAGTGGAAGAAAACAGGATGTCAAAACTTTCAAAAGGAAACATTTAGAAGTATTTGAGAAGCTAGAAATATGGCTCTTGAAGGTACTTATTTGAAGAGCTGTTAGCTATGAAAGACCATCTGAACTGGTTTCTGTTTCCTGAAGAAGGATGTGAATTATTTAAATTAGCATTTCTGCCCTGATGACAGGTAGCAATGGGCTAATCTGGTAACCTCTTAAAAAGTTCAAGGATTCCAGACCCTCAGTAAAGTCAGTTATTAATGGAGAGCACTGGTTGTACTACACTGTCTTTGCCCAAAGAGGACTGGCTATGTACAAATCAAGTACACTTCCTAGCAAGAATACGCACAACACTGGTCAGTGTTAAACAAGGATGACTGCTTGTAAACCAGGCTTAACAGTGTGTTTTGTTTTGCTCTTTTAACTAGCTTCTCTTATAATATTACAAAGTCAACTCATATCAAATTTTATTAGATACTATAGTAGTCCATATTTAAAGTCATATTTACCTTCTTTATCTCCTCGAACACTACCTGCAAGAAATCTGGACACCAGTGGTGTGCTCGACAAAGACAAGCAAGTGGAAATGAAGACACTCTGTGTTGGTCTAATTTGGAGCAAGTGCCCCCATAGTAAACCAAAGGCAATCATCAGAACTGTCATGTAGCAGGGTCCTTGCAAAGATATTTTCCATACCTTGGGAAGAAAACATGTTTTAATGACTTTCCGCATTGCTAAGTTACAATGTTTTTCACTGCAAGTAAGCAGTTCTTTACATATAGTCTTCATATATTCTGTAGCCATATTTTCTACTATTAAAATTCTAGCTGGTTTATAACTTTTTCTTTTTAAATTAAGACCAAAAGAAACTTGTAGTTTTTGTTGAATTCTGATGGCCACGTCATTTAATATTCCAGATTGTGTTAACATACTTGCTTGATCAGTTTATTAGCCAGTAGAGTATGTATTATCAGTTCAGTATGCAGGACTTAAAATTTCTGATTTCTTCATAACAGGAATGGCAAACATCACTGACACTCCATAACAGCAACTGCACATTACTGCAGGTTAAAATAAGGCAGAGATGGATTGTCAAACTGTGAGAGATTTTTCTAGTAATCAAACTCTTTTACTACAATAAGGAGTAAACGTAGTTTTTTTTGAGACACTGAATAAATAATGCATTCTATTCTTCACAAAGTGCAGAAGCAAATGTCACATTTGTCTTTTCAAAAATGTACAAAGTTACACCACTGCGTTATAGGGAGTGTGTAAAAATCTAAAATATAACTAAAACCTGCAGTTTCAGTAATTAGCAATTAAATCCTTTAACGCAGAGATATTATACAAAAATACCTTTCTTAATCTTTCAGGAGAAAATTCCAGACCAACTAGAAAGAGAGTGAAGAATACACCAAACTCTCCTAATGTCTCCACCTGTACAATAGACTTAGAAAAAAAAAAAAAAGAAAAAAAATCAGTGCACAGCAGTCTACTTAGAATACAAAACTATAAATACACTACAAAACAAATGGATTCTCATTATGCTTCACAGGTAGCTCACTTGCTGCTCATATGACATCAGAAGTTCCCATAGCACCTTTAGGGCGCAATTATTTTTCCCATCACCTGGCTGATATTAGGTGATAATTTGGTTGGAGAGTCCTGGTCACCCAATGTGCACATGTGCATTGATCTTCGTAAGTGCTGAGGAATACATCTGGTCCAGGTAGCTTGGCTGGCAAGCTGCAGATTGAGATGGAGATTGAACTCTCAGTGGGAGCCTGCAACAAGTGTCAGTGAAGTGTCAGCCTTTGGGATAACCAAGGCCACGAAGGTGAATGCACACTGAGAGGCCAGAGACTTTCATCAATGGTCAGACGGGGAAGTTTCCTTAACAGTAAGCTTACTTGCTGGTTGAAAAAAAGTAAGTTATGTTTTATACAGGTCCTATTAAATCCCCAAGGCTTGCATTCAGAATCTACTTCTCGCTAGTTATTTTCTTGGTCTATTGGTATAACCTTTCTGCTAGACTGCGGTTGCTGTCCTGCTCGCCATCCTACAGGCTCCACACATCCATCTCTCAGACCAGCACAACTACCAGCCTTTGTGCTTCAGACAGAAGGGTCCAACAGCAAGAAAAGTAGCTGTCTTCCTAATCACTACAGAAAAATGGGGATACTTCTGGCTGGAAACTGGTGTACCCTCAGGGTTCAGTTCTCAGGACAATTCTATCATATATATATTGGAGCAGTTGAATGCACCACTAGCAAGTTTGCTGGTGATACCAGACCGGGAGGTGGCTTTGACTCTTTCGAGGGACAAGATGCCTTGCAGAGGGATATAGATACACTCGAGCATTTAGGCAATGATTAATGGGAGGAAATTATTTAACAACGCAAAATGCTGGATTCTGATCCACCTAGGACGGGGTAATGCAGGCACAAGTATGGATCAGGAGAGGAGTGTCTGAAGAGCAGCCCTGCAGAAAGGGATCTGGGCGTGCTGGTAGACAGCAGGCTCAGTGTGAGTCAGCAGAGAGCTCTGGCAGCCCAAAGGGCAAACCCCGCCCTGGGGTGCATCAAACAGAACATCACCAGTCACTCAAAATTATCCCACTGTATTCAGTGCTGGTGTGGCCTCACCTGGAACACTGGGTCCCAGCATTTGAGAAGGATGTGAAGGTCCTTGAATGCATCCAGAAGAGGACAAAGCTGGTGGAAGGGCTGGAAGGAATGTCCTGTGAGGAACAGCTAAGGACTCTGGGTTTGCCTAGCTTGGAAAAAAGCAGGATGAGGGGCAACCTCATCATTCTCCACAGCTTCCTGAGGAGGGGAAGTGAAGAGGGAGGTGCTGAGCTTTTCTCACTGGTATGCACCGACAGGATGCATGGGAATGGTTCAAAGCTGCCCCAGGAAAGGTTCAGACAGGACACTAGGAAGCATTTCTTTACTGGGAGGGTGGTCAAACCCTGGAACAGGCTTCTTAAAGAGCTGATTGATGCCCCAAGCCTGTCAGTGTTTAAGAGGCATTTGGACAATGCTTTACCTTTTGGTTAGCCCAGAAGTGTTCAGGCAGGGAACATGAACAGTGAACACTATGACTGAAATACCCTATTCTATTTTAAAAACCTAGTATTTCTTTTCTATGTACTTACAGGGCAGAGTAGAAGAAAAGGTTTATCATCAATTACAGAAGTGGGGACAGAAACTATCTTTTCTGCCAGATTAGAATCTGCCGGCCTTCTCTGTTCCTTGGACATTCAACTTTTTTAGGAAATGCAGAAGAGATCAAGCACAAGAGACCCAGTCAACATGAGTATTATCCAGATGAATAATGTTTAATCACAGCTTCACAAGAATAAGGCAACTCACTTAAACTGTCCTAAAGGAACTTTTCTATCTGTTCTGACCACATCATCTTCTGCAATGTAAGTCTCTGAAAATTTGTTGTTGGGTCTCTTTCTAATGCCAAGCTTACAAACTTGATTTTCAGTCTAAGTGGTGAAACTTTCCAGACATTCTCCACCCAGAAATTATGTACAATGCAGAGGTTGAGATTATTTAATCTCTTCTAACATAAGATCAACAAAATCCTAGAATTTCTACTAATCCCTACTTACTTTTGAGCCCAACAGTCATTTCCAACAGAAGCCCATGTAAGAGCAGATGTTGCAAAGACAGTTCCAAGGGGTTTCACGGATATCAATGCAATAGACACGTGCAACTTAAGCAGACATTACCGTGCAGCCCTAACGTGTTCTGTTTTGCCTGCTGGCTAAACAATCTGTTAAAGCACACCAGAGCACTAATCAAAATATGTCCAGCCAACCACAGCTCAAGGTTTCACAGGAGCCAGTAATCAGGGTACACGTGACGGAGCTAAAAAGGTTCAAAAGACTTCAGGAATGTGGGCAGGGTACTGGGAAAGGAATAGGGGGACTAGGGTGGATGAAAGCACTACAGAGGTGCAAAATAACTCTCTAGAAAGTCAAGCTATGTTACTTGGGGAACTATTTGTTTTAAATGCTTCCTCCACTGTCAACACTGACTTTTTGCAAGGTTCTGTATATTTTATGTCATTTAAATAATTTAGCTGTAAATCATGATGCTTTATGATTAAAGTCAAAAAGAAAGAAAGAAAGAAACAAAAAAACCTGACATAAAACTTCCACAACACACAACCTTCGGTTTTCACTTTCAACAGTTGTCATAATTTTACAGAAGAAAAAAAGATTGAAAACAAAATGATTCAAAGACATAAAATTTGAAGGCCTCCTCTTGCAAAGGTACAGGTTTGGGGATATCTTTTTTTCAAAATACATTTGAGGTTGGCAACACCATATTCTTTTAAAACTACTTTTGAAGACTTCAACAAATTAAATCAGTCAAGAAGTAACTTGCATGCTTACCTTGATACTATTTAGTCCTGAGGGTCCTAAGAGTACTCCACAGATGATATATCCAAACATGGTTGGCAATCCTATTGTTGTGCACAGCCAGCCACATGGCAAAGACAACATTCCTATTGTCACAATATCCTAAATACGTAAAATTTACAAAGGCATTAGTATAAAGGACACACAAATTTGGGATGAAATTGAAGACTATTATCTTTCAAAAGATAAATAGCACTGTAAAATTAAATGTAGACTACTTCCTGTGAAAGGAAAACAAAACTTCTGTAAATTAACCTCAGTGCTGTTGCAGGTAGTAAGCACAGCAGTTTTTCAGATGAAGCAGATGAGGTACCGACCTTAAGTAACTGGGAGACTTTTAATCAACTCAAACATTTTAAATATATTACAGAAAGCAGGCAATTTCCTGAGTGGAATGACACCTTGCATTAAAACAAGATGGTGAAACAGAACTGTTTTGGGGTTTTATAATTAAAACAAAAATCCCAATCCAGCTATTCTATATGAAGCACAATCAAAACTCTACCACATCTATGTATTTTCCAGTCTCCCTTTTTTCATCACAAGGCACAACCAGATAAATTCTCTCTATTGACAACATGCAAGTGGCTTATTAAGCAGTAGCTTTAAAACTTTACAGTCTGAGAGAAGGGACAGTGCCCCAAAGGTGAAACAAGATTAAGCTGAATAAAACCAGAGAGAATTCATGTGGCTTCATGATCAATCTTGTGAAGACAATCCTAAGAGCAGGGAACACATGGCCAAATCATCATCATAGATAGGGGAGTCATGAATGCTGGGATAACTTCAGAGAGACAAATGCTGAAACTATACTCACTCCAACCAAGTAGTACTGACATGCAAACTAGGGGGACTAAACCCAAAAGTGAAGGACAAGAATGTCTCTAAAATTATTACCTTTATGAAATGATGATCAGCACGAGGAATGGTTGAATCTCTGGGTTTAGTAAGGATATACTGATTGTTCTGGGAATCAATAAGCATACTAAGACCTAAGTCATCTTCTACTTCTCTTTTTGAAGCATTTCTTTTGGAGCTGGCTTCATCTTCTTCCACCCTTAAAACTGCTTCAAAGTTTACACCTCTAACCTTTAAGAAAAAGAAAACAAATAATCAAGGAAACAAAAAAAGGGGAGTCAATTAAGCATATAATAAAAAGGGAAAGACTATTAGCTGTGCTTGAAGTTTCTACAGAACTTGTTGACACAGACTAAAAATAGTGCAGGTTTCTTCTCTAAAAGTCTTTCAATCTCTTAATCAAAACGTGATGTCTTTAAAAGTAACATCTTATCACCTTGAACAAAACTACTTGGAGATTACAAAGTGATATTGAGTTCACGAAAATCTGAACTAAAGACTGCATTCCAGGTCAAGAAAAGGTCACTATCCTGTAAACTTGATGGAGAGATTATAAGAACTATTTCTAGCTAGTTATTTTCACGATTTTCTTTCTCAAAACAGCAATTCTTGAACACAGGTTGTAGTGCAGATTTTTTTTTTCATTTTTACCTGCTACACTTCTCCATTTGGCTATATTTTAATAGAAGCTTGTGTATCTTTATCAGAATACGGATTACTGTATTAAAGCTCCTCTATTCTAAAATTCCACTGTTTTAGTTTAAAAGAATGTTCCCTGCAATGACGGAGAAATACGTAGTCCTCCAGGTTGCATTTCATGATTCCTTTTCTTTCATGGATGGAGCTACAAGCAGAAAAGCAAGGAGATGGCCGCGGGGCACACCCGCTCTCATCCGCCGCACACGAAATTAAAAAGCTGCTGTCGCTTTCTCTCGATTCGAGCACTACTACTACAAAAAAAACCCAAACAAACAAAACAACGCACGGCTTGGCTCTCTGCCATAGAGAAACTGGTCTTGCGTCCTCAGCAGAACTCAAGAGCTATGCTTACCTCGGGAGTCAACCTGGAAATCAACAAAAACCTCCCAAGAGCAGAAGCCAAAAAAACTGTAATCCATGTTTATGCAAACAGGACCAATCTGTCTGAGCATGGCAAAATCGGACACAGAATAAACTGACACATTGCTGGCTCTAGAAACACACAGCCTTACCTGAAGGATACTGTCCCATCATGCAACATAAAACAAGGATCAGCGCAGGTAGGCCAAGGCACAAAAAGCAGAGGAAGGCAGATGTGAAGAAAGTAACACCACAAACACATTTCAGGTCTTTCCTTTGAACAATATATCTTTTCCCAGACCGTGAAAACCAACTGCAAGGATTCTTGCTCTCCCATAACTTTCTCAAGAAAATGAAGAAGTGGTGACAATGCCTAACACGGTAACTCCATATCCTGCCAAGTCCAGCCATCACAGTCCCCACCACCACAGAGATGCCATATCTCTCATGGGCTGTATCAGTGAGATGGACTACACTTGTCTCTTGTTAAAGTGGCAGCTGCAGGGAGGACTTTCAAATCAAAACCACAGAAATCACTAGCAAAAAGGAACAATTACTCCCGTTTGCTCACTCTTTACCAATCACTAAAATCCTAACAGCTATATAAGACAAGAGAAACACACAGTGCAAACACCAACTATAAATAAATGCACTCCAGTGAAATGACTGAGTGTAAAGCATCACTTACAGATTTGTTGTCATCAAAAGCATGCTCTTCTATTTCCTCTTCCAATCTATCAGCTGCCTTCCTGACATCTTCCAGAATTTCATCAAGCATCGACAGGCTTTTGTTTTGGTGCTGCATGTTCTTAAGGGCTTCAACCTGGTGTTTTTCTGCTGCTAAGAGTTCAACATATTCCATTTCTTCCTGTTGAATTTTACAACACACAGATAAAGTGTTGGCCAGGCCTTTGAGCAGAAAAAACATTTGACATAAATATATGCTTCTTTTGACACTAAACATTTTAGCAGGGAATTGCAAAAGCAATATAGACTTCATGAAGATATTTAAAGATTGCTTTCTGTTGTGCCAATTTTCACCGGATAAGTGGGCAAGAAAAACAACAACCAAACAAAATATCCACCAATTGCATTTTCTAATCCTTTAAACAGTAGACTTGCCCCAAGGTTCTGATCCAGAAAATACGAGAAAGAATTTACTTTGAGAAACTCTAGGAAACATTTCAAAGCCAAAAAGGCTTAGAACTTCATGCTTTAGAAAGGAAGCACAATACCTTGAAAGCATAGCTATACTATCTACAACAAACAAACAAATTAGATGTGAAGCACAATGAATCTTAACTTTATAAGCCCTTTTATAAACATAGGAAGAAGTCTGTTTATGGTTTTCAAAAAATTACAGTAACTGTGGAAACAGGGGAAAAAAAAAAAAGAGCTGGAAGAAAGATGAGCAGCCAATCACTCTAGCCAAGCTTCCTGTTCATGTTTCCCAAAAAGCACTCTTCCTATCAGAATTAAAACATATGACTTTTCCCCCTATTTCAGTTTGGGCCTCTTATCAACTTGCATTGACAGCTCCTGAAATTACTAGGTTTCAGAAGTAAAATGAGAAAATATGCTCATATGGTTTGATATGGTGTGAAAATATTTCACTAAGGTCCCTGATAAAGTTACGATGTTTCATTTCTCTTTGGATGTTTCAGATCCGAGAACTAAAAAGCTTAATTTACTGATCACTACTGGGCCTAACACTGTATCTTTTCCGTAGTTACCATGACAGTAACCAAACAGAATACTTTGTGTCTTGACAGAGAACAACTTGAGGCTTTTGGGGAAGAAAGACTTTCCTTTATATGCTTCCATTCTTTTAAAGATTGTTGAGAGAACAGCTATGAATTAGGAAACATACACAAGGGCAGCACTCCTTCCTTTCAGTTAGATTCAGGATGCTGAGAATACTTGGATGAGAGACCCTTTTGCTGTTCTTTTAGAGAGCAAATATTATCAAAAAGGAAAAAACACAGGCAAAAAAATGCAAGCAATCTATAGGTCTGACTCAATTCCCAGAAAACACAAGTTTTTGTCTCCAGATGCCCTGCCCCCCTGCCACACCCAGTTAGAAATCAGAGAACATAGGTCTCCCATAGATTGTGTTTTATCTGCCTACCCTCCACAGATATCCTCAATAACCTGAGCTTATGAAATGGTCCTAAACACCTACGCTTAAATAACTGGAGTGTCTTCTCCTCCACACATTTGCAGATGGACATTTTTCCCCTTGGAACCTGCAAGAACATGCACTTAATTTAATCAATTCCTTGACGCCAAGACAAGAATATGTTCAGTACAACCAGTAACTGTAGCCGAACCCTTCTAAAATCCTGACAGTCGGAGGAATGCCTCTGACTGAGATGAAACCACAGTATTGGTGTCTGTTGGTGTTTAGAATTATCACAGTTACACCATCATGGTGAAAGTTACCCAGATCCCAAAATAACTGGAGCTGGGAAGAATGTAACTAGTAATGTGTTTGGCCCAATGTCAACTATTAGTTCTTATGCAATAATACATAAGTAGGAGACATAGTCACTCTCATACAGCCTCAAGGAAAAACATTTCCTATCTGTTGCTCTCTGCTAGCAGACATTGCTTGAAAGATGTAAGAAACAGCCCCCGTATGAGCTGCAGATTCCCTGCTAATTCAGCAACAACTTAGAACACAAGATGAAATTGATAATGATTAGATTCTTTCCCTTCAAAAATGGAAGAGGTTTTGGGTGCAAGAAGCCCATCTCAGTCCTTTCTGTCTGCCAAGACAAACAAGCTGAAGAGAGCTAGAGGCAAACTACATAAAAAATAATTCCCTAATTTCAAAGAAGTTAACTTTCCCTGAATAGCAAGGTAGAAAAGCTTTGAAAAAAATCAGAGTTTAGCTGCATGTTTCTTCAATTAATGGAGACAAAGGTTTTTGTAGTCTATTAAAGTGGCATCTGTTTCCACCGACAGACTAGTGTGACAGCCGTAGACTGGGACAATCACAGGGAATGGTGTCCATAAAAAGCACAAGTTAATTCAAACAACCTGCTACATGCTAAGCGGAAGTGCATCTCAGTACAAACACTGCTGTGCAATTCAGGCTGGGATTGGAGACACATGATCACCAGGTACATACCAAGCAATCCCTTAAGCAAAGTAATACAGATAAGGATTGTGCACTTAACAGGAACACCTACAAACACATGAGCAAAATGAAGTAAGATTAAGTAAGACTTTGGGGAAATGCTGATTCAGAATGCAGTGTTGCTGTTGCTCTCTACTGTTTAATCAGAGATGACAAAAGCACATTCAGAAGAGGTTGCATCTTGGCACTACTTGCAAGTTATTTTTTTCCACCCATGTCTGATTAGAAGGCATCCAAGAAATCAGAAGCTAATTAAAAAGATTTTGTTGGTTTTTCCTGAACTTCCAAACAGGATCCTGGAGCAAAAGAAGGCAGAAGCCATCTTCAGTGCTTCTTTCTTACTTCCCCCTGCCCTGCACCATGAATGATTCCACTACATCTTTTCACAGCAGCAGAACCAGCAATAAATGCATCAGACGTACAAATATACCCCAGCACTAATGAATTCCAAGCACTTCAGCTCAACAGAAATAAAATAATGGGAAGAGTCCAGCACCCTCTACAGTTATTTGTATTTTCGGTTCACTCACTGTTTAAAAATAGATGTTCTATGAGTATACCAACAAAATAATCATTACAGTTAAAATGAAACTGGGACAAAATTGGACTAATATGTGTCTTACAACATAAGAACAAGTCCAAAACAAATGTATCTCATGCAATTTTTATCTTTTTGGCATGCATTTTTCCATATCCTTTGCTTCCCTTTATACAACAATTACAAGGTAATAACCACAAATATTCTGTTTAAATAACCATGTGCACGGCATAAGAAGGAAGGTGCAAAAGATTGCTCACTCAAGTAAATATTTTGATAATACAAAAAAAGCCTGCACAATCCACTTCTGCAAAAGTCAGGTTTTCATAGCACACACTTCTAAAACACATCATTGTACACACAGGCCTCCTTCTAGGAGAAGCACCATTCTCAAGTTCAAGGATAAATTACTTTATTATTTTACAGTAACATTACCAAGAATTAGGTAAATGGGAAAGAAGGTTCTGGACTGCCTCACTGCTGCTACTTTACAAACTCCAAGAAAGAAAAAAGCTGGAAAATCAAGTAAAGCTTATGACAATTTCTATGACATTTCTATGCAGCAGAGGCTGCCACTACCATAGAGTATCAATATACAAATCATATAAAGCAGTTCATTGGAATACACCTAGATCCAAATTACTCTCTATTCAAATTTGTTATAATTCAGTCTTCATTTCCACTGCACAGAACCACACCAGTCTGCCAAGTTTGCATCCTAATTTCTACTTCCACCAGCCTATCTTGGCACAATTCAATGGATACCTTTCCTGCACATAATTTCTTTCCATCTTCACCTGTCAAGATCTGCACATGTCTTAGCACAAATGCCCTTCAGAGACTCTAACAACTCAAATGCTAAATGCCAATTACATTTTTGTTCCTTCTCTTGGTCCCTTGTGCAGGGGCAGCCTCTTCTTTCGGAAGACAGAAAACAAAGAAAATTCTTAATATATTCCTCCAGTGGTTGAGGGGTAAAGCAAGGAAAAAACCAATTTAAATACCAAATAAATTAACTTACATTTTCTCTCAATGGGAGACTTCCAGTACATAGTCTGAACGCTACCTAGTGACAGATTGTGCTCAACCTAATGGGACATGGGAACTCAAATTTTCCATTAAGTACTTGTGTTCAACTGTTACTCATCTGTGTTTTTTCTTGGAAGTTATTTCAGCTGGCTCTTTCTTGGAAGCACTGCTTTTCAAACCTGCACTTCTTAGGTTAGGAGTGCAATACTGACTTTAAAAATCCAGTCATCTACTGATTTGCATGTCCATTTTACCCATATCTATACAAACACAGAAGTGAGAGGCAGCAAGTCATTCTGTTTTAACTGTGGACTTTGGTTTAGCAATTCTCATTTAAAATGGAAAAACCAGTCAGTATTTCACGATGTGATGGCATTATTTCCACTCAGCTAGTCCCACTAGCTTGGCTAGCGCAACTGTGCTATGTGCACGGATTCCCTGTTCATATTCCTTTCCCTTTAACATAGTATTTGCCATAGGTCTTACGACTATGCTTAGCTTTGAGATAAGAAGTATTGACTGCTAATAAGTTTTAAGAATTACTTGTAAATTTACTAATGAGAACAAATACTTCATTCAAAATCCATTTTCAACAGTAAACATTGCAAGTTTTATGTAGATACCTTTTTATTAAAACAGACTGAAACTGTACCATAATAAAATTAAAATCACAAGTAGAATATGAATATTCTAGTAACAAACATGGGGAAACCAACCTTAATTGCAGCTTCTCTCAAGGCCTCCAGTCTCTGTCTACTGCTCTCTTTCATATTTACAACATCTTTGTAATCACCCTGTAGAGCTCTCTGGAGGCCATGGATTGCCTGAAAGACTGAGTTTTCACTTTCATTTAGCTCTTTTTGGAAAATTTCGAAGGTGTGCACCTGAAAAAGTTTCTCTTCATCAGACAGTCCTGCATCCCTCTCAACTGCTCTTATGGCATTTTTTAGTTTGTTGAGAACAACGTTCTTTTGGCGAAGAAGACCAGACAGTTTTCTGCAGCTCTCCAACACCCACTGCTTCCTCTGAGTGATAACAGCTCCTTTCCCACGGTGCAGCTTTATTGCATGCTTCACTACATCTTCACGTTCTGCAGGGTTTGCTAACGGGCCACAAGGCAGTGAAACCAATGTCCACAGGGAAATCAATCCAGTCACTTTCATTCTTCACTTTATATTGGTCTTGGGAGAAACTGGTAATCCACAGCTGCTCAAAGCTTTCTGCTACATGGTTTCTGCATCTTCAGTATGCACACTAGGCTGCAAGACAGAACCAACCAGCTATCAAACGTGGTAATGTTGGGCCATTAGATCAAACTAACGTAGAAAATAAATCCAAGACGGCCTCCTGCACAACTATCTTTAACAGAACACATATGGTCTTCTTCACTCAACATTTACGAAAACCAAGAAACAGTCCAAGGTTATTGATAGATTTTTGTTTTCCCCTTGACTGTTTCCTAGATAACACCTTGTTTTAAAGCAGAGACTGGTAAGCTTAGTCACTTCACATGGTACTCATCTGCACTTCTTACATGAAAGAAAAGCCTTTAAAAATATCAGGCCATGATGTCATAGGCTGCATTTCAACCTAGCACTAGAACTCATTATTCTTAGCTATCAGTAAACCTTCTGTCTCTTCTCAAACCTATCCTAAAACTTTGTATCATAATCATTTGTTATTTATAAAGTCTCAGAAGCATTAACAAACTCAACTACACACATTCAACAAAACATAATGAAAAAAAAAAAAGCTTAACTGAATCAGATTACATTATAAATCATAATTGTGGAAGAAAGAACAGCAAAACTTCCTGGACTTCTGGGTACTACTAGTTTGGATCAAAGACCTCCTTCTCCTGAAAGGCTGCAGGGCCTTGAGGTACTTTACTTCAAAACTTATTAGGGATCTTCAAGATTTTAAAGTAAATTATAAAAACACTAAATCAATTCATTCTTAAGTTCATTTCCCAACAACTACTTGAAGATCCATATTAAGACTGCTGTATTTAATTTTAACACCAAGCAGGATAGAAGTAAAAAACTAATTTCCTTCCCTCAGAACCTAGAGCAAAATACTGATGTTATTGTAAAATAACAAAGTTACATTTTCTTTTAAAAAAATCCAAACAAACACAAAACCCCTCAAAAAAACCCACATACCACAAAGCTACACATAACAATATATAAAACTCTGTACATGGCATTCTAAAAACACACATCATACGCAACATGTTAATAGATCACCAACATAGCAGGTATTTCCCTAAAAATTTATTTATAGTCTTGATCATTGGGCCAGCAGCCTTAATCAAGAACCAACACATGGACACAGTCATCTGGAAGCAGTCTGCCTAACAGAGAATCTTCTTTTCCCACAATGCAGTAGCAGTCACAATCCCAGGTATCCAATTGGGCCAGCGATCGTCAATACATGGAATGAGCCCTGAGCAACCTGGTCTAGTGGAAGATGTCCCTGCCCAAAGGGGTTGGAGCCAGAGGGTCTTTGAAGCTCCTTCCAGCCCAGGCCATTCTATGATTCGATGGGAAGGGAACACGGCAAGCACAGTCATGCACTACCTTAATTTTACAAATGCCCTCCCATGTCTGTTTCAGAGAGAAATGAAAAAATCTGTCTTTGGGTTGGTTTATTTCTTTTTTCAATGCATGAAATGCAGGCCAAAGTATTTAGTTACTAATAGCTGACTGTGGGCTAGGGTTTAACAACACAAAGAGCTAAAACATTTAAAATTAAGAACTGAAAGGGCAACCAAAGTAGCAAATGCAAATCGCATCAGTCTAATGTCAATAAAATAACAAAGTACAAACATTTCGAAACTTTGATAAAGCTGTGGGGCTTACTATTTTTAAGAAATCAGGAAAATAACAATCCCCACCAACTGGCAAAGTTCTAGAGTGAAATTTAAGGAAGTATTTCTTCATATATACAAACTAATACTCTTCCTGTTTAGTAGGCTCGGGGCAGAGATTTTTCTAAATATGTATTACAACCTATTTCTGCAAGAAAGAGGGAGAAGAAAAAACCCAGTGTATATCCAAGAAGAGTAGAAGACTCTACTGCCTGTCTTACGTGGTACATCAAACCACATAACAAAATTTTGAGCAGAGATTTATACCAGCAAAGTTCACTCACTGTTGCGCAGTACAAACTTAGCACTGTGGTTCAGACGTGGGACATTTTTGTTTCAGTGCTTTTTACTCAGCTAGCAAAAACTGTTTAGAGGAGTGACACCTGGGGCAGTGCTCAAAAGCTCTTAAGGGAATAAAGACCTCACATACCGAAATAAATGATGTGATGCTGAGCGAAAAAAAAAAAAAAGGCAAAAAAACTAACACTCCTCTCCATTCATCACCAGTAAGTATCAAATCAGAGGGAACTACTGTCGTTTGGAGCCCTTATTTAAGCAGCGTTTGCTTCCTGCCGGATTACAGCTCATCTTCCCCCTTTTTGCTTCCTGAACACGACACTGTAGCACCAGATTTCATCAAGCTGATAATACTGGGCCCTGCCTCTGGACCCTCTTGCGGGTCCTTCCACATCTGTCGGTTCGCCTCCACTCGCCCCCTTTACCAATCCCAGCTCCGCCCCAGGAGCCGCAGAGCAGCCGGGGCCGTGCCCGCCCGGCACCTCCGCCCCGGCGCGGTCCCCACCTGAGCGCGATGGCAGCTCCCGGCGCCGGTCCCTGAGAAAGGCCGGGCGGACAGCGGGGTACAAGGGGAAAACAGAAGGAGACAAGTGAGCGCGGGGGCGACCGGCCCGGCTCCCTCTCCCTCACGGCGGCGGAAGGATGGGGGA
>NW_008238464.1:6527855-6611624 GCF_000691975.1 Corvus brachyrhynchos
CGGCCGGGGCTGTTCTGGGAAGGAAGCGCTCTCACGGTGCCTCTGCAGCAGCTTCAGCGCTTCCCTGGGGTGTGCGGTACGGTGTCATAAGCGCTGGGAGAGGGCTCCCGAAACGTGACTGAGCTGTGCCTGGGTGCGAGGTGCGCATCTTTGTTCGGGTGCCATCGGCGAGGAGTCATGCTGGAGACGGGAGTTCAGACTCGTCCCGGCCCCCCGGGAAGCTGCGCGGGTGCCGCTGCCCGCTGCAGGGCACTGGCCGCAGATGAGCGGGAGGAACTGTGCTACGTGGCAGGGTAGTGGGCTGCAGAGTCGAGTGTGTTTCTTATCGCTTCAAATAATTCAGTGTGTCATTTCGGTAGACACGAAGCTAGAAAATATCCGTAAATGCCTGACGTTAACTAGGCTTGCAAGAGGACATGGGGTTTGCTTTGGCGTTCGTTGTTGGCACAGTGCTCTGTTTTGAAGTGATTATCGCTAAGTTTGTAGCCCAAAAGAAGTTTATGTAACTGAGGAAGATCTAGGTGCAGAGGTTCCCTTAGCTAAACCTTCATGAAAATTTGGAGGCAGGCTGGAGCTTGCAGCCAAATTGGTTATTTACTTAGCAAAGTATGTTGTAGTTACTTTTTGCTTGTTTTCCTTCCCACTGTACACATTTTTTGTATAAAAAGAAACCCAACGTGTTTCTTCTTACACTAAATTGAAAAATCTTGTAGGAAAGACCAAAATCCTTATCTTGTTTATGTGATGTGTTTCTTGTGTCAGGACCATCTATAGTCGAGATGTCACTGCCCATATGGGTACAAGCGATAAAAAAGTAAACTGAAAGGTGGTCCCGTGTTTACTGCTGACTGGATCAGGATTAAGTTCTCTTTTAAGAGACCAGTAAATTTTCCGTATACTTGATGATTTAAGCTGTAGTGGGGAATTTAGACAAATTTCTCAGCTTAATTGTTGGCCCAGAACATGTGTTAGGTATGGTTTAACAAAATTGTAAACTACAGAATATAATAAAAAATGGAGTTTGATTTAAGCAATCTCCTTCTGCTTGCAGCTTCATGTAAAGAATAATGTTGAAATATGTTACTGGCAAATTTTCTCCCCATAAAATGCCCATTCCTACCTCTCGGGTGTTCCAGAAGTTTAGGGGTATTGTATCAATATGGTTGCTGCAATTGAGAGAAACATCATATTAGTTCCTGTAGACCACTGTAACAAGCTTTTTTGTTCTTTAATGTATTAGTAGTATAAACATATTTTTCAGAGTTTAATTAAAGTTTTAGATTACATTTATAACAATCTTATACTCTCACTCATCAGTCTCCAATACGTCTGCTTCATCTATTTTATTTTTGTTGTATGTCTTCTGTTGGCAATGTTCTATAACATAATTATATGAGAAATGCTTCTGCCTTTTTCAGCTGATGACTTTAAATTATTAAACTTTGTGTTGTTAATTGTTGCTAAGAAAATACTAGGAAAACTCTAGGGTATTTTTTTTCCATGTACGAAGGACTTATACAGAATTTGAGAATCTATGAGTTGCACCTTTTTTATTTTTTTTTTATAACCACTAGGCATATCTTTCAGAAGATAACCATATTATACTATGATGATACTTGTGTTTACTGCTGTTACAGAACAGAAAAAACGTCAGCATATGTGAGCAATAAAGCAGAAATACAAGTTTATTACTGACAGAATATGTGCTGCTAAAAGTGTGTATATAGATGCTGTCATTTCAATTTTCAGAAGAAAATGCTGTCTATTTAACTGCAGAAGAACAAGGCTTTGTCTTCCTGTAATTCTGAAGTGAAAGTTGTCATCAACAAGAAAACTAAAACCTTTAAAAGATAGGCATTAGTAGTAGAATGCTGAAACAAACTTCTGGATTAGCTTCATTGGCTTTCCTGCTTCTTTTGCATCCCAAAGCATAAGCTTAAATCATCCCAGAAGGACAAGGTCCGCCAGTTTATGGCATTTACCCAGGCTGGTGAAAGGACTGCTATATACTGCTTAACACAGAATGAATGGAAACTAGAAGTGGCAACAGACAACTACTTCCAGAATCCAGATTTATACTACAAAGAATCCATGAAAAATTCAGTAGACAAGAAGAAATTAGAACAATTGTATAATCGATACAAAGGTAAGGTTTTGGTTGTGGGGGGATTTTTTTGATTGGTGGGCTTGGGTTTTTTGATGTTGTTGTGGATTTTTTTTGTTGTTTTTTTCTAAATTATGTTGTGTGAGGAGTTTTTCTGCTTTTCCCTCTACCATTTTTAAGGAGCTTTAAGAAAAGCTCACTAGCTTTTGCATCTCCGAGTGTGTTTGCAGTAATAAGAATGAAAAAAGGTTTTAAATGCTCTTAATGGTCTGTACACGACTTCTGTAGAGATTTCTGTAGACTTCAAAAGTAGGAAATTAAACCTGTAGTGAGGAAAAAGTGTCAATTGTCAAATATGGTAGCAAAGTTTATTATTCAGCTTCCATGATTTGTTGTCAGTGGCTGCTATTAAATATGTGTATGATGTTCCTTCCATGGCAAAATAATACATATTGGTCTTATGCTAACATTTGGGGAAATTAATTCTGTTCAGAGACAGTAATATTTTTATACATTAAAACAAAAATTTTTCAGATAACATTACAGCTAGGAGTGTGACAAAACAGTCTAATGAGGAAACTCAAGAACTGAAAACTACATCCTTATTTAATTCCTTCATGCTGCCATATTACAGCAAAAGTGATGTGCCTTTTCAGAGAGGCTTGGAGGGAAAACCACAGGATAGTGGATTAAAGGCAGAGTTGCTTCTTTTCCAGGTTTTATTTTACATCACTATTAAAAAGAACAACAACAAAAAAGAAAAGATAGGCATTTAAATATAAGAATGTACCTGATCCAGGTGACAGTGCTTGCTGAACTATGGCCATGTGATATGAGTGTGTGCATTGTTCATGTTGGAGCGATGCAGGCTGGAGTCATTGTTAGCTCCTGTTGAAATCCATACATCTCGTGTTTTAAAACATGAACTTTTAGCCACTACTCAGCTATGATTTTATGTACTTTTCTAATTGAAATATATGGCATGCTTTTTATACAATTTATCCTGGTTTTATTATATTGTTTCCACCATTTTTATTCCTCTTTACATAATCTATTCTGTTTTAAGTATGGGGGTTCTTTAATACTTCATTATTATGTGGTAGTGAATTGTGCAGGGACAAAGAGGCAGCAGTGCTATAGCATTTCTTTGTGAAAACAAAAGCCCAGAGACAAAACTCAGAGAACCATGTTTTGGTTTATATATGCATATGTGTATGTTGACATATGTATATATATATATATATAGCATATATATATGAATCTTCTCTTTGCTCCTTGAATGTCAGTCTTGGAGATTCCTGGGTCAAAAATACGTATTCAGATTGATAAATGCTGTTAAGAATATCTAAAATGGAAAAAGATCATCACAAATGTTATTTGTTATTTACAAATTCCTAGCAGGGGCAAACTGCACTATCTGACTTTTGTGAAAGCAAGTCTAGCCAGTTTATGTCAGTGTTTTAGTTAGCAGCACACCTTTGCAGTTCTGGCACTTAAACACTGAAGTTGTAAACATTAAAAAGTTTCATCAGATTTGACAGAAGACTATAAAAGTTTTGGTTAAGCACCTTTTCTTTATTCGTATCTGGCTTAAACCTGAGTCACTGGTCCCTCAACAGTAAGGGATTCCTTTGTTCTACAAGGCCTATACAATATTGCACTGTACTTGAAATCTGAGATAAAATGTCTTTTTCTGTGCTGTTTTTTCTTAGTTTTCTTACCTGTTTATCCAGCAACTCTGTCAAAACAATTGCATTTTTTGTTACTAATTGCATGGATAATGTGAAATATGATAGGGATGAAAAGTCTTTGTTGAAATCCACCAGAATCTTTTCACTGGTTTCAAGACAGTGCACATCCAGCCTTCAGTTCTTCAATTACTCCCCAAATACACAAGAAATACGTTATATGTGTCTTAGAACTAGTTGAATAGATATATTTACTTGTTATTTGGGGTCAAAGGTCCCTGAATTATACCATGGGTGTAATTCTTTGTTTAATGGGTATAAGTCTGTTTGCCAAATTAACTTCCTCTCTGGAGTTTACCATTTTTTTCACTGTAGTATTGGCTGGAAAAGTAGAAGAGAGCTTAAGAATTAAAATAAAATGCAAAAAGTTTTATCTAGGCTTGATTTTTTTTTTTTTTTTTAAATCATCTTGTTGGATCAGGACTTAAAAATAGCATGGTTGAAAATTGTAGCAGTTTAGGAAGTTAGTTTTAAATCTTCTCAAGGGATGCTTTTCTACACAGCCCAACTTATGATATTGAAATGTCTTTCTCTCAAAAGCTAGGAAAGACAGTTTGTAAAGTCTCAAGCTCTGAAAACTACAGGTGTGGATCTCATTTTCTTTTGTTTTCATTTGGTTTTTTTCTTCTCCAATTATTTAAGTTTACATGCAGGAGGTTGTTTGTTTGGGGGTTTTTTTGAGAGAGAATTTTGTTACAGAATTATTATGAGGCATCTACTGTGATGTAGGTAGTTCAGAAATGCACTTCTGACATTCAGAAAGGTACTAGTGGGGAAATACTATGTTTCGCTTGTTCTAAATTGTATTAATTAGCTTAAGACTGTTATGGTAAGGCATTATTTGAACAATGTTTTGGTGATTTTCCTGACTTAGAATTAAACCCCCAGAATGTTTAAATGTGGTCTTTAAATAGATACAGTAGATACCCATATGTCACTATCAGGAAAAAAAAAAAATCTGTGGTCTTACGTGGTAGGTGTGTTTTTGCTGGGCTTGATTTTGGGTTGCTTTTTGTTTTTAAGCTTAACACCTGCTGACCAATATAACTGTGTTGTAGATTTTGTTTATCACCCTTACTACTTCTAAATGTAGGCAGCATCTCCTGAGTTAATGCAAATCTTTTATAGAGGATTGGGAGGGAAAACAAAACTATTTTGTTGTTAGCAGATAAGTTCAGGAAAAGATGCAAATGAATTTCTCTGTAAGTGTACAGAATACTTAATTTGTTTACTGATTCACTTTTAAAATTACCTAGACTTCAAGTGAAAACATTTGTGAAGGTTATCAAAAATTGAATACCTGTATTATGCAGCACATCAGAACTGTCAGATGATTATTTCTTAATATGTTTTGTAAATAATTATAATTCTCCTCTCTGTACTTTGAACTGCAGATCCACAAGATGAAAATAAAATTGGCATTGATGGGATTCAGCAGTTCTGTGATGATTTAAGCCTGGACCCAGCCAGTATCAGTGTTCTGGTTGTGGCATGGAAATTCAGGGCAGCTACTCAGTGTGAATTCAGTAAAAAGGAATTTGTTGATGGCATGACAGAGTTGGGGTAAGTATCCAGTTCTGCATAGTTTATAGTGTAAGGCCTGAACTGTGTTTCTGCTCAAAACATTTTCAGATAAATTGTGTGAAGCTTTACAAAGCTGTTGAGGCCAGTGCCAAGCTTAACAGGTGCAAAACGTAGTGTCTTGTCTTCCTTGAATTGGTGCTTTATTGCAAAGCCTTAATGACCGCAGTAGGGGGGACGCAAAACAATTTCCACCTGTACAGCAAGGGAGTCAGATGAATTCAAGTATCTTTTTATGTAGTTCATAGTAAACATATCCATATTTGTGTTAAGGATTTGAGTTGGGCCTCCTGCTGTTAAAAACTGAAAGTTGCTGGAGGTGTGTGAAGGGAAAAAAATTTCGCTATTGAAGCAGAAAAGAAAGAGGAAAACAGAAAAGAACCTTCAATTCTTTCCCTTGCTATCAGCAAATGGACCCATCTTTCTTTTTGTCCATTTTACCACCCATACTTTTGTCTCTTTTATCCTAGATACTTCATTTGTACAAAATACCTATGAGGAATTGAAATAAAAACTAGAATCTTGGTAGTAGAAAAGATTAGTCCAACTGTGGTGTAACTGATAAAAATTTCCTTCCTGGATTATGGAGCTGTTCTTGATAACAAACCTTGAACATTGCCTCTGTTTACCAATAAAGCCAAGCATTTATCATCATAAAATAATATTTTGTGTATAACTTTTCCTTGCAAGAGGAGCAGCATTTCTAATATTTAGAGATGTCGAAATAACTTACTTTTTAACAGATTGCATTAAATGGGTGGATAAGTACAGTTTATTACTTTTTCATGTTTTTTGTAGGTAAACAATTTCATTTGGTCTTAGAATGGCACCTTATCAATACATTTCTGTGACAGACCAACTTCTAAGAAATGTAGTGGTTGTTTCTTGAGCAGAGATCTTAGCAGTCTGATGTTACTGACCTCCTCAGTTACTGATTTTTTTTTTTAAGCTTCCATTTTTAGGAAATTATGATGAAATAACTTTTGATACCACTTTGTTCACTGCTTTATTTTGTCCCCTTGGGTAGCTTTGAGTAGAAGTGTACTAGTTTGAAAACAAACCAGTGGGAGGCACCAAGTCAGAATAACAATTTAATGGAAATTAAAGAAAAGGGGAAAAAAAGGTAAAAGAAAACACTGTCAAACTGACAGTCAAGGTACAACCTGACACCCTGTTAGGCAAGGTGGTGGTAGCAGTCTGGTAGAATGGTGGCTGCAGTCCTCTGAAGCAGTGATCCTGTAGTAAAACAGTCTGCTCTTCCTCAGGAAGTCCAGTGGTGGCTGTGTAGCTCCTGTCCTCTGGAAATCCAGTGGGAAGCCAGTGTCTCTGGTGTTCAGCCTCAGATTATATCCACGATGGGATGCTTGGTTCCTCCCTCTGGGTGGAGCATCTCACAATGGGATAATGAGTCATGAGGCCGAGTGTTGATTAGGCTCATTAACAGAAGATAGTCCGGAGGGAGTTATCTCTGAGTCAGGCGGCAGGACAATGATGGGCAATTAACAGAAAGATAGTCTGGGGGGAGGAGGCAAGGAAACACTGCCCCACCTGATTTTAACAGCTGATGGGGATGGTAATAGAATACACTGCAACCCAGGACAAGAAGTTACAAGAATAATTATGATTTTCTAACCACAGACAGAAATTAAGTGCTCATGTTATTATACTAAAGGTTGCCAGCATTTTTTTTTTTCCCCATGAAAGTGATTAAAGAGGTTTTGCTAAACCCATTGTGACTTTTGGCTTGGATTTTGTTTTGAATTTGATGGTCACATTTCTGCTGTGTTCGTTTGACTGTCTCTGATAGTTCCATAGCAGTCTGTGATTTTTATCTCATTCTGCTCAACACATGCTAAACTGTTCTTGGGAGTATAATATGGTTGTGCCCGCTTGCCACAGCACTTACTGAGAATTTGGAGTGATGTTGTTACGTACTTGGAGGCACAGTGTCTGTGGTTTTTAGCAATGAGCACAAGTGAGCATTCAAATGGAAAGAAATTCCCTGAGGCTTAGATCCCATAGCATCTTTAGGATGCATATGGGAAGGTATATTTGTTGACTAGATCAAGTCCCAATGAAATTGAACTTCTCATTTGAAGACCATTGGCAGAATTCTTTCTTTTCTCCACCAGGTACTGCTGGAGGCCAGAAAGGTACTTATTTTTATCTATACCATGCAAGACAGTTAAAACTGTACTTGCATTTTATGGGTGTTGTTATGGTTACCCATCCTTTCATAGAATTTTTCTGGAATCTTTAGAATAAGTACAAATATTTAACTATGGAGAACTTTCAAATACACAGTGTTAGTTGTGATAGCTGCTTCTTTTGAAACCTGTTTGCTTCGCTTTGAGTTTCTAGGTACAATTCAAGATATTGGTAATGTCCTGTAACCTTGAATATTCGTTTGATGCCTTGTTGTGGCAGAAATGCTTTCCCTTTTACAAATGTGTCTTATTAGCTCAGGTGTTTTCACTGAAAATGCTTCGGTGGTGTTATTCAGGGATGTGTTTCTGTTAAAATTTCAGTAACTTGGTTCTGTCTTAGCTTACCTGTGCCAGGCTGTTAAATAGTTTGCCAGTCTTCAGGCTATCATTCAAGGCTCATTTTATTCCTAGGTTTTATTCTCAAGTGTTCATGTAGTGTGAAGCTCTTTATTTAGGAGAGCAGGGAATAAGCAGTGTCTATCTAGATTAACGCAAAGCTCACACACTTGTGTTACAACATCTGTCCCAGGAGAAGGAATAACAGAGTTCAGTGAGGTTTGGGTGTTCTTTAAGAACAGAATAGCATCTGTTCAGAAATTCATAAAGATACAGAAAAGAAGTTAAACCATTGAATCCTGTTTGCATTGTGTACATAATGGATGCCTGTCTACAATGTTCCACTTAAAATTCTTTAGTAAAGGCACATGAGCATTTATATTTTTCAGAATGCTATCCTCAAAGACAATCTGGTTTTATCTTAAACACTGTTTTGTTTTGCTCTGAAACTAAACTATAAAAAAGGTGGGGGGAAAGTAGAAAGAAATTTTAAATATATGAAAATAACATAATCTCTTTTGAACAGGTGTGACACCACAGAAAAACTAAAAGCTCTATTGCCAAGACTGGAACAAGAGCTAAAGGATCCAACAAAGTTCAAAGATTTTTATCAGTTTACTTTTAACTTTGCTAAAAACCCAGGACAAAAAGGTCTAGGTAAGTAGAAAAAAAGTGAGGAAATATCTGCAGTCAGTGAAGTCTTCCAAATGGTTCCAGTACTACAATATTCTCATTGGTGATTGTATAGTAAATTCATTATTGATTTCTTTCACTGACTTCTCTTTCCCATCTTCTTTCATTTAATCTCTTCTTAATGTCCCCTTGGTACAGATAACTTAATGGGGTTTTCTGCCAGTATTGACATTCTCTCACCTCTTGTCAAAAGAAGTTCGTGCAGTTCTTCAAGACCTGTCAAATTTTATTTTTTTTAAATACTGAGCTAGTGAGCTCTGTGTGTTAACAGCTACTGAAACAGGAAGTCCGTATCAGCTCAGAAGAGGGAGAAAACTGACAAAAGTTACTCTTCTTCTAAGAATTTTTAGTTTTAGCTCAGTTTTTATGTAAAGTTTAGGAAAAGGGTATTATGGACTTGGTTTAAAACTAGTGAGTAAAAATAAGCATAGTTTATAAAGCATTAAACTATTACTCTTCATAAAGTTTGAGATTTATCCCAATCCATGCCTTGTATTGCTGGAGTAAAACAGATACATTATTTAAATTCCTTTTTTATTTTTTCTTCAAATCAAAAATCTCTAGTTTGTGAATAGATGAAAAAAATAGTAAGGTGAAATCCACTCTTTTCAAATTTATGTCCACTTTCAGAAGATACTGTGTAGAAAGGAATTAGTGTTTTGCATATAGAATAGCACTTTCCCATCATCACCTTTTTGTGCTGTGGGTGAGAGGAAGTGGTTTGTTGGTTTTTTTAGGGTTTGGGGGTTTTTAATGTTTTTTAGCATAGCCACCTTAAATCTATGTCTGAGTTACTTGAAAAGTTGGTAAATGTTTTTCTCAAGAACTGCTGGGAGAGCAGAATATTGGTTTAGACCTCAACCAGGGGTATCTGTTCCCCATTCTTTACTTTGAATAATCTCTCTTGTCTTCCCTGGTGCCCTGGTGTCCTTTTTTTTTTTTTTGACTATGGACAACTTTTAGCTAGTTTATATTTGTCTTCTTTTTTTTTTTTTTTTAGCAGTTTCATTTTTCATTTCATTTGTCCCTCTCTCATGGCTCACATGCCACTTGTACTGGCACAAAAATGAAGAAGTCTTGTAGTGGCTCTGTGAGGTTGGTTGGAATTCTAGTCCCTTAGCTTGTCTTCATTAACAAAGATTAGTACTTTGAAATTGCAGGAAAGGTAAGTTAGTTACAGCTGAGGTTGGAATTTATGGGATACCTAAAGAAATACTACAAATAGCTTCCTGTTTTAATTGGATCAGTTCCAACATGAAACTCTTGAACTTGGGCAGTGAGTACATTTCAAAAGCTTTTCACCTAAGCTTGTATGAAGAGTGGATGACGTCAGGCAGCCCAACCCAGATTTGGAACTGAATGCACTTTTTACTTGACATGAGGAGGAAACTTACTTGTTTTCCATTACTTCTATTTATTCAGTATTGGGGGTCCTTTCATTGGTAAGTCTGTCTTACCTGTTGTGTAAGAAAGGTGTTTTATTGCCAAAAGTACCGAAGTTCCTTCTTGGACTAAGAGTTGAACTATTAACAGGAGAAAGTAAGGAGTGCAAAAACTGAAGTAAAGCTTAAACTGTAGGATGAATTGATGGGAGCTGTTGCTGATTTCAGTTTCAGGAATTTTAGTAATTTTGATAATATATACAGTCTCTTAATTTCTAGTACTTAGTTCTTACATGGTAGTACCTTGGTGGCATTTTTCATCAGACTTTTTCTGGTTTTGATAAGATGATTCTTGACAGTAAAGAAGTATAAGCAGATGCCACTGTTATTCAGTGGAGACCCCATATTTCTTGGATCACCATAGGTTGAGTAGAAAAAAACTGTTGAGCAAACATACAGACTAATGTGACATTTTTGAGTGATTGAGGCCAATGATAGCTTACCCAAATAAAAATTAACACTGTATAGGTTTGGAGTTGGAATCTTTACAGGGAATACCATCATAGTGGAGCAAAGAGGTGAAGGAAAAAAGTAAGTTTACAGGTAGGTGTTTGTAATAACCACAGAAGGAAGCAGTAAGTTGTAAGCAAGGAAAAAAATCCAAACAGTTATTTTACTGGAGTGTCTGTATGAGCTAAGAATTCTAGTTGCTTCAGCTACATTTAATACAGGTTTAGGTAGTTGGTTTGTATTTTATTTTACATCCTCTTCTCTGTATACATTTATGTATTTTCTCCTGGAATGAGAACCTTTGCTCCCTCTCTCCAGGGATGTTTGGTGTTTGTGTCTAATGACTGTGTACCCTATTGTCAAAGAGATTCGGGAATTGGTATCAGCCATGTACAGAGTCTGCTTCTGTCTTACTCAGTTTGGAGCCTTTACTTTCATTAAGTCCAGATACTTAAACAGAATGAAGAATTAGTTTTTTTACCAACTGAGCTGGTACAAATCTGTGCCTAGCTGTGTCTAGGTCATCTTACAGTGATGGCCTCTCCTTCTTCCCCACATGCACATTAGATGACATTCAGTCAGTATAGGATGCTGCTTAGCTCCTGCTCAAGCTGCTTGCCTTAAAGTCTTTCTGGTGAATTGTAACTTGGAGACTGAGAGGTCAGTAAGTTTGTCAAGTAAAGGATGAAGGTGCATAGTTTTAATGAATGAAGTGGAAATAATCTAGGAATTCTTTCCTAAATTTCAGTTGCAGAATATTTTAATATGATTTTTCTAGGGTCTGAAGTATTCAGTGCTTTTTCTTATTAGTCTGGGAGCCTTTATCACCAAGTCTGGTAATTGTACTCATTGTTTAGGGGACTGATCTGTAGGCTAAAAGAATGTTGTTTGATTCTTGGATGTACGCATCACCTATGAATGCACCTATTTCAAAACTCAGCAAGTTTGACATAGTGACAAATGAGGAATTTGTATTCTTAACAGATTGTTAGTAGAAACCTTTTATAAAAGAAGACGTAATTAAACCCCTTCTGTTGGGTCCTTCAGGCTGAGTGCTAAGGCATCTTTTTTTTAAAAGAAGTAACTCTTGAAAATAGAGCTTGCTAGAAATGAGGCTGTGATAGGCAGACTGACTTACACAATTACTTTTCATGTTTTCTTGTTTGTTATCTTAGCATATTGAAACCACAAGAAATTAATGAAGTATCTCTAAAATGTTCAAGCAGCAATGCTTTGATTATGAATCATGTTCATTACTCCTTCAGTACATTAATACATTTCAGATTACTTTTTTTTAAAATCTGTATCTGCTGTTTTAAGAAGTGATATGCAACTTATTGTCCCCTCTCCTCTGAAAAACGTGAGGAAATAGTGATTTATGGGTTCCTTTTTAATAGGTGGTCTTTAAATTTAAAAGGTAGAGAAATACTTATGTAGTGTATTCCCTTGTGCTAGACAGGATCAACATCTACCAAAACCACTCCTTGCACATGCTTTTCTAACCAAATGCTCCGTGGTATGCTACAATACATACTAACTTGCCTTTTCAGTTTCAGTAAGTATCAATAAGATTTGAGGTCTGATTCGTAATGGTCCTCTGGTTGAACAAGTTTGAGAGCCATTGCCTTCACAAAATAGAATCTGAAATTTTTGATGGCAGGTTTCATACATCTTTGTCTATGTTTGCTTAAACCTATTGTTAGATTTTTTTTTTTTTCTTTCTTTAGCATATAACATAAATCTCTGTTTCTAAATTTTCCGGTCAAAGTAAGTATGCAGAATACATTTCCTTAAAGTGAGTAACAACTTTTTACATATTTGGCATGATGTATGCCAAATACATATGCCTTTAGTCTCTGGACCGAGTAAAACCAACTACCCTGATAAATTTTATCTTCTAGCTGATACTGGAATTTTGTGTTCCAACTCTCTTTTCCTTTGCAATCAAATTGATCTGATTTTCTCTTTGTCTTGTAGTACCCAAACAAGCCAGATACCTTCCACTTGTCTTAAATATTTTGCTTCTTGTTTTGCATCCTTTTGAGTGTTCTTAAGTTTGATACTGTCTGCAGTTTGCAATCTGTTTTACTATTGGGTTTCTGTAGCACTGCAATGTACCCAGTTAAATCTAATCCTGTATTTCTGCAGTTGATTACTCCCACTAGCAGTATGACTTTGCACTTCTCTTTAATGAAATCTTTCTTATTTACTTCCAAGTGGTTGTCCAAATAATTTTGAATCCTAATCCTGTCTTCTATCATGTTAGACTTTTTTCAGGTTTTTTTTAAGTTGCAAATTTAATAGAAGTTTTCTTTGTTGTATCATCTGAGTTACTTAAGTATTGGGCAGTGTTAGATACAGGACTGACCTGCTTGGATGAGTTACTTTCTCCCAGTTTGGCAGGGAATGACTGAGGTTCTTCCAGAACTTCCTTGACCTTTATGAAGTTTCAAACATGGTAGGAAGCAGTTTGAGATTGCTTCAGCATACTGAGGTGAATTTCACCATATCTGGCTTCACTTTGTGCAGCAGTGCTTGAAGACTGAATTTCTGAAAGCTTTTTCTGAAATAACTGTCAGTTTTTATTGAATCTTTTTGCTTGGAGCATAGCTTGGAAAAAAATCTCCATGTGTCCCAGACTTTTTTTCTTTCCGGAGTTATTACCAGCAGGACAGTATCTTCTATCACACCAGCTGCCATTTATAAGATGGGGAGTGGGAAGGCACAGAAGCCCTTCTTAAAGTTTTTTTTGGTCATAGAAGAATTTTGATGATACCTGACACAGCTGTCTTCATAATTCATTGGGGATTTTGCTCCAGGAAAGTGTTCTTGGAGGGTAGGAGTGTGTGTGTAGTTTTGTGTTTTATTTATTTTTGGAAAAGCCTGTCCTCCCTTGCTTTTTAATTTCTTCTTCTCCATTTTCCCTCAAAACCAATGCAAGAAATTCCGCCTTTATGTAATTAGATGGGAAGGATCCTCTCCAATAAACTAAGTTACATCTGTTCTGTCATTCCCTAAAATAGACACAGAATTGAGTACACCAATACTCATTCCTAGAAATAGGACTGCCTTTTGTAGGAGTCTCTTCCCCACAGTTCATGTGGTGACAGTAGGGAATTTTTATTTCTCTTTGTATATGCTGGACTTCTGTTGCTATAGTCTCATCCAACTCAAATGTTGGCATTTACTTTTATTAGCTCAGTATTATCAAGTAGAATCCTTCAGTCTGGACACGTGCTGTTTAAAGAAGTGAAAGTAATAGCGGTGCCCCAAGGTGATATCTTGTGTAAGGAGTGAGATGAAGGAGGCAGAAGCTCAGTGCATAAGATCTGCCTTGATGATCTTTAATCAGAACATCATTTTCTGGTTAATGTTGCTCAGCACCCAACTGTCAAGTGTCTTTCAAATACATCTGAGTAGATTTGATTATTATCAAAGAAGACAATGGATGCTTATAACTTACGACTCTCTAAGTGGTGGACAAAATTCAGGAAAAAAACCTAGCAGGGTTTCAACACAGCAGTGCCATCTCAACGGCTGCATGTTGGATCTGGCGTACATAATATTTAGATATATTAAACTTGATCTGCATTTTGTCTTTATATATTGAAGGTGCAGTTTATGAGGTTACCTTCCTGGTTTGCCAGGACACTTTAAAAAGAATTATTATGGATAACTGTGATTCTGTCTTTAGTCTGCTTTCTCATGTTCTTACTACTGGATATAGTACAATAAATATTTATTTTTTGCATGGTGCAGATTTGGAGAGGTTTATCTTGCCTTTTACTCCCAAGGTTTAGCTTTTCTACTGCAGTCCGAATGAAATTTTGTATCTTAGTTCTTGTTGGTAAGTGTACTAAAAAATAGGATTATAGGTCTTTTGTCATGTTGTCTGCAGAGCAGTTCAGATTTCTAAGGGCACTTTGAAGCTCAAAACAAGGCCTTATCTTTTTTTTTTTTTCCCCCCTTCTTTTTTTTTGAACCTGATGCTTGCTGTGATTCTCTTACTGGGTCTCCCTTTGACCCCCAAAAAGACATGCTCAGGAGTTTGTTACAGTTTGTTTCAGCCCCAGGGAGGAGCTTAAAGCATTCTTTCATGATCTTCACCTTCCAACATGGAAACAAAAAGCCGATTTGGTCCTTCATCACTTCTTTGTGATCCCTTCGTCTGCTTGCTGGCTCAAAAGGTTGTGCTTCCTTCTCTCTGCCAGTTGCCTGGGATCAAGCAAGAGATGAAAGATGAGGAGGGCATTCAGACTTGAATCAAATATTACCTCAAGACCAGAAGAACGACTATCTTTGCATCCGGTATGTGGACTTCAAGGAGGTTTCCTCTCCTATAAGCAGATGAGTATAATGTACTCTTTTTTAATTGAAGCAACATCAACTTTGGCTTTTACCATAGCAGTATGGTAAGATTCTTTGAAGAGATCTTTAGACATTAGGGAAGGATATCTTTTCTTTGTATTTTGTTTTCTTTTTTTACTCCCTCTCTCCCCAACCTAGTTATCAAGATGTCCTCCCCTTTCAATGAAGAATTAGATTCGTAGGCTATTGGTAGGAGTGAGTGCATGGAAGAAGTTGAGGAAGGTCTATAAATGAATTTTACATTTATTTTGAAAGAGGTCTGTGAATGCTGTACTTTAGGTGTTCCAGTGACCTTGGTCTGTGTGTATGGTTCTTGCTTTATTTTTGTTCACATTTTCCATGTTGAAAATGCCAGCAGTTTGAGAGAAACTTGGTACAGAAGAGGTTCTCTGATCAGTAAAAGTGTGGCATAACTGCCAGTTCTAGTAATGCCTCATTGATTCTTTTACTCATGTTTGGACCTTGTTTGGGAAATGTATGTCCAGTCAACTTTGAGTCATCTGTTGTAGTTTATCTGAATTGTACGTGGAGAGATTTGCAGAGGCAAAAGGATTTTTGAACCGGCTACAATCAGGTTCATTAGGCTGCACTCAAACTGGTGTTCAGACAGCCTAAATCTAACTTGAATTCCAAAGCAGTTCATCTGTTTTTGTGTAGTTAATGCTTAAGGTGATAAACATGAAAGGTTCTGCATGGAATCAGGCTGCTTCAGCATGGCAGATGCTGAGGCAGAGCTAATGAGCACAGCCAGACCCTGCTCAATTCTGCAGTGATTCCTGCAGTGCTCCTCTGAAATCCATGTGCTGTGCTTTACCATTCCTCCTGTCCGCCACAGGCACTTAACTGTGCGTTATCTGTCCCATAACATAGGGCATTGGGAAGCTCTTTTCTTACATCTTTGCTGGGATGAGTGGATCCAGCTCAGCTGGATCCTGAGTTTAGCCATGATCTGTATCTGTATCATCCCCCTTACTTGTTTTTTTTCCTTTCTGTCTGTCTTCTGTGGGGGAGCTTCCAGTTGCAGCTACAGGCTATTTTGCTCTAAGCTTTTGGCAACTCAATTAAGTGGGTTTGGGTTTAAACCTCGTGGTATTTTCTTGTTATTTTGCTGATTAGGAAAGAAGAAACTAATTCTTGTGTCTGTGTTCTTAGCAATTTGGAGGCCAAAGAAGACTCTTAAAAATCATTTAGAAATGAAGAAACAAGGAATTTATTAACTCACTGGCTCTTGCAAGTATTCACTTGATGCTTATTGGTCAGGCAGTGTGATAGTTGTGTTGTTGAGACAGATTGACAACCGTTTCCATTGTTCTTACCTCTGCGTCAGTTTCAACACACTGTGGAAAAGTTATAGCAGTAATTCAGGTGAATTAGTGATAATACTCTATCAGTTTCAAACATGACTGCATGGACAGATCTTGTTGGTAGGGCAGACTGAGAGGTAGAAAGCTCTGTTTGGCAGATGCTAAAAGTAAGTGCTGCAGTCCCAGAGGATGGTTTTGGCACAGCAGGTCTAAATGAACTGCATTTCCTGTTCCTCAGAAATCCTGCTTTCTAGAAAATTCCTTGCTATTTGTTGATTTCTCTTTTTGTTTTCACACTTCCTTGATTTCTAGTGTGCAGTGACTTCATTGCCCTGGTCCAAAATCATAGCAAAGGCATGAGGAACTTAATTTGATTCTTACTTTTTTCATGCAGCAATCTAATAATGATTTTTTTCTTTCTTAACAAGATCAGCATTTGATCAAATCTTAAAAGCAGACACAGGCTGTATTTCTCCTCCTGCATTAATTGTGCTATTTGTTATCACTTCAAGCTTTCTGTTCAATCAGGATAGAAAAGGCTGAGGTTTTTTAAAAACAAGTTTAGAATGAGGTTTTAATATTTGAAGATAAATCATACTGCATGTAAAATACTATTTCTGGTTAGGAAAAACTGATTGTTTAAGGGTCTGCATGACACAAAACTCTCAGTAGATATTGACACTGAAAATATTTTTGGGTTGAAAGGAAAGCTCAAACTACTGTATAATGTACAGTATATGATGTGGTATTTTTATGCTGTTTTTTAATCATTTGGCAATTTTATGCTTTGGATATGAACATGGATGTTAGCAATGAAGTCTCTTTTAAACTGGTCCTTGTCTAGGTGTTTTCTGAGATCCATGCATCTTTTTCTGTTTATAAAATTTACATTATTAGTTTGTAATGTGGGTAGTATGTATTTTGGTACAAAAAAACCAGCATATTTTATAGTTGTAGTTTGATTTCTATTGTAACAATGCCTTCATATCTATAGAGCATTGAAATAGGTATTCCTAAGACTGCCTAAGGAATTTTTGCCTTGCAAAAGCATCTTCCTGTGGGGATGCAGAACTCTGATGGCATAAGGGCTTTTCTCTTTTTTTACTGTCTATCAGTGGAGCACTAATTGTAGCAGATACAGTCTCCACAGCATTACTGTTTATTGATACTACTGTCAGCATGCTAATGTTGAATTTGAACCCTGTAACTAGGTCTTTCCTTTAAAGCAGAAAAATCCTCTTTTTTGTCCTCTGGTGCCAAATTTTTCAACCTGGGTAGGGAACTGTCTTCAAACAGAAGTGTAGCCGTATCCCCTGGGATTGTAGCAAATCTGAAGACCTAGTTTTCTCACGTACTTTAAGACTGCATAAACTGGCACCACTACCAAGAGTGATAGTCCCATCTAGTCCTTGTGTTCAGATAACACTTGTGTTAGTCGATGGGTTTGTGGGATTACAGTGAACCAGATGAAGAAGATGGATTTTTTTTTTTTTTTTCTTTTGGCAAATTTTATCAAGAACAGAACTTTCCTCCTCGTGCCTGTTGCTAAGAGCAGCTCTGATGTGGACCTGTTTCAGCCACTACAGAGCAGCATTCTCAGTGGGATATGCATTTGTTACATGTTACAGCAAATAACTTTTGCATCCTTGTGCAGGGGAATTCATTGGCAGACGCATGTACAGTGTCCCTTAAGTATCAGCTTTGGATAGTATTTCACATGCATTGTGTTTAATACAATTTTGAAATAGTCAAGTTCACCTTAACATAACACTGACTTTGATAAAAACCAAGGAAATGTTATCTCTTCTTTCCCTTTTACCTCTTCTTTTGTGGCACCTTTAATCATTTTTGTTTCCCTACCTGTACTTTCTTCCTTTTTCCAAGGAATATTTCCATCAGAAGTATAAACTTTTCAACTATTAAGGTATTATTTCTTCAAAGCGCATTTTGCTTAAAGTTGTCACTTCAATGTCGCTTTAAAAATTACAGATTTGCAAGGTTTGCTTGGAGAGGTTGAGTCTTCATAAAGAAGCCTGAGTGAATGGGATCAAAGCCAGCTACTTCACAGTGAAGTTTAGCAACTGTTAAGATTTTAGAAGTTTCTCTTTTTTAATTCTTTTTGCTTTTCATTTGGGATAACAGATAAGAATAATAAATCTGCATATCTAAGCAGCAAGTAAATGCTATTAATTACTCTCTTCTACATATTTTTTGGTGAAAAGTGAGAATGGTGGCAAAGACAGGAAGAACTGAAGTATTTTTTCTGTTTTTTCTTCTTGTCTCTGAAATCATGAGTTCTTTTACTTAGTTTGGATTAAAATGCAGGAGACACTAGGTTTTTCTTCTAATTGATGTTTATTATTTTCTTATCTTTAGCACAGCTGCACAGGGTGTGCTTTCAAGTTAACAAGGTGGAAAATGTCCCCGAGTTCTAACTTTCAAGGCCTTTTAAAGTCCAAATCAACCAATTATGAAATACCAAGTAATATGTTTTTACTTATAATCCAATAACTATCTATTCATGACCTGCAGTGCGGGTTTTTTGACCCAATAACAGAGCACTCAGATTTATGAAGAGCTAATCCACACCCAAAATCCTCCATATTGTTACACATATATATTATTATATCCCAGATGTAATAAATTCTCTAAACCCAGGGTTCCAACACTGAAGGAAGTTTATTAGAGCATAATTCAAGTTCTGTACTGAAGAGCACTGATCATAGTAGGACAAACACTGGCAGCACTGTCCCTGTATAGGCAGGTAGAGGCATATTGCATTTCTCTACATCTTAACTGCTGCACTTCATCCGGGCCGCAGCCCTGTCTGAAACAGGGACTCTAGGGACATGGCTGTGTTAAAATCTGGAACATCACTTTCAGACATGAAACTTGATTTGAGGTGACAGAGCATCCTTTGTTTTGTAGTGTGATACGTGCAATTTCAAAAACTGCTCTTATTTCTTGGAGTGCAGGTCAAGCTTCTGTCTTGCATGCTATCACACTACTTTCTCTTGAGCTTCGCGTTCTCTTTACGCTTCCTTTACCCTGAAAGCACAAGCTGAAATATTTCTGTGGTTTAAGAAAAGCTGTGCCTTGTTTTGTGGTTGCCCAGTAGTAATCATGTACTTAGTGCTGTTACCTGTGGGAGCAAGCACCACAGCCATTAGGTGTTGTGAGCTGCTGAGGATGAAAGCAGGCCTTCAAGGAAACATCCTTTCTACCCTTAAGCTGCATCTAATGTCGCTCCTGCCTTTCTGCTGGAATATGTGGCTGTGCTGCATCTTCCTTGAACCCTGCTCTCAGATCACTGATCAGGATACAGAATGAGGGCTGCTTTCTTAGACTTGTATTTTCAGTATTGCTTATAGGGATTTGTCTATTGAACGATTCCAGAAGAGAATTATTGCTGTAAGGAGTTCTGCAGAATCCTAATGCCACAGACAAATGACTTTTTTCATCCTCTCATATCCTTAAATTACCTTCAAAGTCAAGTGTGTCCAAAATGTGATAAATTAAGAGGAGTTGACATCTGTGGATTTAAATGTTTATGTTTCAGTCAATATTTGCTATGTTTGTGTATGTGTGTGTATATTTTTCTTTTGGTTTGCAGACAAAGTTATCCATAAGTATTTTGTTCCTTTTCTGTAGATTGAAAGTAGCTTTAATCTGTAACTGGTGGATGGTGACAAAAATATTTTGGTTTTATTGACTTTGACGTTCAATACAAAATTTATACTGTTACTGCTTGTCTTCTACTTTTTGGGTCAGGGAGAGTAGAAAACAATTCCTTATAGTTTTTTTACTGATTTTAAAAGAATGTTATTCATTTGTATCATAATACACTAGATGTAGCATTAATAGTTTAACCATGAGGGCTTTTTTGCTTATAATGCGCTTAATATTTACATGTTGTTTTATCTCTTACAGATCTAGAAATGGCAATTGCATACTGGAATTTAGTCTTGTCAGGAAGGTTTAAATTTTTAGATCTTTGGAATAAATTTTTGTTGGTAAGTATGTACTTTATTCCTTACTGCCTGTCTTATTCCCCTGTAGTGTGGCTTTTGTTGGCTGTGTGCTTCCAATAAGAAAAAGATAGAATATCTCTATACTTTCTTCAAACTTTTTCCTTTTTGAACACTGATATAAAATAGTCTCAAATCAAGCCAAATTAAATCTTCTCTTTATGATTTTCTAATTGAGAATAATGCAAAAAGATGCAGCAAAGTGATAGTGTTCTGGTTGCTTAATCCTGTATCCTCCTACTTAGGAAAGTTCCTGCATGAAAGGAAGCCATGATTGTAGATGGAACTGGTGCTGCTAATTCTCAAGACAGCTGTGATTATTGTCAATCATGTATTTTACCATGCTCTTGTAAAAGACCTGATTCACTCCTCCATGTTTCTACATTTGCATGTTTATATAATTACAAAAAACAATGTTACATAATATATAATTTATCTTGATTTTCTTTTTATCTGTAGTTTAGGAGAAATAAGAAGTCTTTCTGCATTTTTGTCCCCCAGTGCTTAATAGGGAAGGTGTACACTTTTTGAAATATTTTTCTGAAGTTTTTTTCTAAATTTTTAGGCAGTATATTTATTTGAATCACTGAATAATGTACCAGTTTCATCAAGAGGACTTCTGAAAACATTTCATATTTTAACTGCCTTAATACACTTTAAGACATCCAGATTCAGATCTATAGATGTAACTGAAGAAAAATCTGCAATTTATGACCTGGTATTAAAGTGTGTTACTTCAGGAGAAATATTCAACCTGAATTTTTAGTTCAGAAGAAATATTTAAATTAAAAGATTTCAACCTAAGAAAGAAGCAAGTTGGAACTCTTTCAGATGGTTGGGTTTTTTTAGGTTATTGGTTTTGTAAGATAAAGAAGTTGAAGAAGTATTTTTGAAATGTGTATTTCTGTATATGTCAATATAAAATACTGCTGTGGAATTTGAAAGTAGTTTGAACTGAACAGTACTGTTTTTCCTCCATACAGGAACATCATAAAAGATCGATTCCAAAAGATACTTGGAATCTTTTGTTAGACTTTGGAAATATGATTGCAGATGATATGTCCAACTATGATGAAGAAGGTAAGCAGTACCTGAATATCTTCAAAAGTTGGTACAGCAGAATTAAAATACTGCTATAAATTAACAAGAGAACATGTTGTTACCTCATGTCCTAATTTGTTTACCCTTAAAGTTTCGGCCACAAATACAGTGTCATACTTATTGCCAAAACAGTAGTGATAAGGTTAATTAGTTTGCTGTAATTTGAAAACAGAAATAAAGATACAGTCACACCATGATAGAACACACTACTTGAATGTGTTATGCTACAGACCTCTCAGTGAAACAATGTTTTGTACAAAATTTTTGCTAACTTATATGCAGTTTACTCTCTGTTACTAATTCTGTTTTGGAATGTGTGCAGAAGTAAGTCCTAAGATACAAATGGCTATAATAAGAATGCCATGGTTTTGCTATCAACTAATGCTTATATTTGTAGTGTGCAGTTTTATGCTTTAAATGCATTTTGGTTGTCTTAAGAACTATTGCTGCAAGAAGAGACTCAAATGTGGAATTTATTAGTTAGGTGCTTTTTTCAAGTATTTTATTGTGTTGTGCATGTTAAAGCTAGACTAGGCCAGAAATCAAGATGAGCTTCTAATCCTTTGCATTTATAGACTACACCATTTTTTTGCAGATAATGGTAGGCTAATTTCTCAATTGCTTGACTTCTCTGTAGGAGCGTGGCCTGTTCTAATAGATGATTTTGTGGAATATGCACGACCAGTAGTCACAGGAGGAAAACATAAAACTTCCTAACCCCAGATTTGTCAATATGGACTAAATGAACTGCACTGGGTAATGAAGATTTGTTAGCTGATAACTGTGCACATTGGTGCTGGTTTCAGTGGTCGTGATGGACATTCTGCAGACAAAGCTGAAATTCTTCCTTTCTACCTAAAGAAAATGATGACTGATGTGTGGACACTTCAAGAACAAACTCAGAAGATAGTCCAGGCTGTTTGTAGGCTACTGGCTTCAATTATTCTACTGGTTGTATCATATAGGATGTAGATTTTGCATGATTTTATACTTTGGAGAAGTTTAACTAGAGGCCATTTTATTAAAGTTTTGACAGCACAGCATGCCATTCAGTTCATAATCCAAAGTGAACACCAGCAGTTACATAAATAAAACTGTATTATATTGTACTTATATAAGAGCAGTATTTGTGGTATATAAATTAAATCCCTAAATAAAACTTATGCAGTATGTTGTATTTTTATAAAGGTTAGTTCTGTGGATCTGTCCTACTATAGAATTGTAAAAAAAACCCCAAACCAACAAATGTATGCTTTTTTTGTTTTTAACTTGTTGCCAACATTTTAAATTTGTATTTTCACTTCCTGGATGTATACAGTGATTACATCCAGCCTTTTGTTTTCTCCCAATGAATTTGACTTCGTCATTATTCTTCTTGAAGTGCTTGGACATGTAACAATAGCATTGCTGAGGACAGGCTGCTGCTCTATGCGGTGATGCAACTTCAGCTTTTTTTAGTAGCTATTTTAAAGTAGACATTAAACAACCAAAGATGCTTTTATAATTCATTTTTGATTATCATAATTCAGTTAGTCTCCAATTATGTGTTTTATTTATTTTTAATAAGGAGCTGGTAGAATATGGATTTTATTTGTAGCTTGAAACATATCATAAATTCTAGCTAAATGCAACATAGTTGTAAATTCATTTCCTGGCACTTCTCATGGAAAATAGATGTGAATAAGCCCAAAGACTTAACTAGTTGGCTTCCATGTTGGAGAAATAGTTAAGGGTAAGGAGACTTTATATTAATGATTATAAGTATTCATGCCTGTGGATGTGTTGTGCATTCAATTGTATTTATTTAAGGGGAGAAAAAAGCAAATTAATGCAGTTTCAGTGATCTCAAGGCTGGTGAAATTGAACCAGTTTCACCAAACCTGAACTTGTTCAGTCACTTGCTTCTCCCCTTTTGCCAGCCACTGATTATGAAGTGCACAGAGGTGTCAGTCTTCTGTTTCTCATCAGTTTCTTCTGATGTCTAAGCACAAAAAAGTTTTACCAGAAACTATTCGGCATGTCTTCGCACAGGGCTCTTGCAAATGCTACCTCATCAAAATGAGTTTGTCATAGCCGCTGTAAAAGTTTGTTAAAATGAAGAGTTGCTGAAGAGTATGTACAGCTATGATCAATATATTTTCTGTATTTAAGGCTGAATAGATTCAAGAATTTTGGATAAAATTGTGCATTAAGTTATATAAATTATATCTGTTTGGATAGTTGAAGTGTTGCATGACAGCATACTATTTTATTTTGTAGTTGCCAGGGTATAAAAGCTTACAATATTCTCTTAAACTCTAATATTTAGAGTTTCATACAAGCAGTCAGCTTTCATTATGTCAACACAACCTGCAAGGACAAGTGTACATGCTGCATACAGAGACTGCCTTCATTCTTCCACTTGATGGAATTTCAGTTGTGCATGATGTTTAAAAAGCAGGGTGAGGGAAAATTTGAACAAATTAGCAAATTTTCTCTTAGTAAGAGCCTAGCACTCAAGTTAGAAATGCCCTGTGAATGATTTGTTACCAATATTTGTCTTTTTTTTGTGAGTGCCAGCCCTGGCCGAACAGCCGCCAGATGTCAGCGTCTGAGCCTGCTGCTGCCTCACGCTCCTGTGCAGAGATAACCACTGAGGTTGTGCCAAATTACTGCTTTCTCACTCAATTTGTTTAGAAGGGCATTTGTGTACATAACTCCAGGTATTCTTCAGAAGTCAACAGAGAGCTAGAACTAGTGTTACGCTCTTTTAACTGCATTTGATTTATCTATGCCTCCTCCCCAAAACAAGCCACTGCTGTATCTGTCCCGCAGGCTTTGCAGAATGTGTAACATCTTACAGCCTCAAGTGCATTTACCTAGCCAGAAGTAGTGGAATGCTAGTTACTCACACAATTGCCACTTAAAATATATAGATATAATATAACTGACCAGAAGTAGCTTAATCTATTGGTATGTGATGTAACTGAAGTTTCATAGCACTAGAGCTTGTGAAACATTTGCTCATGATGAGAGCTCCATCAAATCATTCTGATTCTACCTTTTAAAATAAATAGAGCATAAAAAATGCATGTGGGTTGAGGGGTTTTTTTCTTGTTAATCTGAGCAAGAAGGAAGGTGCTTAGCCTAGGATTCAGTGTGTGTACATATACATATATACACATACATATATATATGTATATACATGTATGTATATATATATACACACACGCACATTTAAACCTCATTCTTGTGCAGATCCTTCATGGGTGACACCTTCCAGCAGACAAATACTGGGCAAAATACTCCAAAGATAGTTGTTCCTTGTCAGCCAGCTTTTGAGGTTTGCTATGCTTTTCCTTGTTCTTCCCAGTCTTCTACCCATTTTAAACCACATGTGCTTTTTATATTCCCATACATAATAGCATGGAGTAACACCTTCACACTTGAACAGTCATAAAAAATGCAAATAAACTGCTTTCACCTTACAGATTTCTTACCTATTTTAATCATTTGCTGCTGTCCACAGTTCCACTTTACAGGGTACTCTGACTTCCATTTTAAGTAAGCTGATACAGTGGTAACACCTAGGCTGCTCAATTTGTAATCCTAAATGGTACAGATGTCTTCAAGTTGTTCAGTGCATACAGTATTACTTCACAGATATGCTGTATGTATTTTTAAACTTGGTGCCAAGTTGTTTGGTTTGAAACTGAGCCATAGGATTTGTACTTGCCAGTTCTAAATTTAAATGTAATTTATCATGTGTGTCATGCCAAGGAGAGCAAACCTGCAGGCATCTGCTCATTCAATGCACCTGGGAGATTTGCTGCTGAGTAAGCTGTACGTGTGTGTATATTTTGTGGCAATGGAAAAAGGAATAAATGGACTGTCAAAGGATTGAAGTCAGTCATGTGAGCTGTCTGTATGGTTTTTGTCAGCTTTCTGCTTTGGAAGTCTTGGTCTGGTGGGAGTTTTTTTGTTGTTGTTTTTTGGTTCATTTATTAGGTTCTTGTGTTATTACTCTATCAGCCAGAAGAGGGTAAGGATGCAACTCAGTAATTTTTATATGGCCTTAATAAATGTCTGGTTTGGTCATCTGTGTCACAGTTAAGCTTTTAAGAAGCTTGGCATGTTTAGCTGCAGTACTGTATTCACTGCATGTGTCTGCTGGTCACCAAACTCTCCACAATTTTTGTCATTACTTTGTGCTGGCAATGAGGTTTAATTGCCAGAAAGTGTTGTTCAGTCCTGGCTCTGAGCTCTGTAGGAGAAGCAGCATGCTCAGAAATCTGTGCAAAGACCTTCAGAGGTATGCATTCACCTATCATTAATTCTCTTCTGAAAGTTTAAGTTAAAATAAATAAGTTGTCCTCTATTTTCACCCAGCTGCCATCCTTCTCCAGTGCTTTCACCAACCATGGGCTGCTTTGGTGTTGCACAAGTTTTGTCTTCCTTTTCCTGTGACAGTGAAACTGCAGCTGCTGCTACTTCAACCATGGCAAGCCTTTTTTCTTTCAAGTCTCAGCACCAGTAACTTCCCTCAGGTGATGCCAGCCAGCACCTTGCTCACCAAAAGGCTCTTCTGAAAGAGAAGAAGTGTAATGTTTTTACAACCATGAACTTGTTCAGCAGAACATGTTTTCTGATCTTCTCCTTATCTGCAAAGTGCTGGGTAGAACTAGGTGACAGACCTCTAAAATTAACTTTTTTGTTCTAAACTGTTGACAGAGGGATCTGCAGCTGCCTCTACAATCACATGCAGAAAATACTGTATTTCAGACAAGTAGTTGCAATGTTCACCTCTTAATGAGAAGGGCTGGGGAAGTTTAGGGGCATTCACATTTTTGATTGAGTATTGGGATACTTCCTCTTGTTGGTGCATATACTTGACCAATTCCCATGGGGGTTTTTTGTGCCTCCTTTTCCAAGCAATGAACTACTCTATTGTTCAGTGAATCCTGTAGGTTTCATGTCATGACAGCTTTCTCTCAAGACAGTAAAGAAGTCCATCCTGTGGTGTTAAAGGATTCTTTTTCCTTCAAGGCAGTGGTATAAAACTGTATGGAAATAATTCATCTCCATTGCTAAAGAATTGAGTAAGGCCAGTTTATTTTTTTCCTGTATCTCAATGAATGTGTTTTAAAGGAATGATCCTGATGCTGGAGTAAAATCCTTCACTTCAAGATTTGTAAAAATGCAGCTCTGACAGAAGTCTGGCACCCATCTGGTATCAATGCTGCTTTTCCAGGATATGGCGCTGTGTCCTTTGGATGGATGAACTTGGAATCTAGAGCGTTTCTCTGCCAAGTGTCTTTGAATGGCAAAGGATCACTCACTCACTCATGGGAGAAGCATTTGGGGTGTAGTCTTCTTTTAACTTAAAAGGGCTTGTGTGGACACAGTGTCAGCCCAGCTCCATTTGCCAGTTCCTTGGTTTGGAGCAGAGCTCAGCACCTGTAGCGTGCACGGGTGTCCTGGGCCTGGAGACCATCCATGCACATCCCTCTGCTGGAGGAGCAGGAGCAGCCACGTTTGCCAAAGGCTGCTTTCATGTTCTCACCTTGGATTTCAAATGCAGTTGAGCTGAAACAACTGTGTTGCCACCAACACAGACAAGCCTTTTCTCTGTTCTGCCTTCCCATTCCTTTCTTTAAGGATTCTCCCCATCTGAAAGCAGTTGTATGTACACTGTGAAAAGACACCAAAGCTGCATTTTTATGTGATTTACCAAGTAGTTTGGAGCTCTGCTCAGTTTTGGTTTTTTTCCTGTTGTGAATAGTTACCCATCTTAACAGAGTTACTGTCTTTTGTCTCTGTTTAAGACATGTAGGTATGATATTTTACAAATAATTGTCTGCTTTGTGGGGGAGTTATCAGTGTGTCTAGCCTACCTCTGCCCAGAAAGCTCACAGAAGCTGGAAGTACCACATGAAAAGGAGACCCTGCATAATTAACAAATTAAATAAAAATGTCTTTGCTGCATGTTCTGTTTTACAGAGTTGAAAAATAGAACTTCTCTGCAATTTTCTCTGGGTTTTTATTATGGCTTTATTCCTAATTTGGGCTGTGTTCCGAGCAGCCGAGTGTGTTGCAACAGAGTGAAGTCCACAGGAGGCAAAAGGGCAGTGCAACTGCCAGCCACATTCAGAAGAAAAAGATAAATGGAAAACTAAGAATAGCTTTGCCCCTTTTCAGGGAGGAACCTTCCATCTGATGAGGCCCTTACTAGCTCACCACAGTGCCTCAGCAGGTGATTCCTCCTGTCCTTGCTTTGCAAGTTCAAATTCCCACGTGCCTCCAAACCGTGATGCTATGCAGGAATAGAAAACAGGTGTGTGCCACAGAGGGGTGGATGGACCTGTAACAGAGATGTCAACGTCAGTGCTTCTGCCTGGTGTGTTCTGTAAGCTGCCCTGGCCTTGGTTTTCCATTTTTAGTGTTTGTTTTCAGACACATGGAACGTGAGGTAACGGGCAGTGCAGGGGTGACTCTAAGATTACCTCTGCGTTACATAAATGCCCTGGGTGTGGGAGATGATGCTTGTTCCCCCTGCCCCACACAGGGCAGCAGGGCTGGCATCCACCACTTGTGGCAAGCCAGCCTGGGAGTAGGCTGGCTGTGCCCCTCTGATGCTTGTCCCTGCATATCTTTTGGTCCCTAAGGCATAATTGTCCTCCTTTCTTTTGTTTTTTGGGGCATTTTTTGGGGGTTTTTCAGTGTAGAGCTTTTGCTTTCTAGCAATGATAACACACTCTCAGTGTCCTTTTCAGCTCTTCTGTTAACCAATCCCAATCTTTAAAGCAAGAGTGCACTAACAGAGGCTGCTTTCACCATTTGGGCACTTTATTTCTTCTAATGTAGAATAAGTATGGCAATGCTTCTCTGTGTCCTGAAACTCCATTAAGTACAGAGATATTTCTACACAGGTCAATAACTCAGACTGTGATTAACTTATTGCTTATTAACTTGTTGCTTTGGGTGCTAGGATGGTGCATCCTTTACACTGCTGGCCTTTTCCATCTGGGTAGCAATCAGTATTGCCCTCTGAAAAAAAACAAAGACCTTTCCCCTGGTATCTGTTATCAAAATTATAGTCAAGTCAATCAAAGCTTTCTGTTTATCTACCTACATTTATATTTACATTTCTATTTCTATCTGTAAAGTAGTACTAGTAGTTGTTTGTGAGTCTTTAGGATTTTATTAGACTCACAGGATGCCATTTCAATACATCTTTCAAAATAGTTTCCTTCCAGAGTCCAAGTGTGGACTGACCTCATCTTCAGGAGAAAGTCACTCTTTGCCAGGGACTAAGAGGCATGGAATTGAAGTTGGTGTTTTGCTCAGTGTTTATCCAGGGGTGCAGTGAATTAGCGGAACATTCTTGTACTAGGTGGAACAGAACAAGAAAGCTGCTAACAAAATATCTCTGTAGGGCGTAATTAGAAACGGGAGAGGTCATCTGCATTTCACTAGATTTCTTACTCCTTGATCCCTCCTTCTAGTGTGTACAGAGCCTGGAAAACTGCTTTTATAATAGCCTTTACTTCTGACTGGTCCCTGAGAGGGAGGCTGACTTCAGCATATCAGAAATGGGCAGAAGAAAAAATATTAATTTACAAGTTGTTGAATAAATAAGCACCCCTGTGGAGGCATCTGTTTTTCTGGGTGTAGAGTTACTTTGGCTGGGTAGGGCTAAGGATCTCTTGGCTTGCTTTAAGCTGGGTTGCAGAAACAAGGCTTTTGCAGGTCTGCTCTTACAGTTTCATTGAACAAAGCCCCTGCAAAATCCCTGGGTTATGAAATATTTCCTCTCTGTCGGGTCCCAGACAAGAGATGGCATCTGCAGAGCCAGAAAAGGAAGTCCTTGCCTTATAGAGAGAGCTCTTGGTGTGACACAATGGCTGATATAAAGTGTCGGGGGAGCTGAGTTGAAGGCAAAGGAACAAAGGAAGATCAAGATTCGGTGGCTGTCTCAGGCAAAAGGAAAGTGGAAAGTGTCTTGGGGATGGATAAATTTAAGGCTGCGCTTGTTCTGGCTGGAGTAGGGGATGCTCTCGGTTATCGCAATTTCTCCCGAGAAAACAATGCCTTAGGTGCAAAAATCCAGCAGGAGCTGAAGGAAATTGGAGGGCTTGAGAACCTGGTGCTCTCTCCTGACAAGTGGCCAGTAAGTGACAACACGCTCATGCACATGGCTACAGCTGAGGCTGTCATCACAGGTAGGTACGGCGCGAATGGCGAACGCAGTCTGCAGAGGAGCAGAACGGTCGAGCTGCTGCAGTTCTTAGAATAAGCCTGATTGCTGGGGAAGTCATAAGAAAGCATGTCAGAAATGCTGCTTACATGAATGAGAATGTGCATTAGTTTGGCTGTTCCATTACAATCCTGTGACCATCTTACGAACCGGGGGGTCGTCTTGATTTCTGGAGTGTGGAGGGGCTCTTCCTATATTTTCTCTAGAGATATACAGTTGGTTAAAGCTTAGAGACTAAAATATCACATGTCCAGCATAACAAAAATAATTGCCAAGTAGATTATCTGTATGCTGGAATACATTAGGGAATAATATAGCCACTAGATATCCTTCTGTAAAAGATAAGAACTCTTCTGAGTGCATTTTTTACGTGTTTGTGTCCAGAACTCCAGGCTGGAGTAGAGTTACCTTAGTACTTCTTTCAGGCTAAAAGCACTAGTGCTGTCTCCTCTTTGCTGCCCCTCAGACAAAGGGTTGCATCTGCAAAGCCAGAAAAAAAGCTATTTGTTTTATTAGGAGAGCTCCATGTCTTTAGTCCAAAAAGTATCCTAACATTCTGTATTTATGATGAAATCTGTCAGAATAGTGGAAGTTATTAAGATATGTCTTCTAAAATCACAATGGTTTGAGAGAGAACATTTGTTTTTTCTTAAAGTGGGGGTAGTCTGTTTAAGAAAAGACAGTGTTTGTATCGACACCTTACCCATCAAACTAGAGCTGAGACTGGCAAGATCATAGAAAGTACACCAGAAGACAGTGACCTCTCAGCAGTATTTTGCCTCTTCACAATGATTCAATTTTTTTTATATTCCTGATTTTTTAAATCAGGAAATATTATTTAAAAATTTTTTAAATATTCCTGATTTTTCTTAAAACTCATAACACTGCATAACTACCAGTAGCAGAAGCTCACAGTGTAGCCAAGTATCCTTCACATCAATGAGATTTCCCTTGTGCTAGTGTTTCACTCCTTTATCTGCCTGCTTCCAATCTGCTCTAAATTTAGTATGTAGAGATCAGTTGAAGAGTGTGTAGGACACTTCATACTTGGCTATTAGCTAACCAATGGTTTAAGGAGTAGCTAATACACTAAAGATAAGGGCAAGATGTCAGCCTATCAAGAAAAAAGATGACTAGTATATTTCTGAATGTAGGCTATGATTAAATACGTATCATATGTTTCTTGCTTACTGAACCCTCTAAAACCATAACTTCTGGGTAATCAAGTCAGCTAGACCAACAGTAAAATAATAATTCTTTTCTTAAATATAGCAGCCTGTAAATTGCTCTAAAGAAAAAAGTTTAAGCTATTGTTTCCATTGGCTGCGTTTATCCTACATTCTTATTTCCCTGTGAGCTGATCAGACAAGCATTTTAAAAAGGTGCTTTCATGGGCTGGAGAGGAAACAGCAAGATGGAGTAGGGAATTTTAGTAAGAAATCTTCATTTCACAGCAACATTGGTGAGTGGGATAAAACAAGTCCTTCTCCCTGCTTCCCACAAGGGAAACAAGAACTGCTCCTGCCCACAGCAGTGGCTCCTCCTGCCCACAGGGAATGCAAAAAAGCCCCGTGGCTTGCCCATGGCCCAGCCTAGGTGCCAAATCACCCACGTCAACAGAGTGGAGCAGAGGAAGGGAAACATCTGTGAGGCTGAAGGCGTCTGCCCCCAGCCCTGGGGACCTGCCCTTACTGCTGTGGAAACAGATTTTAAAGAATATATTGGGTGACTGGAACATTACCAGCCAAAAAAAAAAAAAAAAAAAGAGGGGAAAAAAGGCAATAAAAATATCTCTGTTTCTCACTGCCCTGCTCCCTACACATCCTGTTTGCCTGGCTGGCTGCCTGCTGGCCACAGCATTCCCCGGATGCTCACCTGCGGGCAATTGCGGGATACTTGTAGGCTGGGACTAAATCTGCCCACGGCTTAAAGTCAGGCAGTCCCGTTGTCATTGTCAGGGCACTGCCCTCGGGGGAGCTCCCAGCCTGAGGCAGCAGCCAAGCATGAGGTGCAGGCTTGTGTTAAAGACAAATGCTGTTCCCACCTGGGGAGGGGATTTTGGCCAGCGCTTTGGCGGCTGCGTGGAGAGCATCCCAGGAGGGGCATGGCCACAAGCAACCAGGGCTGTGGGCACTGCTGCAGACTGAGCTGGTGCTCCCCAAATCCACCATGTGCCCTGACTGAAAGGTTGATCTGACAATGAAGGATAGACAAAACATCTGCTTCCAGGAGGAATCTGTTTTATAAGGGAGGAACAAGGACAGCATCATCAAACCCAGGGACACTATCCCTGTAATGACAAAAGCCTTTTCCTCTCTTACTTACACATGGGTTTAAAAAAATAAGAGTTCATTTCTAAAGAAAGAACCTGTCCTATTGATGGCTGAGACAGCAATCTGGCTCCAGGCATGGGAACCGTGGTGGGCTTGAACAGCCTGGAGGTGCTGGACCACAGCAACTCTGGCTCTGGGGACAAGGTTTCTGGAGGAACTGCCAGGCAGTTCCCATCTGGATAAACTGTGACACCTGACTCCTAAGTCTGGAAAGAACTGGCAGCTTGACAGTGTCTTGTTTCTTTCGGATTACATGTGGGATGGCCAGTATAACTGGTAGGGTACTATTTTATGTGCAAGAAGACGAATGTTTGACCCTTCATCTTCTCTTTTGCCTGCCTCCACAACTGGTACTTCAGAATGTCTCTGGCTTCTGGACTCCAAACTTTCTCTTAAGTTAAACTGTGGATTTCCAGAATTCACCCTCTCTGACAAAATGAAGATATTTTTAGAAGAACTTCTCCTGTTGTGTCTTTCAACCTGTGCAACTAACCAAGTATTAAATGGAGTTTCTCTAAGTATGTAGAAAATATGTAAGTGGATAAATCCCTTTGGCCTCTGTTTCCACTGATTACGCAGTTGTAATAGATGCCAGTGGATGGTTTTCCTTGACAAGAGTAAAAGGCAGGACTCTTCAAGACCAACATCAGACAACACCAGCCGAGAGAAGCAGCAATACTGAAGAAACAGTATATGTTTAACAGGGGGAAGGTTCCTCCTCAGACAAGACTGTAGGACTTGGTAAAAATAATGTATAAACAGATATTGTTAGTGAACTTATTACATTAGAGAAATTTATGTGCTGGAAAGTGCCTTCAGGCAGTAGGGATTTACTACTCTTACTGATTTTTGTAATATTTTTTATAAAAGCTCACTGTTAATGATATTATAAGATATTTGGATCCCTACATGTAAGACCTACAAATTTTTGACAAAATTTATATAAAATACAGATTTTAAAAAGGGGTTGCTAATTTGCTTTTGTATCTAGTCATACATACTTCTTAAAGTAATTATATAATGTGGTAATTAAAAAAAAAACCAGCTTTCATTTTTAGATTGGATTCACATCTGTAAAGGCAGGGGCTGAGCTAGGCATACCTGGCTTTACCCAGACCCCATGGCAGCCACACTGTCACCAGACAGTTGAACATCTCTGTAACGACTTCACACCACAGAGCTTAAATACAGGCCCTCAGCAGCTACTGTGGATTAACAGAATGCTTCATCATTCCAGTGAAGGAATTAAACATGGGAAGAAATGGAGGGAAAGATGAGAATTGAGAGTGAAGACCATTCTCCCTCCAGCCGGTTGTCATGTTGTGTAAAAATGTGTCAACAGTGGCACCAGAAATATGACTTGTTATATTGGAAATGGAAACAGGAATATTTCTCAAATGCATAGTGAACTTGCTTACATGTTTTCTGTGGTGTTTTGCCCTTCTGCCTTCACACAATAACCTTCTCTTCCCTCCCCTGAGCAGATTACTGGTGTTTAGAAGACCTGTACCGGGAGCTGGTGAAGCGCTATGTGGATGCTGTTGACAAGCTGTCAGGGAGGCGGCCGGACCCCGCCACCATCGAAGGTTGCAGGGAGTTAAAACCAGACAACCACCTTCTCGCTTGGCACACGCCCTTCAATGAAAAGGGTACGGTACTGCTTTCCTTTTAGAGGCCCTGGCTAGAATAATGCATGCTCTCGGTGTTTGTGGCTGTGTGGAAAGTGTTTCCTTTTCCCCCGTGACATCAAAGGCCACTACCCCTGAAACATTTCCATGTTTGCCTGAGGATGACAAGAGATCTGCCAAGAATTCCTTCTGTAGGGCACTGTGTCCTCTTGTAAGTGAACCCCTCCCTTTTTAACATCTATTTAAAGAGGCTTTGTCCTTGGCTCTGTGCCTCAGGGTCCAGATCTTTGTCCTTGAGTTTAATGGTTATTTTAAGAAATATTTTCTGCCATTTTTCATTTAAACGTTTGTAGACTTGGATCTTTTCAGTGATACCAGATCTGAAACAAAATGCCAAGCCTGTAAATTGCTCTAAGCACCAACTTGTTCACTGGAGGGAAAGCAGAGACTTTTCTCCATTTGGACCCCCTGCTAACAACTGTGGTTGTTTTGTTGACAATCCCTAATATTCGTAGCCTGGTTTACCTACACCTGACCCTCTCTTTCCTTCTCTTTATGATCATTTATGTTTACAATGAATAAAATTTCCGCTTCAAGTTAAATAATGCTCATGCAGCTATGTGCATACACATACAGTGCAATTAATCTTGAAAGGCCGTAGAGACACCCCGTTATCAGAGGGAGACCCAGACAGCCATAAAACGGTGTCAGCTCACACCAGTGTTGGCTGTGTTGGTGTGACACTCAGCCACTGCAGAGCACACTGGCTCAACACAACTGCGTATTGATGCAACACCATGGCAAAGACCCGGTGGCACAGTGCCATGGCTATTTCTGGGTCTCTGCAGCCAGTTTTCTCTGATGAAAAAAAGCATCTCTCACTTGTCCCCCGCTCCTCACAACAGCTGCTGGGAGTGATAAGGGTTTACTTTTCCCACCCTGCTATCAGCCAGATCTGAGAAAGTGCCCCTTTGGCACTTGTCATGTGTTTTCTGACTGACACTGGATAAAATTTGGTGAAAATAATCATGGGAGATGCTGTTGGCCCCAAGTAGCTCTTAACATTGTTCAACAAGCAGTTGAGTATGGCTGTTCCCTGGTCCAGTGCAGTGTTGGAGCTACATCTCTTCTTTCAGCCTTCCTCCTCCCCAGCTTTCCATGATGGACTATCTGCTTTGGGGACACTCTGGGCTAGAAGAATCTAAAATTAATTCCTGCCTTGAGAGATCTGACAGCTAAAAGCCACCTTCTCCATCTGGTCTGACAAATAAGCATCCTGAACATCTCAAGAAGCCTTTTTTTCACCCTGAGAGCAGAAGAACCAGTGACCTGAATGGAGATGTTCTGTCTACTATGGGACCAAGCACTGCTATGGACCTAATTAACATTTAATTGAATTTGCACTAAATTCTTCTTGAGGCAAAAACATGCTACAGGCATTGAATGCCTGGGATTGAATGCCTAGCAGTCAGGTTATATTTTAGATAGGCTGGAACCGAAAGTCTGATTTGCTGTGGGCATTCTATCTTATCTTGCTTCCAGCAATAGTTCATGTGCCAGCCTTCATGGACTTATCTTAGGTAATTTTGCATTGCTTATGGATGCTTCTCTGCTCAAATTCTTGTGGGTTTAGGCAGCACACTGAATCCCTAAGTCAAACTGCCCAAGGTGTCTCTGCCACCTCATGTCATGCTCGTTGCCACACTCTTTGCAGAGATACCTGGGTTATGTTAGAGGCTGGTGAGATTCCTGTGACCATCAGAAAACCTGCCCAAGATTGTCTAACACCTTCCATTTTAAGAGCTTGTTTACCATTTACAGCATTGATAAGTGCAAGGCTAACGTTCTCTCCATTAAGTGTTTGCCTTTCTTTGTCTGTCAGTATTTGCTTAAAGTTTTGATGCAGATGAGTTTGCTGTTTCTGAGACATGGTAAAAATGTTTTGACCCATTGCTAAAACTTCAAATTGTTCAGAAGAGAATCATTGATGTTGTAGAACTGGAACTAAAATCTGAGTAAGGTGGTACCCCCTGAGCCAGAGATTTGCTTTTGGAGCCGCTGCGAAAGGCCAGTCAAATGCCGAGTCAAATAGCTGGGCTCTACCTGTGTCGTGCATATTTCAGGCTGAGACTGCAGCATCCAAGCAGGTCTTTATTTGCAACTGTGGAAGCAACTTCTGGGCTTCCTAGAAGCACTTGAAAACAGTGCCCTTTTGCTGGTGGTATTGTCAGAGGAGCATGAGGGAAACATGTGAGGGAAAATGCAGAAATTGAGGGGAAAATTGAAGAGAGGGTTAAGCTGCAGATGCACAGGAGATAAAGGTTCTGGGCTCTACGTTTTCATGCAGAATTATCTGTAGTCACAAAAGGCACATCCTCTTCAGGGCTTAGCAGCCATTACCCTAATCTTCGTTATTCTACAGGTGTAGAGTGAAGAAAATCACACTGAGGTATGACATACTAAAAAAGAATAATGTAGTGCATGAAGGAAAATGAAAATAACTGGGAAACATGGATAGGTACAGCAAAATTCACTGTCTCCTCCAGGACAGCAACTAGGGGCTTCAAATGAAACTAAGAGGTCATGAGCTCAAAGGAAGCAAAAAAAAGGACTCCTTCACACACCTACATAAGCTGCATAACTATTTTCCAAAGCCAATTTGCAGATGATGCGGTTCATGCTAGTTCAAAAAAGAGCTGGGCAAATTCACCAAGGGGAAATCCTTCATGCGTTTTTAAGCAGAACAATGAATAGCTAGCTGCCTCCTGGATCAGGGAGACAAACTGTCAGCAGCTTAGTTAGTGCAAAGGGATAGTGCCATTGTACTTCTCTTTTACTCTTTTTTAAGTATCCTCTTCATTTTCAGACATGATAAGTTGGTATGACCTTTGGTGTGATCATGGAGGACACTCCTTATGTTGTCACATGTGTCACCCATTGCTCAGACTAGTCTCACTGTCCCTTATGTCCTTGGTTCAAATGGTAGACATGAGACATGGGAGTTAACAGCTCCTGAAGCTCTGTCTGGGTTTAATGTTACTCCATGTGATGGAATTTTTTGTTACCAAGTTTACTTTTCTAATACTGCAGAAGGTTTTAATGGAACTTCCCAGACTGTAGGAACGCAATAAAGTGGGAAAGAGAATCTCCTCCAAACCAGAAGTCAGATTACTGTAGTACATCTTCCACTTTGGATACAGTGAGAGATGCTATTTAATTAGCAGCTTTGTGCAGTACAAGAGCTTTCCCTCTTGGATAACCAGCATGGATTGTGTCCTTTGGAGAAACCAGGTTTGCATAGTGAAGATTCTCATCTGCTACTCTACAGCAGCAGATGGTTTCATGAAGAGTTTGGTCTTGCAAGCAGGAGGAGATATTTTCTCCCAGTTGAGTGGTGCCCTGGAAGACTGGATTTTCTTCCTGGCTCTTCCTTGTGGTTTCTGTGTGATATGTGGGACCAGCAGACAGTTTTATCTGCTCCTGGATAGCTGCTCTCGGGGAGGAGAAGAACTCTTCCTAAGAGGGAAATTCAGATATTGCGCCTGGAAATGCCAGTAGGTAGCTTATGTTAGTTTGGCTCAGGCTTCAGTTTGGCTTGAAGTAGATCTCCCTGCAACTCTCACTACCCTACTTGTATCACACTCATAATCTTAGGACATCGGAGCTGGAGCCACTTGGGATGAGAGTAAATGGCAAGAGGTGTTCCAAAAGAGCCCCATGTGTTTTGCTCCCACAACAGACAAATCCCAGTGGAGCAGCTGAGGGCCCTTCTGCAGATAAGTGACTGAAAGGCATGACCCTGGCTCCTTGGCATCTGCTGCTTCAATTCACTCTGGCCCCTGAGTTGCTCCTACTATGCCATCATACACACTCATGGACATACAGCCTTTCCCCATGCTGCCTGTCTGGGAAAGACAAGGAGATTGGGCTCGTAATGCAGGTTCACACAGGCTAAAATTAGGTAGCATAAATATGCCCCTTATCTTCCAGGAACCAAATAGAGAAATGCTGATTGCTCTCAGCTATTCCCAAGGTCACTGGGAAGTGTGATTGAGCAAAGACAGTGCTGAAAAATGCCAAGTACTTTGAAAAATCAAAGCCTATCCATCTCAGGGTGGTTGCCTGCAATGAGTTAATGCTTTTTTGGGCATTGGCTCACCAGCTGCAAAGAGGAGATAATCACCTCACTGGTGCCTTGTGAAGATAAGCTCATTAAAACTTCTCTGGGATCCTGATATTACTGTGATAAGTACTGCAGAGAAACTCATTAATAAGTTTAACTCCATTCAATGAAGTGCTTAAAAGTTGAACACCTGGGATCATGCACTCAGTGCTGAGGATTAAATGAAATTCTGAATTAGCTATTCAATAAATAAATTCTCTGCTGCACAGAGGCAGATGTTCCCAAGACCAAGCTCAGTAAGTGTAGGCTGTAGCACAACAAGCACTAATTTGAGGTTGCATGGGAAACTCCAGTTCTGACATTGCCTAACTTTGTAGGATTTGGCTCTGTAGCCTTTACTTTCTTTTGGACACATTATTTTTGTATGTAGCAGAAACTGGGGAGGCTCTCCAGGATGAAACGTGCATTAAAATTGAAAGGTGAACTCTGAGGCTCATATAAAGTGTTTTAATTGTGTGCTTACAGCTATAAAATAAGGGCATGGGGAAAATGTATCTGTTTCTCAAAGTTCTGTTTCTAGTGTGGGCACCTGGAGCAAGCAAAACAGAAGTGTCGGCCAAGAATGAGTGAAGATGGGATGAGAGTTTGGATCAAACAAGTGCTGTGAACAAGAGAGCGCACTGCTTTCTGAACCCACTGTGCTCTTCATAGCACTTGATTATATTGGAACATACCTGTAAAACCAGAATGACTATGTAGGAGCAAAATCCCTTGCAAGAAACTTTCAAAACTTGTAACTCATTTGCATGTTAATTTCCCATTCCCTGAGGAGTTCCCTTCCCACACATGAACTGAATTAATGAAGTGTGCTTGTCTCACATTTTATCAACATATTTGTGTGAGATCAGTCTCCTTTTAAATGCTTGGTGTTATCCTTTCACTTTAGGTTCTGGATTTGGAGCTTCCACAAAAGCCATGTGTTTAGGGATGCGATACTGGAAACCAGAAAGGCTGGAGTCGCTTATTGAAGTGAGCATTGAATGTGGACGAATGACTCATAACCATCCCACAGGTAATGCCCACACTCTGACATCCCTAAGGCAGATTTGCTCTTCTGCAGGGACTAACGTGGCTCCTGTGAACCCCCCTGGTTAAACTACTTCTGCTTTGCAGGCTCCAAGGCCTCAGTTTGAACTTTGCTTGGTTAACACATACATGTGTATGTTACTTATATAGGCTGATATAGCTGCTTGTATATTATGCTGACAGCATCCTCAGGTTGTTTTCTTTCCTAAAATCCCAATATGTAAACACAACCTGCTTTGTCCAAAGCATGTTCATGTTAGTTGCCCGGGTCAAATTTTAGGATTCATGTCTATCTAGATGACTCACTGTTATCATGCAAATTTATGGTTCAGGGGATAACAGCATTTTTCTCTTGGCAGATTTAGTCATATCCAATCACCGTAGGTAAAGGTAGTAAGCCAAAAAAACCTAACTCCACATATTTTAGGATAGAATCTGAAACATTTTCTAAACAAAACCTAAATAAGCAGATTTAATGTTGTTTTTAATATTCAGGTCTGTCATTTTGATAATTTTATGCTATGTAAACATGTATTCATTCTGTCTGTTTTAAACAGCAATAAATAAAACCATAATGAATGGTGACATGTTCAACACGCTCAGTGCTATGAAGCAGTCAGAGAAGCCATCAGGATGGCATAAAGTTAGGGGAAAAGGGTTCAAAACAAAGCAGAAAATTAAGCTGGTATGTAAAGTCTGTGGTGCATTAGCAGCCATAAGACTGTTGGCAGTCTGCGTGCCTCATGCCAGAAAGGGCTTATGAGACCCAGAAAATGGCAGCAAGGAGGATCCAAGTTGTCAGACACCTTCCATACAATGAGATATTACATCCAGAGTTTTCAGCTGGGAAAGAAACAAGTGGTACAGCAGGGAGGCAGGAAGGAGAGGGGTGGAAGGGCCACATGCACCTCACTGCCACCCTGAAAGGTATCAGTGAAATGCCAGTTGTGATCCTCATAACTCAAAGACTCAGAAAACCCGACTAGTGTGTCAGTCAGGACTGAAACAAGCAGACAAAGGAAATACTTCTCCATGTTATACATAGTGAAGCCTCAGACCTCACTGCTACAGACAGCTGCAAAGTCTACAGATATGCCTGGGTTCAAAGGAGACCGGGCAAAGAGACTATCAAGTCAAATCAAACAAGCTGTGTAATTAAAATGGCCACGAAGCTAGCTTAGTTGCTCTGGGGAATGGAGAAGCCAAACCACTTAGGTTGACTGTGTTGCAGAGGCAGACACCCTGGCCAGGGTGTGCTTTCTTCCCCAGTGAGGGGCAGCAGGCTGTGTGAGGGCTGCTGGGAGCAGGGCAACAGCAACAGCCTGGGCAGTGGGCAGGGGGAGACTGCCAGCCCCTGGAAAACCTTCAGGGCACACCCTAGCCTCTGCCACCCTCTGACTGAGTTGTCCCACTGCCCCCTGCTAGCCCTCTGATTCACTCTAAACCCTCTGCTGCCACCCTCATGGTAAATGTGGCACTCAAGGATCTTTGTGTCATCTGGGATAGATGCTGTCTACCTGATTGAGACTCTTCAGATTGGCTCTACACAGGCTTCTATTCTTTATGAAAACATCTACTGGACTCTAGTTGGATGCGCCTTGGGCCTGACCCACTATTACAGGTCTTGTGGCAGAGGGAATTAGTAATCGCCTCATCTGGACTTGTCACCTCCTAAAATAATTTGGTTTTACCTTCAGCAAAACACACAAAGTTCATGATTGCCTCTGTGCAGGAGTGGACGCTTTTGGATCCATGCACTGAGAGAAGCACATGCATCAATACTTTGCTCACCTGGGATTTATTTAAATAACTGACTGGTTTTCTTAAGCTTCTTTTGCACACTGCACCAGGTTAATTTTGTTGCCCTTGACAGAATGCTAAGAGCACAAGCAAATACAAGAAATGAACCCTACTGCTTCTGGTGTCATGGAAGTGTTGAGTGCCCATCAACAGTTATAATATTTGTAATATTTACAATGTTGAAATATTTGTAACCAAAGTAGAAGATAAGCGTGTTGTTCTTGGACAATTTCTTCTTTCCTCTAAGGGGACATGGGTTTGTTCCCTTAGAGTCAAATGAGCCAGAAATAGTGTTAGATCTAGCAACCACCACTCTTGGGCTGGATGATGCTGTAAACAAGCTGATACAGCTTGTAATTGAATCACTTTGTACAAGTCAATTATTTCATGTGACTTCAATTAGAAGATTTTCAGTATCACATTGGTGGATGATGTTTATTTTTGACCCCTACCTCAATTTCTATCACATTACACCACTGAGAACAGAAGCTCCCTTCCATGTAATGTAAGTCGCAAACCAGTGGGAACCACTCATTAGCCAATAATCTCGACGTGCCACAGGTCAGGCTGCAAGCAGGCGGAGATGGGCTGTGTGCATTTGTTAACCTACCTGACAGCCATGAGGCATTCCACTGGTGATTTTACGAGGAACAACAAGGACAACAAGGATGGTACCAGCACAGATGCACACTGGTAATCCTTGTTATTTGTGAATTCCAGGTTTTCTAGGGTCCCTTTGCACAGCTCTCTTTGTGGCATATGCTATACAAGGGAAACCCCTTGCGCAGTGGGGAAGAGAGATGATGAAGGTTGTGCCGATGGCTGAAGAATACTGTAAGAAGACCATTCGTCACATGGCAGGTACCGAGTTTGAATCAAGAGTTTATTTTCTTAAAGCTGTGTTTAGCTGAAAAGGCACTGAAGAAATGTCACTCCCTAGTCTTTCCAACTTGCTGCTTTCCCCCTTCTCCTCCCTCAACAGGTTGTCCTCCTGCTTTCTCTGCTCAGAGAAGCAAGCTCTTTACAGGTGGTGCACCTTCTACCACCAGTTAGTTGCCTGGTGTATTAGTGGCAAAAATACAAAGCAAAATAGCAATGACCATGCCCTAAGGCACAGTTTTATTTTTAGGGAATCTTCAGAGATTGCTGGCGGGGGGGAGGAAGGAAAATATATTTAGCAGGTTATTAGGCAAAGTGACTGCTGAGATACTAATTATTCAGCTGCCTTCCATCAATTAGTGGAGTTCAACATCATCCAAAAGAAAACACACTGACACTCCTCATCCTGGCAGGAAAATTGCACCTGCAGATGCCCCTAACCAAGAGTTAGCTTTTGACCACAACCTCAGATTTGACTTGTTGCTTTTCTGAACAAATATTTAAGATACAACCTGTTGTAGCCTTGTTTTTAAAAAACTGAGTGTCACACAACTACTACTGTAGTAGTAGTGATACTACTACCGTATTATTGCTATGTATGTGGTCTTTGGGGCAAAGGTACTTTAGTCCCCTCTTGCCAGGGAGTGATGTGTTTGTAACGGTGAGACCTGCCATGGACAGATGAGTATCATTACACTGAAACATCAAGGAAAGAGATTAAGGGACAGCTGTTGAGAAAGATTGAATTCAATAGAAATCTTTACTCAAGAGCACCCAGAAATTAAACCTTCCCCCTGAAGAAAAGCTGCTGGTTTAAAATCTGAAAGGAGCACCAGGAAGGCTTTCTGAAAGACCCCGCGTTTTCATCTGCGCCTCATTGCACACCAGGATTTTTTTAGCAGAGACCCATGAGGAGCAGGTGCAGGATTAATGTGATCGAGCGTCTCTCTGAGTGGCTTTGCAGCAGGTCCCTGTCACTCCACCCGAGCAGGACCCCTCAGCGTGGAGGTATGCGTGCTGGACTCCTGAGGCATGCCCTCTAGCCAGTGCCCGTATTGTTGAGCTTCATCCTATTTTGGTAGTGGGAAAAGTGTCCTGCATTAAAGTTAAGCTCCTTGGCTGCTGAGATGCGCTGCAAAGAAATCCTGCCAAACAGAGTCCTCCAGTTTTAGAAAATCCTATTTTAGCTATATTATCCCCCATGGATAACAAACAGAGAGTTTGTTATCCATGTCACAGAGAGGTCGACTCTACACCCCTCTCTGATATCCAATTGCGATTACTGCCAGATAGTTCCATGGACCTGAATGTGACCACCATCTCGGCTGGGCTCGAGGGGAGGTGCAGAGCCTTGCTAGGGTTAGTGGCATGGGATTCTGATCGTGCTACAGGTCCACCCAATAAAAATCTCCTTCAGCCGCTTGATCCGTCTATTTTGGAACCTGTGGAATAATCACACTTTCTTGCTTGTTTAGGTGCTACATAGAAAACATTCATTTTTGGGGCAGTTATGCTTTATTGTCACGGGGGAATTAGGAAAAAAGCCACAACCAAACAAAAAACCAACAAAAAAGACAGAAACCTGTCAGGTCACTCACATTCCTAAAAACAATCATAACCAGCTGCTGTAGTGGGTGTTGATAGTTTACATTTGCTCTGCTTACATTTCTTTTCCTCTAGATGCTGTAGATGCATCTAGATGCTCTCCTTGGCCTCAAGGCTGTGAGTGCACTTTCACTCTGTTTTTCTAAACACCTCCCCTTTTTTAGGGTTCTGGTGAATGGTTTCTTTGAAATGGGGTCAAACTGGGTCATAGACTCAGAAAAAGGTGGACAGTTCCAGGTGTCTCAGGCATGTGGTTGAAGGCTCATTGCTGGCTTGGATTTTTACAAAAAAGCCCCTACTTAAAGGTCTTAATTGCCAAAGAGCATCACCACTGTGGCATTTTAGGAAAAGAAGGAAAATCAGATTACATCCTTCAGATGAATGGTTTGGTTGTGTGTGTGCTTCTCAGCCACTTGCAGCACACACCACTGAGCAGCCAAGCAGGAGAGAGACAAGGAAAAAGTGGGAATGTTAAATTTTATTTTACATCCATAGTCCCATCCAAAATTGCTAGTTTGCCTTGGCATACTCGGCCATCTGGGCCACTGTTCTCTAACTCCTTATCCCCCTCAACTTGCCAGGCAGGGTTTCCCTCAGGCCTCAGTTCTGCAGGCAGGTGCATGTGCTTAACAGTTCAGTGTGACTGACTTAGGTGCCTTTTTAAGCCTTTTTGAAAAGGCTGAACCAGAGCATTGGGTTGAAAGCAAACTAAATTTATAATGTTTATTTACACGTGGAACATTAAGCATGATTAGAGATCACTTCCCGAAGTGACAGAAAAGGAGAAAGACATATGGTTACTTAAAAAGGCTTATTTCTATAGGCACAGATAGCAGGTGTGTGTTATTTATCCCTTTTGTTACATTTGATATGTATTATAATATATGCAAATGGGAATTTTGGGCTTTCCTATCTGTTTTTTCCTGAATGATCACACAATAAACCCGATGAAAATAGAACAGAAACACTGGAGAATTTATGTGATTAAAAATTGATAACTAAGGTAGGTGGCAATTTGTATTTAGGACATGGAAGCGTTTTTAGATATTCTTTAATCACAGTAAAGGAATAAAAACTGACAAAGAATTGATTATTTTCTTTTTGTTGACTCTTATATTTTCCTTGGAGTTCTCTTCAGTAAATTCTTGTAAAATTTCATCTTGATATATCTTAAATGCCATTAAAATAGCACAAAATTCTGAAAGTATTTTTTTCATTGCACCCTCTTTTCAATTAGATGTCCCACTCCATACATACTTAGTATATATGCAGTATATTACTGTAAAATACCTGGGGTTTCGTATCAGTCAACACTGTCATTATCCTTAAAATATGTTAAAGAAGAACTGAAAATGTTCTCAAAATGAAATACTACATCATTAATTTCTTTTGCTTTCAGAATATCAGGAGCACTGGTTTTACTTTGAAGCCAAGTGGCAGTTTTATTTGGAGGAGAGAGAAATCAATGAGGAAAATCAGAATCAACCTGTCTTTCCAGCCAACTATGATGCAGAGGAGAGAGAAAAGGTAACTGCAACTTCCAAAACTTCTTGGGATGGCTCTGAACCAAAAGAGATATTTTCAAAGAGACAAACCACTATTTTTCAACTGATTCTGCTGCCAGAGTAGTCAGGAAATTTTTTTTTTTCTGAAATTTCAAGAAAGAAAAAACAGCTCCCGTCCTTGGCTCAGGTACACGTTAGCTCAAAAAAAAAAAAAAAGCAGTTGCCGCCAGTCCTGGGTTTGCTGCAATGAGAGAAGACAGTGCAGAGAGGCAGACTTAATGGTCTGGTACCCAGAGCAGGTACAGGACATAGGCCATGGCTATCTGAAGGTGGAAAAGGCAAATGTCTTGCCTGGGGCTCTCATTAAAGCCTAAGGAGCTATGGCCAGAGTCCCACAGAAATATCCCCAGGTATTAGAAGCTGGATTTGGTCACATCTAGTGGAGAGTATCCTGGTCCATGGCGGGGGATTGGAACTCAATGGCCTTTATGGTCCCTTCCAACCCAAACCAGTCTATGATTTTTTGGTTCTTCGAGCAGAAGACAGACATGCCAAGTGATTGATTCTCTGCCAGCTTGGGCTGTGCCAAGCTAGTTTTAAGTGTCTTGAGAGATGATGTTTCACCACATTCCATGAGATACTATTTTATAGTGTACATGATCTTTTCTTTGCTGGTTGTATCTTCTTAACTCGAGAGAAATAATGTGTCTTCTTTCCTGGTGTTTACAGCTATCTGATACATGCTGGCACCTCCCAAAGCTCTCCACTTGGCAGCTAAGCAATAAGTATGTGGTTCTTGTCACCTTTTGCCATAAACCAATCTTTTTTTTCGAGACTATTTAAGCATAGTTCTATGCTCAGAAGTCACCTTGTGTATGCTTGGGTGATTATCTGTGCAGTGAAAGGTGCCTATGGAAGTCTGATTGACTGCAGGTAATAAGAAATTGCTCGCTCTAAAGAACAGATTCCCTTCCAGATTTATTTTACTAAATCGGTGCCATGAATTTGCTACTACTTTATAGTCCTTCTGGTACCACTGGAGTCTTAGCAAAGCTTTAGGAGAGATTAAACCAAAACAGTAATTTCGCATGGTCATTTCAAGAGAGAACTGTATGAATTCCTAATGCAGAAGCAAAATTTACCTTCATTACCCTAGCCCAACTCTTTTGGCCTATTGACTATTTATTTTGATGAACAAGAAAGGAAAAATGGTGCTTGACCCTCAAATCAGCAGGCAGAAATCACAGCCTGGCAGAAGCTGAGATACTTCATCAGTGTGCTAATAGCTATGGAAAGAACAGACAAGGAGAAGGTAACAACTCTGCCTGCCTTTTTCCCAGGAGTACTCTCTCTTTGCCTTTTGTCCAGACTAGCTGTCCCCTTGCGTTTGGGAGTACAGCCACTCGCTTTCCATGTGCAGTTAATAAAGCACCGGTATCTGGCACAACCCTTGCCAACAGGTCACCATACACATGTTCCTGTTTGGCCAGGTACACCTTTCTTCAGGCACAGTGCCAGCTGTATGTGAAAGTGAAGCACTCAAATGTGGCTTGGACTGATCCAAGCATGTTTCAAAGGCAATTTCTCTCCCAAAAACAAATCACCCCTTGAAATGCTTTGCAGCAAAGGCCACATTCTCTATAAGGTGGTATATATAATTTTTCAGTGATGCGCATTTGGAAGATGTTAGATACACGGTGCATGGGCAGACATTTCTCAACATGTGGGATCAGCCTTGATTCTGCAAACAAAACACTCGCCTGGCTCGCTTTCCTGTGATGGACACAATGTGCCACAAAATGAGGGAGGAACCAAACCAAAGTCATTCAGGACAATTAGACTGTAAGGACCTTGTTTCCTTAAGATGGAATTGCTTAAACCAGCAGTGTGAAAGAACCCAGGAAGCAGGGGGAAAAAAAGAATGGAAAGGGAGTGCTAGCCAGCAGCAGGTGAGCTCCTGAAGGGTGAGGAAGTCAGAGGCAGCTGTAAGTACTGGTGGCAGGGGTTGACAGCAAGGAGGGGATGAGTGAATTACCTCCTGGGCTTGGCAACAGCTCAGTGCCTTCAGCCGGAGAGTGCCTGCTGACACCCATCCAAGTACTAGGTTCTTGCTGGCCCAAGGCAAGCTTGGGCTGGTGCCACAGCACAGCACAGGGCTGCACAAAGGCGCTGGAGCTGAAAGGAGAAGGAAGAAGTTTGGGAAGTGCTGCCTTGGTGCAGCTAAGTCCCGCCAGGTTCAGTCCTAGGACAGCTATCCCCAATGTAAAGCTGTTTCAACAAGGCAAGATGACATCAGATGTGTGCAGAGCATCAGGGATGAGGAGGAATAACCAGAGTGACACTTGAGCCGCCCGGCTGCACACCCAGAATAGCCCCTCTGTGCTGAGCCCTCCTGCCTTTGGTAGCATTGCATGTGTGTTCATGCTGCTCCACTAGCATCCAAACTGCAGCAATAAGGCTGGAAATTTGCATGGGGCAGAGGACAGCATAAAGGCATAAATAATCTCCTAAATTGTAAAAAAGAAAAAAAAAAAGGAAGCAGCAGAGTGAAGCTGTGGTCTGACTCTGCCTTGTTTGATGTATGTGTAGATAAACCTCAGCCAAGTATGAAATGGCTGAGGTGAAAATGAATAGAGAGAAATGCAAACTCTTCATACACTTTGCAGAAGCCAAGAGCCAGCCAACCAGCAACAATTCAACTTGCCATGATGTAAGGTAAACGTCAGGAAATAAAGTTGCCCATTTCTTAATAGGAAGGTATTTTTTAACTATAAATTTATTAGTGTTGAGATAATTTGGGGATTTGGGGCTGGAGGTACCTGCTCTAGAGAAAATCCGATTTTCCTTTGCAAACCTCACTGTGGGTTTGGAGTTCTTTCTTCTTCCTTCTCCTGGGGAAGAACTGTTACATTTGCAAATTATTTTCCCTTTTGTTCAACAAGAGCTTTTAGAAGAGGAGAGAAAAGGCTTGGCAAGAAAAAGACAGAGGAAGGGGCTTGAATTAACATAGTCTGAAACTAAGGCCCTAAAGAAATTACTGAATCAGAACATTTTCACCCCCTATGAAAACTTGGCTAATTGAAACATTTGCAAATGTGTGACAAGGGGAGTTGAAAATATTTCCCAGAGGCAGGAAGAGGACTGACAAAGACTTACCAATCTTAATTTTTTATATGGTAAGGAATTTCTAGGATGTGAACTTGAAAGCTATCTTCATCTACTTTTTGGCATTTCTGGCTTGCTTAAACCAGCCTCTTGGCCTGCCAGGAACTGGCTGCATTAAGCTGGAGTGCTGGCTTACACCAGCACCTCGGGCATCACCGGGGCTGCTGGAGCTGCCGCCGTGGCTCGTCCCACGCCACACACAGAGGAGCCGGCAGCACAGCACAGCCCCTGCCGCCCTTCGCAGCCCAATGAGCCATTCCCACTTGGCAGGGGAGACTCCAGCCCGGCGTGGCCAAGTGCCCCACACCTGCAGTTCCCGTACCCTGCCCTGACAGTGCTGTCTCTCCCGCAGACGTACAGGCGGTGGAGCTCCGAAGGCCGTGGGGGAAGACGAGGCCACGACGCCCCCATGATCGCGTACGACGCCCTGATGGGCTGCGGCGGGGACTGGACGGAGCTCTGCAACCGCTCCATGTTCCACGGAGGTGAGGGTCCCCTGTGCTTCCCACCCCTGCTCCCTCGCCAGGGCCAGGATAGCGCCTTCCTGGCTGTCAGCTGCCTCTGTTGGCCAATCTGCCATGCTGTCTGTAACATTCTCCCCTCTGGTTTTATCCTCTAAGCCCCATTCTTCTGGCAGCAGCTGCCACACAAGCCATTAATGGCACTTTTCATATGTTGCTCCTCCTACATCTCATGGTTCTGCCCGAGGTTCATGAGGAGTAAGTCCAGCAGGCTGGACTTTCTAAAGGGCTGACAGTTCCTGACAGAACACAAGCACCTTTGGCAAAACAACCTTTTAGCTGCATGTACTGAAACTAAATAAGGGAGAAAAATAATATAGCACCCAAACAAGTGACAGCCAAATAAAATCCACCACTTAGAGGCACACAATTAAGTACTTCTACAGCTTTGTGAGAGAGAACTTTCTTATTAGCAGACGCATCTTGCTGCGCTTTTGGGAGGGCCAGCGTAGCTGGGGTGGGTAGGACCCCAGCCCTGAATCACCCACTCCCTCCCGATGTGGTGTGGGCCCTTTGCAGGGGCTCTGGGTCTCTCACCTGCCCCAACACAGTGGTGAGAGCTCACAGTCCCCCACTGCAAACCCTGGCAGGGACAAACCCACAGGCACTGCATGCACAGAGCATCAGTGCTCCTCAGCAAGACTGGATGTTTTAGAGCCTGCACAGTGCTGTGCTGCGCTGTGAGGAGGGAAGGGACACTCTCCAGTCCAGGACCTTTGTTGTATAGTAGACACCCCAACAACTATTATTCCCTCCTTTGTTCTTAGCAATGGCTAGCTGCTTGTAAGAGCTGCTGTGCTGGGGTAGATTTTCCCAAAACCAAGTGAGCTCCCAGCCCAGGAGTTCACACCACAGTGGCATCTCCATGTGCTTGCTTTGGCAACACTCTCTTAATCAGGCATCCTCAGCCTTTAGGACTGGCCCAACATGCTCCCACTGCACTCCATCAGTGTGGAATATTCCCTCCTCTGTGCAGCGCAGTTTTTTGGTTGTGTGTGTGAAGGTGACACTAAGAGACCACTGCAACTGTGCTTAAACCTGCAGGGGAAAGCGCGGCTACTGGGTCCATCGCTGGCTGCCTGTTCGGCCTGGTTTACGGCCTGAGCAAGGTGCCCAAGGGCTTGTACCAGGACCTGGAACAAAGGGAGAGGCTCGAGTTCTTGGGCGAGAATCTTTACCGACTATCCATGGAGGAAAAGTAAAGCAGTTTCTGCCATTTTCTCTTTCTATAAAGACTATATCAAACCCTGTAGATATCTGACTGGCATTCATAGAGAAGGAAGTAGCCCTGAGTTAGTCTGAAGAGCTCTATGTACATCGCGTGCAAGTGAACATAGCTGAATTATTAGACTGATTAGATATATGCGATATTTGTGGGGTTTTTACAGATGGAGGGATTTCTAAATATAAGGAGTGCTGCTTAAACCTCAAATGGCAAAAAATAAATAAAACTTCTTTTGACTGATTTCAGTCTAACTTGCTATAATACCACTTCCTAAACAGCTGTTTCCAGTAATTACACATACAAAATTAATTTTCAGAACTAATGCTTTCTTGCAAAACTAATGGTAGTACCCACTTACAGGGATATTCTCTGTATATTTGACAATCCTTTCACCACTGTGTCCCTCCTTGTTCTCAAATCTAATGTGTCTGTGACACTTGTAAACCTAATGTCTCGTGGATTACTTTTAATGAATCACTGATCCCTGTATCAGCACTGTGGTGTAAAGTATTGTTACATTAGAAGCTTCCAGAAAAGGAAAAGCCAACACTAAAAATACCTCCAAGGAACAGCAAAGCATCAGTGTGTCTAAAATTTCTGATCAGTGTGTCTAAAATTTCCGAATTATGTTCTTATTCTTCTTCAGTCTTCAGAACAAAAGTTTCTCTAAAATATAACTGGCTGAAATATTTGTAAATAAATTAATCTTGCACTATTTTCTAAGTATCAGTCTTTATTTTTAGATGGAACAGATTATATGTTGGTGTATCAGTATCAGAATTTTTGGCTGAGGTCTTCAAGCAGTTGTAATAGGTCAACGGTTAGGCTGTGATACGTTTCATAAGTCTGAGCACCACGAAAACCCCAAGAAGATAAGTTACAACTGCTTTACCTTTTTTCTTTTTTTTTTCCTTCCTTTTATTACCTTTTGTTCTTTTTTGCCTTTCCTTGCCTGGCTTCATCTCACCTCTCCTCTCCAAGTTCTACTTCAACTTTTTCCTTTTTTCTTTTTTTTTTTCTTTTTTTCTTTTTTCTTTTTTCTTTTTTCTCTTTTTTCTTTTTTCTTTTTTCTATTTTTTCTTTTTTCCTTTTTTATTTTTTTCTAATTTTAATTTTTATTACTTCTTGTCCTTTTTTTCATTCTTTTTTCTTTTTCTTCCTCTTTGCCTTTCCCTGTTGTTTTTTTTTTTTTCTTCTTCTTTCCCTTTTTCTTTTATTTCCTCATTTTTCAAGAAAACCAACAAACCATGATTGGGTTAAAAGTTGCATACCATAAACAAAGCAAACAGTAGACCTTGACGACGGAGATCCTAATGCCCCCAAGAGCAGCACAGGCACAAATCTGGAATCCTCTATGAAATAATGCAGAAGCAAGCTCAGAATTTGTTCCTGTGTTTAACCTCATGTTTTACCTTAGAAGTTCAGAAACTGAGGTCTGCGTAATGCTTTCTAATTTCCACCGTGTGTGATTGCCTACGTGGTGTTGGTTTCTCCTGTCTTTCTCCAGCTGCTGAACTGTGTTTTAAAAAGATAGCTAAAAATACATGAGTACTTTCCTACGCCTTTTTCCATGTAAGCCATTGCTGGACTCATCACTGGGATGTTATGAGGCAGACACAGGAGCAGGTGATGCCTGTCAGTAGGAATAGCAGCCTGCATGACAATGTCCATATGAAAAGGTTTTCCCTACGATGCGTTACTTCTCGCACTGTTGTTTTAGCATGTTTTCTCTTGGCAGCTTCGCAAGGTGCTTTCTTGTTTGCTTTGGAGATGTGTTAAACCAAAGGCAGCAGTTGTGTCAGTAGCTTTTGGTGCCAGACAATACCAAGACTTTCTGAAAACATTGCTTCTAGTTTAGGATGCCTCTAGCACTCCTGTAATAAATTCAGCAGTAGAGAAGAGAGAAGAACATATTCTGCATAAGGTAGGACTTTCTCTAGTACTTTGGCTTTTCTTCTTCCTTTAGAAAAAAAATAATCACTGACAAAAATTAAGAGCTTTCATAATTTTTCCCACTTTACCTTCTATCCAGCCTGGGCAGGACTAAGTTGTGTTTCAGAGATCAATAAGAGAATCTCATTTAAAAGGTGAAAAAAAAGATTGAACCTATAAAGCACCATTTCTGCAGCTGTTGGGGTGAGCAGTGCCTTGGCCATCATTTCATTGAACACACTCAAAAGGCGTGTTTGGTTTGAGTGGGCAGAGCTGGTCCTGATTGTCTTCCTTATCTAGGGGCAGGTCATTGGACACCACACAGAACCAGGTAGTGATGGGACGTCCAGGGATGAGGAAGGCTATGGGATGCAGCACTTTGCACACTCCAGCTCATGGGCATTTCCCCAGTGCCTACCAACAGAAAGACAGACAAATTCATTGATCTCTGACAACTTTTGCAGGCTGGACAGCGTTTTCCAATTTGTTTCTTGTTTTTTGATGAAGCCTCCATAGTGCTGTCTCCTCCTGCCCATGCCACTGTCCCTGCAACAACCAGTCCTTCAGGCTGCCTCAGTGTCTAAAATGATGATCAGATATTTAACATGAAATTCAGGATCAGGAGACGGGGCCTTCTCTTTTCCACTCCAGAGACAGTAAACCAGAAAATCCTGTAACTGTATGCTTTTAGCAAATGCCATGGGATGCCACCACCCACTGCTACTCAGCAACATCTGAACCCCTAACAGAATGGAAAACACTGGTGCAGGAGGCAGCGGGCAGAACTGGGAGAGAGTGCCAGCTCCTCTCCCTTCCCCTTGGCACCTCAGCTCTCCTCCGCTTGCAACACAGCGGTATCCACTGCAGAGGTTTCTCTGGGACAGGCCAGCCAGCGGGATAGGGTTGCACTGATGCCCATTAGCGTATTAGGCTGTTACCACTCTGATGCTGCCTGTGATCAGTGTCCCCAAAGAACCTATAAATAAGTAACTAAGCAGCCTGTCCTATGCATATTAATTATTTGTGGGCCAAGAAGACAAAACTTTTGAAGGTGGCCCTGCCTCCTCTGCAGGTCCAAGTAGTCTGTCCTCCAGACACTGAAAACCATGCAGCAGCACTTCCATGAACCAGGAGCACACTGAGGCACATCACACACATTAAAAAGAGTGAAAACCAGCATCTCCAGAGGAAGAGAGGGGTGAGGGGGATAAAGTACATGTTAGGCCATTTCACAGGATCAGGGAGGAGCCCAAGTATCTGCCTTGCCATACGGCATAGCTCATGGCACTGGGAAGTGAATTCTGCTGGCATGGGGCTCCCTCTATTCCTGGGGACTACCTGTCGAGGTACTCCCAATGGGACTATAATTGACTGTCTGTAGGTGATATAGAGGTGACTATATTTCATTGATAAGTGACATAGTTTAAGAACAGCAGGATGCAACTTGGGAAAAGACAGTAAGGAAAAATTAGGGATGATGACTTAGCCTGTTGAGAATGGTGGTCATGCTCCCAAACATGAGAAACCTCTTACTTAGCCCTCCTTCCTTGAGGGGGAACCATGGTGTTTTCCAAACACTAGGTCAAAGCTGACTCATCCACTACCTCCATTTTCTGTGGTGGTCTCAGAATTCAGTGTCATCGTACCACTGCCCTTGCACAGAATGCATTTCAGATTTACATGGTCACGATGGTCGTTTGCAGGTGACGTCATCTTGGAAGAACTGCAGATGCCCTAAATAGGTGCCATAGCTGTTTGTTCATTTTCTGCTGCTGGCTGGTGAATATGGATCAAACACTCAACCCATGCAACATGTCTTGGTACTTAAGGCAATGCAGTATTCCCACACATGCTACATTTCAGATGGCATCCTATAATAACACTCTAACATGGAAAAGGAAATCCTGGAATAGACCTCGCTCATTGTATATTTTAATGAAGCTATTTGAATTTTATAGCTCATATGTGATTAATTACTGTGAATATTCCTAGCAGAGAGAGTCTGATCCTCTTTCCTTCACAATCAATACAAGTTTGGCTATGCTGAAAGCAAGACTAGTCTGTATTTTACTGTGGCCATTTATAACATCCAAAGCAGTCCAGAAGGGAGAGGTAAGCAGGGCATCTGGTTCCACTGCTGTTCTGAGAGATCAGAGATGACCCTAAAACATATTGGTTGATGGCCCCACATGTTTTTCTGAAAACACTAGACACTAGTTAGGGAGGAGAGAGATGGCAATCTTGCAGTTAAAATATCGGCAGACTTGCTAGGAAAGGGAATGAACTAGGATATTTTTAGCCAATTATACTCTGAATTCTGGTTCTTTCTTTGTTCTGAAAATTCCCATAGTTGAGACAAATGGGCTTCTTGGTGTAACGTAGAAGCTTTGCCTCCTTGACTGTGGTCAATTTGGTAAGGGAGAGGGTGGATGATACCACCTGTGCTATGCTGAAATGTGGTTATTCCCAATCAAAACCTACAAGGTATTGTTTGTCACATTAGACATGGGCCAGTTGTCAGGCATTTTCTTTTATTGGCCTTTAAAAATACCTACAAAGTCATTATAAATAGACCTTCTTCCATTCAAGATGGCAACTTCATCCATCTGATGAGGGATGTCATTTTCAATATGTGCACTTGAAATGCAGCCAAGCGGAATTCAAATGTCACAACCCAACTGGACGGGGACCAGCCCCTCACTTTGCAAACAGCCTCCCTAATATTGCAGTGGGGGGCCGTGTCCAGTTTCTTTCAGAGGCCATGGGGTACCAGCTGCTAAGGCACAGCTGGGCCTTCCACAACCTTCCAAGCTTGACACTCCCTAAAGGATGAGACTCTTTGAAGCCTTTCTTCATTTTCTACATGTGGACTTAATTTAAAGAATTTTTTATTCCACTTCTGCTCATAAAGATTAATCCCCTCCGGGTGTGCAGGCTGCATTCTGTGCATGAAACTATTTCACTGCACAGTGAAGTAACCTTCCAGCTTTTCATGGTGTCAGAAAGCTGACACCTCTTGATTTTTTCCTCCTAGGCCCATCTATTGTTATTGACTTCAAGCTCCAGCTTCTGTGCTGAGTTCAGTATTTTATTTAGTAACTGATCCACACCAATTAAAGCATTGCCTAAATCCCCAGCTGTCCAAAGGCCTGATTCTTCAAACAAGCAAAGGTCCAACACACCATCCTTCTTCCTCCAGATTAAAAGATGTTGTAGTCAAGGGACATTGCCAGGGTTGCTGTTGTGGTGATAGCCTTCACAAAGCAGATTTAAGAGCATAGTCCTGATGTCAGATTTGAATGCTATCAAAAAGCAAATAACAGAAACCCGGTTGTGTTTTTTCAATTCTGGGGAGGTATCTACTGACTTCTAAGCTGTACCAATAGCAAAAACCATGAGTGGCACATTTGGGCCCCTCAACCTTGATATTTTGTTTTAATGGTCGGTGTCTGGTTTTATAAACCAGAGACAGAACCATGGTTTCCTGCTAACTGCAGTCTCATCATATTTATTTTTGCCTACACTTTACCTAGCAAAAAAGGAAAGCAACTTCAGTGTTGCCCTCACTTTAGGACATGGTAATACTAAACGAGGGACTAGTGGCACAGAGGAGATGCAGTGACCCAACTAGCATTGCTTGCTTCCCAAAGTGCTTCCACTGCCCACAAAAAACAGAAGAAAGAGCTGACAGTGCTGTGTGGGATGATGTGAAGCCCTGACAGTCCTGCTACACCACGCCTCATGAAGCTTGTTGACCACTTTGCATGCTTTTTAACAGGCCACTAACATCAACTCTCTTGAGACGTTCTAAATTTAAGTGTTTTTTCCATTTCATGCGAAGCAGCATGCCATTAAAGCAAAGTAAGAAGATAGTGACAATGTTCATGACTTGAAAAGATATTTATGTTTTCTCTTGCACAGCACCAAAAGCACACACTTCTGTGGAGATGATAAGATGCTTATAGACCCTCTGGTGCTGAAGAAGAAGCTCAATAGGATGGCAACAGAGCCAGGAGCCTTTGAGGTTCTCAGCAGTCTGCTGCTATACGTCACTGAGCTCGCAGCTGGTGATCCAGAGATCAGCAACAAGAGGACAAAATGGGCAGAAGGTAAAGAAAACCAGGTGAGCTCTAACCAGCCATGTCCAGGTCCAGTCAGGGTTCAGTATCCAACCAGATTTCAGCTCTTGCGGTCCAGGTTTCTAAACAACAATCGTGAGCCGTACACCAAGAAGAGAAGAGAAGTTGGCAAACTGGTCATTAAAGAGAAGCTGTGGATGAGCAGGGCTGGTAACAAGCTGGACAGAAGTAGAGACAGGAAGGGAGATGGAAAAACAGTGGAGGAGGATGAAGACACAGCACCCAGTGAGAGGGCAAGGTGGAGTAATGTGCCTGGAAAAAACACAGTGAAGAACATCCTGAAGAAATTTTTAGCTGCTGAAGAAAAAGAAGCGAAGGAGAAGTCTCCCAGCTGGAAAAAGAAGGGAGCAAACATCAGTTTGCCAAAAATAGTCAACAAGAATTCAGTCCTGTCCAAACTGAAGGAGCAGTTTGAACAAAGTGCTTTCTGCTCAGCTGCAGAGGTGAAAGCATCCCTCTTGCGCAAAGGTGAAAGAAAGACTAAAAGCTTTCAGAGCAGAAAAACTATTCATAAGCCTGAGGTCAGAGTGCTGCGCATGGCAGCAATGACAGCCACAGGTATAAAGAGTCCAGAGTCCCAAAATTTAGTGTGCTCTATGGTCCCAGTGCCCAGACTAAGCATGGCTACAAAAATTAACCATCCCTGGAGCTGGTCGAAAAATAATGCCACAAACCAGCCTTTTGGTCAGGGAACACTACTGAGCGAAAAGGAAGGATCCAACAGAGACCATGGAGAGAACAAAACACTGGCAAATGCAGCACAGGACAGGGAGGACAAAGAAGAGTTACTCATGGTACCAGAGGCCATGTTGGATGCAAAGGACTGTGCTAAAATAGATTCCACAAACCAGGCACCCAACTTTCATCCTGTTCTAGGTAACTCTTCAACTACTCATAAAAAAAAAGCTCTTGCAGACTGCATTCCTCCCTTATCAGAATGTGGTCTAGATTGTGACAGAACTAACATGCCAGCTGGGCCTGACACATCTTCACTATTGGGAATTACCAGTGTTCTGCAACTTGTTAAGGAAGACAGCCCACCTTCTGACTCGCCTGACTCTAGCACAGCTGAAGAATCCCACGAGCAAAGCCCTCAGGATACTAAACCAGGAGAGATTCCTGAAATATCGATGTATGTATACAGCTCAGAGGAAGATGACACAGAGCTCACAGAGTCAGAAGAGGATCCTTTCTTTGCAGGCCAAAAATGTTTTCCAGAGCAGAAAGCGCTGGAAAACATTCTGCCATTTTACTCTCCAAGATTTTCAGCATCTTGTGAAGTTGAGTCTCCAATGGATGATCAACAGCTAACTGTCCTAATACCAGCTTCTGGCACAAAGCCACCAATGGTCCAAAAAGAGGCACTGGATTTAAGACGCAAATGTTCTGAGGAAGCAAAATTTCACAGTGAAGACAAAATGTCTTCTAGCAAAAATAATAGTTATATCCCAAATATGGAGGACAAGGAGAATAAAACACCCAACAGCCAAATGCAAAATGAATTTAAAACTACGCAGCCACAGCCTCCTCAAATCAATTGTAGCTCCCAAAATAGTGTTTCCGATGTGGACATGCCAATTCCAGGTGCAAATCAGAACAAACCTATACTGTCCTCAAATGAGAGCCTGGAGCCAAAGCCTAGTGCTGCAGAAGAAAAGGACACCTCTTCTCCTTTGGAAAAGACACAAAGCCCTTTGCCAGGTGACCTTGTAAAGCACAGTTCCTTTATTTCAGAAGAAGATTTGGGGACAGATAAATTATCTTCATCAAATGAAATGATGAATCACTCAAACAATCAAGCCCTGCACAGGAGTTCCTTAACTGACCTGGAGACCTGCCACAGGCCATTTGAATCTTTCATTGAGCATGAAGAGGACACTGTGGATGAGATGCCCTGGCCTGACTCTGAGGCATGGAAGTCACCCTTGTCAACCCCTTTACCAATATCAATGAGTGGGATTGCAGGACAAAGTATCCATCACACTCTTGGAAATCCTCCAGCACTTCTGCCTATTGATCTGGTGGGACAGGGAGCTGGTGGTGTGCAACATGAGCATGACAGCCATGGCTCTGAGAAGCATCCACACCCCCCTTCAGATGAGTTGACAAATGGTGGGAATGACACAATGGGGGAGAAGAAAACTATGTGTGATTTTAAGAACCAAGCACTATTCCCAAATCATGCAACAGAAAATGAAAACTCTACTGACAAAGAGACAAATACATGTCAGAGACTTGAGAACTGTCTTTCACATTCAACCACAAAGCCAGGAAAACATGAAAATAAAACCACGCTAGCAAGAGAACCCCCATTACCCTTGGAGAAGAGCAAAACACCAACATTAGATGATACCAAAAAACAAGGATGTGATATGCTGGAAGAGAACCCAATTCCTTCATCAACTGAATTGGTCTCAGACCAAAAGAAGGATGCAAAAAGTAGAAACAAGATATCTGAACACACAAGGGATAAGCTCTTCTCCTCAGATGATGACATGAAGGATGGAAGTGATAGAATGGAGACAGAAGAGAAAGAAGAAAAAAATGTCTTGCCTAAATTTGAGCAGGAACAAGTATTCCCACCAAATGATACTGTGGATCATGATAATAACTCTTCAAAGGAGAATGATGCTCATAGACCTCAAACATCCCAGTTATCTTCATCAGAGCATGATACCAACATTCAAGGAGTGAAAAATACTGGACAGAGTTTGGAGCATCTAGCACCTCCAAGAGATTTTGTGAAACACAAACATGATATGACAGGAGATGAAGACATCTACTGCAATAATAGGAAGAACCACCGGGACTCATCAGATGAGCCAATGAAACATGCAAATGACAGTGAAGGGCTAGAAAACACCAAGTCAGACTTCAACAATTATTCAATGCCACCCAGAAATACAGCAAGGCAAGACAATAAGACCTCTGATGAGGACAATAGCACTCTAGAGACACAGAAACAGATGTCACCAGGTGACCTTGTAAAGCCTGAAACTAAGTCAGACAAAAAAGAGGCTCAACATACCTCTGAGAAGTTCCAGTCATCTTCTTCAAACAAAGTGCCAAATTGTCAAGACAGAAGCTCTTCAAGGGAGAGGATGCAAACGACACCAGCAGCAGAAGACACTGGATCACCTGCAACAGAGGTAGTAAAAGAAGATATTGAGCAGCAGTTTTCTGGGAAGCACCAGCTACCTCCATCAAGAAAATCAGAAATGCATGAGGAAAATATTCCAGGAGACAAACAGCAAATGAGATTTGAAGATCTTCCAACACCTGATACAAATACTGCAAAAGAGAAAGACAAACTTCCAAGTTCCAGGAAGTATTCATCAGTACCACCAGAAACATTAAATAAGAAAAGAAATCAAGAAAAAATTACTCCAGAACAAAAGCAAAAACCATCAGATGCTTCAGGTTTTAAGAAGCCTGGTACTAATTCTGTAAAAAAAAAGGATGAAGATACAAATTCTGAGAAGCTGCCTTCTTCAAACAGAGTGCTGAAGCCTCAAGAAAAAAGCACTTCAGGAGAGAGGAAGCAAAAGACGCCAGCAAGAGAGGACACAAGGTCACCTGAAGAAAAGGCTGTAAAAGAGAAAGATAAATACCAAGGTTCTGGGAACCATCAGTTACCTCCTTCAAGTAAATTATTGAAGCCTGAGAAAAATATTCCAGGAGGAGAAAAACCAAAAACTGTATCCAAAAGTTTTACAAAGCCTGATTTAAATGCTGTAAAACGTAAGAGCAAAGATCCAACTTCTGGGATGTGCCAGTCCCCATACTCAAATTTTCCTGTGAAGTCTCAAGAAAATAATGCCACAGCCAAAAAGGAGCATTTGCCACCACCATATGATGAAAAACCAACGCATAAGACTGGTAGTCCAGAAAAGAAGAGGGAACCTGAGAGAAGAGAGAAATATAAGATCGGTTCTTCAGCCCAGTCAGAGAGGCACAGCAATCATGGCTCAGGAGAGGAGGGCCCTGTGATGGATTTCAAAAGCTATCAAGTTCCATTGCCAAGCAATGGCATAAACTGTAAAAGCAGTGCTGTCCCAAAAGAGACCAGTTTGTCTAATACAGAGAAATCCCCCAAATCATCCTCATCATTACATGTTGCATCAAAAGATGAGGAAAATCCTGCTGGAAATAGAGAAAAGCAGCCTGGATTTAAGAAGTACAAAGCACTCTCGTCAAAGACTTTGGTGAGGCATGAGAAAGACGCTGCTGAAAGGGAGGGGAGTGGGCAGGCAGCTGGCAAAACAAGCGAGAAAAAAGCAGAGCGGGAGGACTGCTCTAAAGCAACACCATTCTCAAAATACACAGTGGAAAGCTACAGTGAAGGATCCTTAGATTCAGCTTTCAAACCATTGATCATTAGAGTAACTGACACATTTAAACATCACAGCTAAAAATTACAGCTGCAGCTTAGGCAAGAACTTACAACAGATCATGCTACCAATTCTCTTGATCCTACTTTTCTCCTTTTTTCTCCAGGGCATTATATTATCATTTTTTAATCACAAGGACATTGATGTGCATCTATCAGAGCTAGGTTTTTTTTCTTTCTTAAACATTAGCCTGAAGACGTGAATTAAATTAATCACTGCAAGTGAATTAGCTAATCACTGAATTAATCATCAGTTTATAAATTAAATATGAGAAGGGCTTTGAGATCAGCGTGAATTCAGCCCTGCTTCAAATTCTCTTCGCTAACTAATGGCCTTTGTTTGGAACAAAGACAACTGTTCAGGCTGAACTCTATTTGTATTTACTTGTTCTAATGAAACTCCGCTAGTACTTCTTCCAGGAATAGTGGTAGGCAGTGTAGCTTTAATTATGTCAAAAAGCACTTGTTCTAAGCTCTGCCTTTTCACAGATTAGCAGCAACTGTTGATCTATTGCTGCACTGAGTGACATTGCTAGCAGAAGTAGTGAGGGAAGGAGGGGAATGCTTCATTTATCTGCAGAAAAATCCTCAAAGGACATTGATGCTACAAGGGGATTTATGGCAAATGCAAATGTTCAGCCTCATTAATATTAATGTTGGGAAAATAGTGATTTAACCTCCTCTGAAGCTATTTGCACTTTGGTCATACACTGTATGCATTATTGTTGTAAAGGTACACCATTTCAAGGGGTTCTTAATTACTGAAAATGAATATGCAACAAGTGTAAGAGCTCAAAAAAGCTCGACTCTGAAAGGCCATGAGGACAAGGTAAGCCAGAGTGGCTCAACACTTTGACATGGCAATTCAGCTCTTCCTGGGACATCTGTCCCACTCCAAATGCTGGGGCACACAGACATGAGGCAGGTGCCTCAGCTCACATTTAAAGTCTTAGGAAGTCTTTATTTTACAGTGCAATGTGAAATAGAGCAGTAAAAAGCAGCCAGTGTCACTGAATCCTACTAATGCAGTATGATTTTTTGTGTTTACAATAATAGCCTCTTCTGCAAAAAGTTTGTGTGTGATGAATGTTGTTTTGGAGAAGGGAGGGCAGGGTTGCTGCCTTGGGTGTCTTAGTTAAGCCGTGACAGACAGAACGTCCCACAGCGCCAACTCTCCCATACACGAGTTTAGCTTAGCATTGTAGCCACACATTCATATTAAAACCTACTGTGGAGGAACCCTAAAGGCATATCCTAAGGATCCAACTTCAGGAGGAGAGAGGGTTTGTACAAACAAGGTCCTGCTTCCCCATGGCAGTGAATTCCCTTCCATTTTTATGATGCTCTCCATGACCACACTCTGCAGCTGAGGGCTGGCTGTTCCTTAAGCCCAGGTTGGCAGAGTGCCCCCACCCACTGCCATCAAGAGACTAAGGACAAGAACAGGCTGGCAGCAAGCTGAGATCAAACCCGTTTGCCAGCACAATGCACACGAGTCACGTAAGTGACTGGGCTGGCCCGGTCGGGGACATGTGAACATCATGTTTCCTGACCACTGAAGAGGCTGAAACTTTGACTTCTTTTTCCTTCCCAACCTGCCAAGAATTAGGCTTTCTGGCATCTGGAGGGTCACAAAATGAAAACTGCATTTGTATATCACACTCCAGTCCTCAAAAACTAAAATAGATTTTATTGGAGATACAACACTGCCCTTACACACAGAGGTTTACTTCACCCACCAAGCTGTTACAAGCTGGCAAACATAAAGGCCACTTTGTACTAAACCTAAAGCCTGATTTACTTTTTCTTGTCCATTATTTCATTTCACATTTGAGAAAAGTCCTTAAAGCATAGAGCATTTGCAACAGACTTGAATAAAAATTCCCTATTAGCTGGCTTCTCCTGCCTGCACAGGAGACTCACAGAATCACAGAATCGCTTTGGTTGGGAAAGATATCTAAGGCTATTGTGTCCACCCATTACCCAGCACTGCCAAGTCCACCACTAAACCATGTCCCTAAGCATCACATCCACATATTTTTTGAACACTTCCAGGGATCGTGGCTCCACCATTTCCCTGGTCAGCCTGTGCCAATGCCTGACACCCATTTTAGTGAAGAAAGTTTTCTTATATCCTATCTATACCTCCCCTGGCACAACTTGAGACCATTTCCTCTGGTCCTATTGCTTGTTACTTGTGAGAAGAGACCAATACCCAGCTCACTACAACCGCCTTTCAAGTAGTTCTAGAGAGCGATGAGGTCCCTCCTCAGTTTCCTTTTCTCCAGGCTAAACACCCTCAGCAGGTCCTCACCAGACTTGTGCTCCAGACCCTTTACCAGCTCCATTGCCCTTCTCTGGACATGCTCCAGTTCCACAATGTCCTTCTTATAGCAAGAAGCCCAAAACTGGGCACAGGATTTGAGGTGTGGCCTCTCCAGTGTTGAGTACAAGGGGAACAATCACTGCCCTGGTCCTGCTGGCCACACTATTGCTGATACAGGCCAGGATGCCCTTGGCCTTCTTGGCCACCTGGGCACACTCTAGCTCATGTTTACCCCCAGGTCCTTTTCTTCCAGGCACCTTTCCAGCCTCTCTGTCCTGTAGCTCTGCCTGGGGTTATTGTGACCCAAGGCAGGACCTGGCACTTTGCCTTGATGAACCTCGCACCATTGATGTCGGCCCATGGATCCAGCCTGTCCAGACTCCTCTTCAGAGCCTTCCTGCCCTCCAGCAGATCAACACTCCTGCCCAGCTTGGTGGCGCCTGTGAACTGTCTGAGAGTGGGCTCAATCCCCTTGTCCAGATCATTGATAAAGGTATTAAACAGGACTGGACCCAGTACTGAGCCCTGGGGAACACCATGGGTGACCAAACACCAGATGGATGCCAATTCCATTCACTCTCACCCTCTGGGCCTGGCCATCCATTTGGTTTTTCACCCAGCAAACACTTCACCCATCCTAGCCATGAGCAGCTGGTTCCTCCAGGACAATGCTGTGGAAAATGGTGTCAAAGGCTTTATTAAAGTCTAGTTAGACAACATACTCAGTTTTTCCCTTACCCACTAGACAGGTCACCTTCTCATAGAGGGAGTTTTAATTAATCTTATTAGAATTTAATTATTCTAATTAGAAGCCACCTTAATTATTCTTTAGCTAACATTTTTAAAGAAATTGGGAGGGGGGGGGGAATATTGCCCCTTATTCACACCTGGAAATATTATTCCTCTGTAACAAATTGAAGGAGCTCTTGTCTCTGGCAGAAAGTTAGACAAATATTAAGCAGGTGTTTCCCAGAAGAGCTTGTCCTTGGGCACCAGGAGGCCCTTAAGTCTTTCAGTTTACACCTGCCTTGTTTGTTTTTCTCAATAGAGATGCAACACTAGCAGACTAAGATGCAGTATCCTGTGTTCAGGACAAGCCAGGCAGAGTCATCTTGTGGGGGTCAATTTTAGGTTGTTGCGTGCCTTAATCTCTGCTGGTAAGATAAAACATCCCTCCAAGTCAAATGACCCTCCCCAAAGTACACTTAAAACCTGACATAGATTTGCATTAAATGCATCCTTATGGGTAAAGCCTCACTTAAGGAAATCACTTCATTCTGGGATTTAGCACACTTAACCCTTCAGGAAAGAAGAGAACAATGCCATACAAATTCCAGTGGTGATGGAGCAATAGAGTACTGGTGTGCCTTGCAGTAAACAAGTCACTGCAGACCATGTGGGCAGGAAATTTAGCACTGGTGATAAGCAAAGAAATGCCAGAAATTAGTATTTCAGAAAGAAAACGTGTTTGAGGAGTGATATATTCATCTATGCTGGGGTGCCAGGTGTGTGAATGGCCAGGCTTCAACTCTGATGAGACCCTTTCTGAGGCAATAGAAAACAGTTTAATTCACAGTGTCCAGTAGTCCTTCACAGATTTTTTTACCCCCAGGAGCAGAGGCCTTGTGCCCCTGCTATCCTTTAGGCACATCTCTCACTCCATCACAGGAGAGGCAGTGAAGGGAGCCCTCCCAGCTGCTGTTTCAATTTGTCTGACCTAATAACAGATGCTTTTGAGGCATCTGCCAGCACATCTCTTGGCTTTTGTGGTTCTGGACAATGGGTGTAATTCCGTGCAGTTCTGTTCCTTTTCCATACTACAGAGCTCTGTTTTACTGATATACAGTTCTCAAGGCAAGCATCTCTCAAGGTCACTGGAGGAATTAGATCCTTAGCGTATACTAAAGGTAGCAGGAATTTTTTTTTTTTAATGCTTCCTTAAAGCCCTGGCTTAGCTATAGACACAGATACACAATCACAACGAGGCCAGGAACAGGGAATATAAAAAAAAAAAAAAGCCCAGGTAGACAAGGTTTCTCAAGGTTCCCTCTCTATGGTGACGTATTTTGAAATTTCATATTCTTACGGAATTAGACTCTCATGGAAAGAGATTTTTTAAGGAGACTGGGAAAAATTAATGACAATGTTATTGCTTCAAGCATAGTCCATTGCTTTTGAGTCTCCAAAGTGTAGCTTTCCAGAAGCTTTTGAAACCCTTAATAAAAGAGGCATTTAAGGGGAGTCCAGACTCTGAGCTGGAGCTGGGGTACCTGAAGGGTCCCATCTGCAGAAGCAGGTCTGAGGGGGGCTCAGTAGTTAGTGGTGGGTAGAGGTTGAGGCAACAGTAAACCAGGCAGGCTCCCAGTACCAGCCATCAGTAAAGTCCTTCAGACTTTTTATGTCCTCTCTAATTACACCATAGTCAAATTTCCCCGAGCCCTTCTTCTTGGCAGGACACCTGCCAGATGGGCTTAGTAATACAGAAACCACAAAAGGATTGCTTTGGGGTGATTTGGATAGTCAAGCTTGGATCTGGCCCATCAGTGTGATGGTACAGTCCTCTTCACAGTGCTGGACAAGTGCCCACCATCTCCAGCAGCCCCACTCATCCTCCCACATTTCTGACTGAAGGACAAACCTCTGCCTTTGGTCCCCAAACTCAGAAAAAGTTCAACTGCCCTCTGTATGTGCCTCTCTCTCCCTCCATCTCCTGCAGCAATGCAGTCCTTGACTGAGGCACTTGGGTCTGACTGGGACAAACCCAGGCCTCAGAGCCCAGGTTTGCAAAGAGACCATCACTTTCTCCAAAAGTTTAATGAAGTGAAAGTACTGCCTATATTTCTGGGACTTCAGGTGCTAGGAGAGCTCAGAGGCCCCATGGGAGAGCTCCCTCTCCCCCCAGTTCAGGAAGGGCTGCTCAGCTGTGCTGGATGAGCATTGTCTCTATACAAGTACAACAAAGAGCTCCTCATTGATTTTTTTTACTTTTCAAATTTAAAAAGGGCACATAAAGCATAGCTATTCATAGAAAAAGAAGCCCAAACCCTGTGAAAGTTTACCCCATGGAAGAGCAGGGGCCAGTGCTGTATCATGAGACATGACTGGTCCACTGCAGTGTCAGGAAATGTGTCACTGCTTTTACCCAGACACTGAAACCAGGAAGAAATAGTTGTCCCAGTAGTGCTGTCTGATTCCAAATTGTTCAAATGAAATGAAAAAAATTAATGAATGCACATTCTTTTGCTCTGAACTTAGTGAAATAACTTAGTAATTGATCACCATCTTCTTCAGTTGGATAACCTTTAACACATCACACATGACAAGAAAGATAGAGACCAAGACCTCAGGTTGTACCATCTGACTCAGGTTTCCCCCTTTGTACTATTTTGGATGTCAATGGAACTGGTAAAAGAAGAAAGCACTAAAGATAACAGCAGAGACCTCTTATCCCAGCACACGGGACTATTGAGCATCTGTCCCAGGCCCAAGATGCCGCAGATGAAATGTGGGCTGCTGACAGTAGAAACGCCCCACCTAATGGTTGAATTTATAAAGCAGGCTGCAGGCAAGCAGTGGTGAAAGCAGAGGAAAAATAGTGCCAGGAATAGTGGGAAAATTTAGGGAAATATTTCTTCTTTTATTCCTGTGCCACTATGGACGCCATCCAAAAGAAGTTTTTCTGGTCGATCAGAGAAATCTGACAAGTAATAACTGGGATCCTTATGGATTTTGGGGCAGGGGGTTTCTCTGGAACATTAAAGTAAATCTCTGTTACCTGAGAAATGAGCACAGGGATATGTATTACCAGCAAAACAGTTTTAACTATTGCGCTCACAATGTGGTTTCCAAAATGTATTAGGTCCTGTGAGCTTTGTTTCTCCTTTTCATTTCCATAAACATCTTTTTATAGAATTGAAATATTTTTCACTCCGTGATGAGAATTTAGGAAAAAATAGGGGGAAAAAAAGCTTGCTGGGTATCGACCTTCCTGCCAACTAAAAGACTTTTTGTATACTGAATAACCAATGAATCAGCTGGCCAGTATTTTACCTCTTATGACCTGAAGGACCTGAAAGACTTTAGGGAATTGCTACATACCTCCTGTTACTGCTCTTGGTAGTAACCTCAATGTGTCCTTAGTTGTAGGTGCAAGAACAACTTTGTAAGACGGTGGGATTTTCATTTGGCGAACAAGCACTGCAGCAGGCTCTCAGAGCTGGGAAAGTAAAGCCATAAAAATCTATAATGCACTGAACTGGTTATCCTCAAAAGCCACCAAATAGCTGTCATGGGCTCTGTTTTAAAAAATTGATAGTGACCCTGAATATTCAAAAAGGTGCATCTTATCATAGATCTGATTTTTGGGGAAAGTGGTTAGCATTTTCTCTCTGAAAATCAAGATTCTTTCATATGATGCCTCCTGTTAGGCAACCAAAGCCCCTTCTAAATAAATTTACCCAGGTTCCTGAAATACAGGAGAGTTTCATGGGCACCTACTTGCCCCTGCACCTACAAAAGAAAAGCACGTGAGCAAAAAAACTGGTGTGCAGGGATGGCCAGCTCCCTGCAGCCCTGTAGGTGAATGCAGCCAGCGCCTTGCTTCTACCACAAGGAATTGCAACCACCTTCTGCAGGCTGTACACCTTCTTTGACCTGCACAATGCCAGTTGCTGCAGTTGCTGGTTGAGATGCAGTCTAAAAAGCAGGTGAGTCCTTCCCATTGCTGTGCTTCCCAAGACTTCTGTAAGGAATCAAAGAAAGAAACCTTTTGGACACTTCAGAGCCAGTCCATCCTTCTCAAGAAACAACTGTGAAGTCAAATTACATCATCAGAAATCCTTGTGTCCCTTGGGATTTGTACCAATACAATGGACTATCAAAAGGCAGTTCTGGATTGCTAACCCAGTTACTGAGATCTTTCATTCTTCTCAGGAATGGGAACAGTGCAGGTAGCAGTGATCCAAACACCCAAATAAGGTCCCGCAAAATGTATCCCAACTCTAACTGTCTCCAAGCTCCAGGACACTTATTCCAGAAGACCAGAAATACCCAAAAGACATCTTCCTTATTAACTCATTTAAATTACACACATCATGTGACAAGAAAGTCTGTACCATTGTCATGGCAAACAGATTTCTTAATAAAACTATTCTCCTCCTCAGATGGGTTCCTTATTTGTACCACTGGGTCTTACTTGTGTGTTGGGAAGATTGAAATAGTAAAAGCATATAAAGTAACAATCTTGTATTCATTCTGTCATTATCAGGGAAGGAGCATGAGAAATAAAGACAAGGAGCACCTGTAAATGTCTCATCAGTATACAAACTGTTTTCCTTACGCCCAAGAGAGCTGACGCATGCCAAGTTTCATGTGACAGCTGGGAATAGGTAGAAAACATGGAACATTAATTACACAAATGGCTTGGCTTTGAAAAGAGCTCAGCAAACTACATTTTCTGCAGCTTGTTCCCTGCTGCCCTTTCCGTGCTGGCTCCTCAGACATGGGCAAAGGAAAGACTGTGTGTCAGGGAGGTGGCTCTGGCCATTGAAATAGGAGCAGTGACGGGCTAAGGACTGTGTTGGTTGGACCAACTTCCTTCTCCTATGCTGCCAGTAGAGGAGGGCTGGCTGGCCAGGGCTGCAGGACCTGACATGACTGCCTGTCTTGCCTTTGCTTGGTGAGGGCAGTTTTTAAATGCACACCCGAAACAAGCCCGGTGCTGTGGCAGGGCTGGATCAAGTTTCGCTACCTGTGGTTCAAGGCTGGCAGAAGAAGTGAGTAATTTGTTGATGAAATCAGTATGTTAGAACTGTGGAAAGGCCTCATGCAGCTAGTCCTTCACATATAACCTTTGAGGAAAACAGCTTTTACTGTTGAAATTGCCAGATGCTATTCTCCCCAGAACATGAAACTCCAGCAAAACTGAACCTTTGAACACAGAAATACAGTTACCCACTGAGTAGTCCAGTGTGACCAGCAAGCATTCCAGCCCTGCCTGCTGCTCAGCCAGAACATTTGGGCAAACCTGGAGCTAGTCTGTGAGGGGCAAACCCTGGCGAGACCCTTGACACTTCCTCTGGGCCTTTGCTCTGCTCCCACAAATGCCACTGAAGGGAAGAGAAAGATCTTGCTGAGGGTTCACCCTGCCCCATCTGAAGATATTCTGGAGGAGCCAAGTTCAGTTCTGTTCCTTCTTGTCACAAACTGTCTATGAAATCATTGGTAATTAATTCATCCATGTGTCCTGCCTGCAAAACAGAAGATGTACTTCACAGGCAGCAGGAAGCTGAGGTGACAGCTGTGGCCAGGGTCCAGCAGGCATCCAGCCTGGAGCCACTGCCTGGATGTGAACAGCACAAGGAGACCAGGACCATTCACCATTGTGCATCTGACTCCTTTTCCAAAACCACCACCACTGATCCTCACTCCCCTTTGGCTTTTCCAGTGCTATTTCTCCAGGAGACATACATAGGTGACACTGAGCGGGACACTGTGGTGGAGAGGGAACAAGCTGTGGTGGGAGACAGCCCATGTGAGCACACAGGTCATCAGAGAAAACACCTACAAAGGCAGCACTTTTTCAGCTTTAGGTTTAACTGAGTTACAATTCCCCTATTTTTACCCAAACCAATGCGAGCAATTGCTCAGGGACTTGTGATGTTCTTCTGGTGTTTTTCTTCACAGACTCTATGTGTCAAAACCCATGTTTGAAAAAGGTACAAAGAGTGCATGTAAATTGTGTGGGAACACAATTCCCAGCAGAAGCTCAATGTCAGTAAGAATTAAAAGAAACAGACTTGTGTTAGTACCCCATGAAACCAAACACTTAAGCCCAAGGGAGTCCTAAGGAAATATAATGAAAATACAGTTAAGTCTTGATTTTGTTCCCCGCTTCCAATGCAGTAGGCTTTTTGATGTCAAGAGAATCAGCCTTGGTCTATGCCTTGCTTCTCCCCTTGTGTAAGGGGAAGGAATGACTCTTCCCCTCACCATGTCTTTATACACTTAAGTTCTTTGGGTCATGGCAGTCTGCAACAAGCATATGGATGCAGATGTGCTACCCTTCTGACTGCAACCAAGAGCTCACCTGATGTTTCCAGGCAATGTGAAAACTCAATCTGAATACTGCAGCTATTATTTTCTATTACCTTCAGTCCCCTGTTTTCAGAATTCACCTGGAAGCAGATACGTGGCAGAGGTACAACATCTGGGTGCTTCCCTTTCAAACAAGCTAACGCTGAGGCTTGGTTTTGAATTAAAAATTTGGTTCACTGTCTTCTTTAAATATTTTTTTAAAAAATAAGTGGACACTGCTCTCCAGTATATACCACCAGTGCCCAACTTGAGACAAACAGAAATGCAAAATCAGGTCTTTCTTTATTCTTTCTTCTTTAGAAACCCAGGTTTAAATGAAAAATAATCTCAGGGCCTGAAGTACAATGACATAACTGTGCAGTTCCAGGGGCTGAAGAAAGTTCAACTTTACTTCTGAAGGTCATGAAATCACAACAGTCTCCATGAAGGTTGTTGAAATTTCTCTTCTAGTGTTCTGTGACTAATGAAAGATTGCAAGAGTGTATTAAGTCAAGCAGCAGGTTGACTGAAGGCCAATAGGACCCTGAGGCTTTGGTAGGTTCTCTAGGCAGCCCCTCGTCTGGTGGCTGCCCTCCATGTAACCCTATGACTGTAGAACAGATTCCTCCACAGCAGAAACTCCAGGTGAGACAAGACCACAACAAAACCTCTGGTAAGAGCCAGAAGAGGCCATGAAAGGCAGGTTTGGGTCTCACCCACAGTTGCTGGGACCAGCGGGGCCAAATGTGTGGCAAACTGGGGAGACAGGGCAGTAGGTGTTTCTCATTAATGCTCATTCTCATTAATTCTCATTTCTCATTAATGCTCAATTTCTCATAAATGCCACATGATGGTATTTAGGATGTGGCTTACAGGGGAGGGCTGCAAATTCTTTGGTTTCTCTGGAATGCTTTCAAACCTTTCTGTTGCTGCAGGACCTAGGCTATGCGTGTTTTCCTTTCAACAGCTTAGAGATAGCTTTTATTCAAAATGGGGGGAAACTAAGGTTGCCTCAGTTTCCTCTTGGGTTTTTGTTTGAGGGCTGAATGGAAGCATTATTATGAAAATGAAAAATTTTCTTCAGGTTTTGACTTTCTATGGTTAATTGGATGCAACTGTGATTCAAAAGCACTACAAAATAACCACTGAAATAAGGTAAATGTTCTCCCTAAGATTTATTTCAAGTAGACAAATGCATTCCAGTAATATTCTTCCAGCCTGGCAAAGAAAGCGCAAACTTCCTGAAATACTATATTTTAGTATCTTTAAAAACTAAAACATATTCTCATGGCAAAAATATGCTTATGAAACAGTATGTTCTAATCAAAACTGTGTCTCATGGGACAAAAAAGTGCTGATTTTTAGTAGCTGGGGGAGGGTGTTAAGGCCTGGCTGGGAAGCTTGTTCTCTCTCCTTGCTGCTGAGACCAGACATGAGTTATGAGGGTAGAAGAAGCCTGCTGCAGAAGAACATCAAGTATATATATTTTTTTTTTTTTTACATTTTTTAAGCAATCCAGGTTCTGGGTGTAGGATTAAGCTCCAGAGACAGACATTCTAAACTTCTTTGGGATAACACCCAGAGAGCGACTTCCTTTTGTTAAATGGCGCACGAAAGAGAGGGAAATCCTAAGACCACCATAAGCAAGGTGTCCCTGAGCTTGCGGGGCTGTTTTTTCCCCATTCTTGGCGAGTTGCCTCACTGGCCTGCAGATGGCGAGTTTGCCACGTGGAGATGTGTCTTTTTGCTGACAAGGAAAAGCCCTGCATCCTTAAGGGAGTCTGAAAAACAAATTCTGCCTGAAGATGATAGCTAAGAGTTAACTCTTCACCCTGCCCAACAGTTCTCCCACAATGCTTCATTTTGCGTGCATGACCAGCTGTTTACCAGGCATGAGGATATTGCCCCGAAGATGGTAATACCAATACTTCAGCAGATCATTAAACATTACCCCTTGTAACAGAAATAGGGATCTTTACTACCCACTTCAGCAGCAACCACAGTCCACAGCACAAAATCATTAAATCTGCTCTTCCAGGAGGTGGAGCAACATGTATATGATGATCATCCGATCGTTTTCTGGTCCCCCCTACAGTCTTTAGTAATACAAAGACATGAATTAAGAGATACCCATATTGACTGACTCCAAAGGTCCCACAGCAAGCTCCACGATTAAGACTCAAGCAATAACTTGCAACATTACTGATCTCTGTGCCACATTGAGTTAAATTCTCCAAGGAGTTCAAAAATTTTGAGTCTGGGCCCCACCGAATCACCATATATTTCTAGGAAAATATGTTTTTCACATCTGTCTTTTCAAAATCCATGTTTGTGTTTTAAACTCATCTGGATTCTTTCACCAATCCACAAAACAAAAATTATGAATACTTCACAAAAGTAAAAATCAGATGTTACAAAGAGTACTTTTAATAGACAAAGGAATATACATTTTTCCCTCAGTGCCCACATGGAAACTGCTAAGCTCATCCTGTGACACATACATTTCCTATTGTTGGCTTCCCTCTCTTCCTTTCCACTTTCCTATTTTTCCCCTTACATTTCTGTCTTGTTCAAGGGCTACATAATGAGACTGGAACATGAATCATGTGTTTCCAAGAAACATAGAGAACTTGCTCTCTGGGTCAAATTTTCCAGTTATTGTTCAATAAAGACTCCTGAGCCCTCCCAAGAGCCTCATGAGAAAGAATTTCTTTCCAACATGCAGCTGCTCATTAATTCCTGGGAAAACCCTGAAAACAAACAGAGTTTTCAGTAACGTAGTAATCTTTCCATTCTGAAGTTTCACTGCTATTTTGTTAAAGAAAGCACTCATAGGTATTAAAAAAACTCCAACATTTTGAATCTGCTATTTTGATCAGCTACACAAATCACACATATACTGCATTCTGGCAGCAAACCTCAATTTTGGTGAGAATTGGGTGCTCGAATAACTAAATAACTGAAATACTGGGGGAAGCGGGGAAGGCATTTCCACCCCTCCTGTTCTGTAGGGCAGTACCCCACTTATCCTTGGATACCTTGGGATTTTTCCCTCTGCCACCACCCCAGCTGCAGGAGGAGCCTGGTAAGGAAGGCTGAGTCATCTGCACCTTGGAGCCCTGGGCAGCACAAAGGACAGGCAGCTGGTGCTACTGCCAGTATTGCTGCAAAGCAGGTGGCAGCATCCTCTCTGACATTCCCAGCATGGCAGAAGGATGCTTCCTCAGCTGTCAGACCATAAATGCACAGCACACAAGCCAGGCCTGTTACACTTGCACCAGGGCTGAGCTCTGCCATCGTGTTCATCTCTACAAGCCACACAACTATAAGAGCTGTGTTCTGTAATGCAACCATGATCCAAAATTTCATATAAACACCAACCTCCTCTTGCTCTGCCACTGCTACCACTGTCCCCCACCCTTGCCCATGGGAATGGGCAGGTTTTGCAAGAACCTGGACACATACATGAGTGTATTTGCCCATGGCTTTCCCTCTGCTCATCCAACACCCAATGCTGCAGGGCTGCTGCCATGACAGGACTGTCTTGGGGCTGCTGCAGGGCAATCAGCAGCTCCATGACAATCAGCAGCTGTGGAGCACAGAAGATGGTGGAGGCTTCCTACAGTTTCAGGAAAGGAGAAATGCACAGCAAAGGCTGAGTGGAAAGAAAGAGGAAACTTTGATTTATGCTCAGAAGAGCATGTTGCTGGCAAAGAGCAGCACTTGGTAACTCATCCCTCCAGCAATCCAGAGATTCTACTTCATTCCTAGATTTTAATAGCTTGTCTTTGACCCCACAACAGTTTGTGAGTCATGTGGGCAAAGCTAAGGGGAACAGAGGCAATACCTCCATAGCATATTTCACCAGCCTGGGGGCATTCCCTTTGCACACACAGCACTTTTTGGCTGATAAAACTCAGCAATTTTGGCTGACTAAACCTCCTCTCCTTGCTGCAAGGCCTTTAATGCCATTATCTCTGCCTTTCCTGATGCACACAGGGCTTCCAGGCTCAGTTGCCAGTGAAGTTGCCACAGGGATGGAGGAGTACCAAATCATGGAGGTCTTAAAGCCCTATTACCACTTGGCACAGAGTGTACTTTTTATTTTATAGGATGGAAATCATTCAACTGCTTTTCCAGATTACTGCGGACAAAAATAATCTCAGAGTTTGGTTGTCATTTAGATGATGTGGTTGTGCAGGGCTGAAAGCAAGACTGCACCACTGGCAATCTCTCTAAGAAGAGCACAGGCTCTTCCATGTCACACAAGCCATCTTTGGAGTTCCCCTCCCTTCCTGCCTCCCCACCCACCACGCCCCCTCCCGATTTCTGCAAAGTTCTGCCACTTCAGGGCAAAAGGTGGATTTGGGAGCGCTGGGTTAATGGTTGGACTCAACTATCTTAAAGGTCATTTCCATCTGAAATGATGCCCTGATACTTTTGTCATGTGTGGATGGAAGGATTTCCATGGCACATCCTGGCCAGAATAAAGTAATGCCTGGTTCTCTAACACTTAAAAGGAGGTGTTGGAGAGTTTCTTTGATTCCCAGTTTTGGTGACACTAATACTCTATGATTCTATGTTGTGTCTGAAGTGGGCTCAGTAATTGCACTGAGCACAAACCAACAGCTAAGCGGCTTTGCCTAATGGAGCCCTTGCATTTTGTAGGTTCTGGCTCTTTCTTTCCCTTTTCCACAGTTGACAAAGTCTGGATGGTATTTTGCTGAGATCAACAATCAAATCCTCCACAATTTGCTTCAAGGCACTTTTGACACTCATTGATAGTGTCTGCACAGTGATTTCTTTGGGTGTTATTCTACTGCAGGCATAGATCAAAGTGCTCTCTCTGACCCCCCTGCTTACCACTCAACTTGCATTCCCCAGCCACCACAGCCAGTCGGAAACTTTTCTAATGAGGCTGCTTTATCACTTATGAACATTATCATTATCAGCACTGTAGATCTGTGAGTGAACAGCTTGCTAGTAGTAAATGGTGATAAGAAAGACACCCTTGGCAAAGGCAGATGGAATTTTGCCTTGCAATATCTCCCTTACTCTGGGCCAGCTCAGGATGCCCCTTTTACAAATGTGGGTCTATATGGCAAATGTGTTCGCATGTCTCCTGCCAGAGATTACAGAGTCTTCTTCTTTGCTTTTTGCACCATCCAGTAATGGGGGAGACAGGTTTCTTTGTAGGGATTGCTTTGCTTCCCGAAATCTTAGAAGGATCATAGAATAACAATAAAATGAAGTCAATGGGAAATCATGGTTTCCATCCACAACACACACAAAACATAAAAAGTCAGAATTTTGTAGAAAAGTCATTCACTCCATTAAATTGTAAGAACTAAAGGCTGTAAAATTACTCTCAGGACTAATTTCTGAAAGGAAAAGAGAGGCAAAATAAAAGTGTAATTCAATTTGATGGAAACAAAAAGAATTATTTACTTTTTATTATTATTTGCCAAGCACAGGCTTTAGTTAAATCCTGAGAGCCGCACATGATGTCACTGGCTCTAGGAACGTGGCTGTCTCTTCTGGCAGTCATTAGTGTTGTTGGTATGTACAACAGGTCTTCTAAAAATAGTCATGTTCAAATTAGAGCTGCAAAAACCCTGATGCAGTGATTCTCTGTGGTGTCCTGTGTCATCTCTCCTCACATTTGTCAAAGACAGATTTTGTCTCACCTTCTTCTAAACTACTTTTACTAATCTTTAATAGTACAGACCATCATCTCAATTACTGTATTGCAGTATGTATGTTCAGGGAGGAGATCCAACATGCCTTTGTTTCTCAGTTTAATTAAAGGTAAGTGGTAAAATGGAAGTGACAAGATAAGCATCTTGCATGTCCTTTTTATAATATTTCATCATTCACAGCTTTGCTCCTTGCAATCATCTGCTGCAAATTTCTCAAATATTATTTGATGTTACTCCACTGGTTTTCAAAATTGTTTAGCAAGAAATGTTAAATGCAGCCTGGACTCAGACAATTGAAAGTAGCTCTGTGAGTCAGGGGAGTGCAAGTTGCAAAAGCCAGTAACTGCACAGGAGGATGTATTTACAAAAGGTACTGAAGGGTGCTGGAGCAGCAAATCAGACCATTGAAAAGCTAAGGCCAGACATTGATTCTTACATAAGTGTTACCTAACTGTTACTTCTTCCCGGAAATCAGTCCACTAGAGCTGTCTTTTGTTTCATTACAAATGATCCTTTGTGAGGACCCTCGACAACAACTGAGAGGTTTTTAAGTACTGTTTATTATCACTACATGAGCTTGACTGCAAGGATCAGCTTTAGCTTTCTCTCCTGGGAATATGAAAGGTATTGTCAGGGACATAATATCACTGCTGTGGGAAATACAACACCTTGTTAATCCTGCATTTGTTTCATGCTAGAACCTACACTGTGAACTCTGACCACCCCTTGTAGTAACCACACAGCAGTACTCTAAAATACAGCCAGTGCAATCAAAAGAACCACCAGTGTTTGTCATGCTCATGAATACTGTGTGCACTTGGAAAGCTGAGTCCTCCCCAGAAGAGGACTTCCAAGAGTCCCCTCTTTTTTTTCCTTTTTTTTTTTCTTCTTTTTTTTTCTTTTCTAAAGCACTGAGTGAATCTAAGGAAGTTCTCGGCAAGGTGTCCCTGTTCCTGGTATCCAACCATTTGATTCTCATCTTGCATATGGGTGCTAGACTTGCAACTTTGCTGTGAGCAATAATTGATCCTGTGATGTGCAGGGGGGAAATTCTGCATTGTTCTGCACAATATCCAATGCACCAGAAGGTTTTGTGTACCAGATGAAAGGCTGAACTTGCTTTTGTTCTACTTGCAGCTCCTTCATGTTTAATTTCCCTTACTACTCAGATGCAAAGTAAAACTGTGACTATAACTTCACATTTGCAATTTGACCTGCTTTAATGAACAGCCCCCGCTTTAATGTACAGCTGCCGCCTCTATTTTTTGTTACACACGCAAAGAAATGCCACATGAGAGAGAGAGCAGCCACATATAATACATTTTATGAGAGCCAGTTCGTTCCTTCAAGCAGAGACTGGGTATTTCTGGCTAGGAGGAGTGCTAGATTTTCCCAGCACTGTTTCTTCTGGATCAGCAACTCTGTGTTGCGCCTTGGAAGGCTCCAAGAGTTAGGTGGGTTTCAGAGCTGGGCACTGGAGCTGGAGAGAGAAACTACCTTTTTTCTTGAGTGAAGGCCTGAGTGACAGATTTTCACACTGGAGGAGAATCATCTCTTCTTGGGTGATTCTTACACTCTCTCTGATCCTCGACTGCCACAGCTGCTTGAACCCCAGGGGCTAGAACAGGATGAAACAAAGAACTGAAATTATTAAGAGGCATGAAGAACACTCAGCCCATTCTGTTGACTTCTGTGGGATTGAATCTGACCTTTCTTTGTTGAAAAGTGTATCATTTATACAAACTAATCTGTTGCCCACACATAAAGAAACATTAAATTCTCCAAGTCTGTAATTCTCAACAAACTTTTTTACAGGGCGTTTATGCTGCCTTCAAAATACAAAAACCTGTGTCTGAGAGAGGACATAGTAGTTAAGAGAATTGTAGCTGGAATTGCTTATACAGTCATTCTTTAGAATTCTAGATGGTTTCATCACACGTAGATATCATGTCCTAAACTGTAACTGAGTGTGGCAGAGAATCAGGGCCCCTACAAGGCATGTCCACAACTCTTATGGTCAATTCTAAGTATTACTTATGTATTTTGGTGAGTTGATTTACATCTACACATGGATTATAACTACAGGCAATTTTTCATCAACAATGTTCCATCAACATCTAATAAAAGAACAATTGTGCTTTTGCAACCATATAAAAAATTACTTTGCATAGATCAGGAAAGATAATAATTATCATAAAGCTTACTTGACTGTGTTCAGAAAATTAGCAACTGCTCAGGGAGGACTGGCAGTGGCAAGATGTCATGTAAAAGGAAATTATAAAAATAAGACAATTGGAGTTTCTGAGCAGAAAATTTTTGAAAAACATGTTTTTGAGAAATAAGAAAACACCAAAATAGTACTTCTTGCAGAAGCAATACAAATGTGCAGCACTGTCACACTCAATGATTGCTATGGCTCCCTGAATAATTACAGCAAATTAAGTTCTATCATTTTCTTTAATTCATACACAGCTAAAATAAAATTTCTCAGCTGAAAAAAACAAACTGGTGTTTTGTTGACAAAAGAGCTACACTTTGAATGGAAAAAAGGATCAAACAGCTGACTGAGAACACACTATTTTTGTATCTAATTATGCAGCAAACCATGGAAATACAAAAATGTTGCTGCTGTTTTTCAATGTTATGCTTCCCTCGTCAATGTGGTTACTCTGAGATGGGAAAGAACAGTGTCAGAAATACCTGAAATATGAAAAAGGAAAATTAAATTATTTCAATTTTGACAACGTACCAGCTTGTGATAGTACTAGGAACATTTATATGCAACTTAACACAAAATGAGAATGACATTTTTCCTCCAGTATTAGTCTTGTGATATAATTTGTAACCTGGCAAAGTAAGCCAGAAGAAAGTCAGAATTTGATCCTAGATGTTGCAATCAAAGTTTCTTCCCTTCCAAAGGAATTTAAAAACATGATACTTCAGCTGATATCCAGATCCCATGTAAATACTGAGGCACATCTGTACCGATGGTTGTTGCTGTAACCTTGCGGTTCCAAGAAGCTTCACTCGCTCTTGCTGTCAAAACCAGTTTTAGGTTTTCACAAAACTTATTCTTTTTCTTTCAGGCTGTGAGTTTGCAAAAAATGTAGGGAATAAACATGTAGAAAACTATGGTGAAGAACAACCTCCTTGGGAGCACGTTACCTTCTGCACTCCAAGGCTTGGAACTCACAAGAAGGGAATTTGCTGATCTGATTTAAACTCAGTACCCCTGTATGTATGCATTATAAAATAGTATTTAATTACTGAAACTTCACATCTGCGCTCCTACTTAACTCATCCTTATTCCATGTGTGAAACAGATGTCTGTTCCTGAGTGGGTAGATATACCTTCTTCTCTTTACACCAAATCATGTCGTTACTTTAAGAATATTTTTACATAATGCATTAGTTTTAGAGAAACTCCTTACTGCATACAGACAACTAAGTGAAACAGATAATGTTCTTCACAGCTAATACTATGTATTTACATGCAAATACTGTATTTAAAGACCAGCAATGATAACTCCATTTCTTACAGATTAGGATACTACTTGAGACAACTGGAATGAGAGTCCTTGCAGAGAAATCCTAATGCAGAAGCAATCAAATGCCAGGAGAAGGTTTGCCTCAACTTTTCTCAACTAGGACCAAACATGAAATCATAGTAGACAGACAGAGAACATCCAAGTTAAAGCCCATCCCTAATCAGTAGATATTTGAGCTACCAGATTTGCTAGGCAGAATACCTTCACAACCGGGGACAAGAAAGAAAAGGAGATGGGACAAGTAAGGAGTTAATAATCTCCAATCTTGTCTGTCATCTCTCCCTACGAAATTTCAAAGTTCAGTTATAAGCCTTGTACTCATGCAGCCAGGAAGGTAAACATCATCAGCATGATTTAAAGGGCTTTCATCATACCCCTCATGATCATTCAAGTAGATAAGGAAAAACAAAACAAACAGAACAAAGCCATGTAGAAAATACTTCACTTTGTCAGTTGAAAAACAAACACTTTTTACAGAGTTGCAGATTAACCTAAGGTAGATTCATGAGCTTCTCTCCTGCTCTACTCAATTCCACACCATTGGGTTGCTGATCTGTGATAGCTACTGACCTTTTCCCTAAGGACATCCCTGTCCCTGCCTTAGGAACGCTTCCTGCTAATAATGTTCACGTACCTTTCCCATATCACTTTTGACATATAATTTTGCTGTGTTTTTCACACCAAAGGCACTACCATATAAGTTCTCTGCCCCTGCTGTTTCCAGTATTGTCACTTACAGCCTTGAGCCTTCTTTTCTGACGCAGCTGGAGGATGGCAGCTGAGTGCAGAAACCTCTCTGCAGAGGTTTACATGGGTAATGTTGATTCTCTAGGCAGCTGCAGTGCTATGCAGCAAGCTTTAGAGCTCCTTTTTATAGATGCTCTTATCAGTATGCTTTGACTCCTGGGGCCACAGTCATACCAAGAATAATCAAAATACTGGCAGTTCCCAGACTACACGTGGATGTAACTTGTCCTAGCAGCTAGTAACCTTCATAGACATTAAGCTGTGAAGCCTTTAGGGAATAGTGGAAATTAAGTTTTTTAAGTACATTTCTATCCTTGCTGTGTAGCCTATTCTGAAGTTCAGTGAATGCTGATGGAACAGTTCACATGAACAGGTTTAATCAGGCCTGCAGACAACAATTATGTAAGCATGATGCAATTTTCTGGGACAAAAACACGGAGCAAGTTCAGCATTTCATTACATTTCATTATGGATTGAGAGCCTTAATCCATATGTAGGTAAGGATTGACTAAACTTGGTAGGTAGCTGGTTGTAACAGGAAGTAAAGGTGTCTGGATATGATGGTTGCATTCCTCAACTTCATTAGCTGGATGAGTTGTCTGGTCCTGGAGCACATTATGTCTAGGTTAGAATATAGACAAGCAGTGACATATAGATACATATTTATACATAAGTGTATGTTTACTTCTTACTGCATATTCTGTACTGCCAAATTTACTTCACCTTAACTGTTTTCCCCAAGTATGGAGCAGTAGATTCACTTCAGGTCACGGGAAAGTAGCTCAAGCCAAATGATGCAGAGTAGAGTTCCAAGGAAGCAGAGTACTCTTGTGTGGTGTGGTTAACTAAGTACAGACACAAAGGTGAGTGGCTGTATGGAAAATCAGATGAGCTAGGGAAGCCACGTATGCTGTGGGAATTTCATCCCTTACTTAGGATACCACAGCACCCAGTCAGTAGTGAGAACTATCTTTTTATCTCTTCTCCAATGCTGCTGCTTTCTTATTTTTTAAACAGGGGCTATTAAACCATTTTGTGAGAAGTTAAGGTTTTTTAAAAAGTTTAAACTCCTGTCTGGATCTGAAAAAGCAGAGCTGCTACCTTTGCTGGAAATGGTGTTTCTCACTGGTATTTCTTATGAACAGATTCACCCATCCTGTTTCAAAAATATTAGGCACACTATATCCATGTACACTTATATTCACACCTTATTGTTTCTTGGTCTTATACTGCTTTTCTTTCCCCTAACAATTTATATTCTTTGGCCTCCCTGAAGCCAGCAAAAAAGAACCTCAGGGGAAAAAACGTCAGACACATTTCTGATATATAAAATAATAGATATATTTCTTCCATTCTTGGATGGATGGATAAAGAATCCTTATGGTCCCCACAGGCAGTCAAAAAATACTTCCAGCACAAATATTATTAGGGAATTTCTCCTGATGCCCCTTCTCCCTGTCTGGCCTTAAAAGTAACAGTGGCTGTGGGATGTTAAGTGAGGAGCTGGACCACATTTCAGCACTGCTGATACACCAAACGTGGGTGATGTAGCACACATTTCACAGCCTTAGGAAGCATAAAGCCACTCCAGACTAATTCCTGATAAGGCTGAGAATCATCTGTCGGCGATTGAATGACTGACCCAGACCGGCAGGGAATCTGAATCATTTATTCAAAGGAGTGAGTTGGTTTTACACACTTTTCTAAGGCACAGTTATTTCTTTATATGGTGTGACCTATCCCATGGTGCCACATCAGCAGCACACTTTCTCAGTGTCCTTCTATGGGATGATCACTCACTGTTCACCCATCCATCCGTCAGTTCCCGGCAGGCTCCTCTCTGTAGGTGTCTGCCCTGTGACACCTCCTCCCCCCAGGGTCTGGTGGAGACAAGCCTCTCTGTGCCACCATGGGCTCCTTTGTGCTGCCATGTGCCTCTGCAGGCAGGTTTTACAGCTCACAACTCCATTCTACCTTATAATTCCCCATAATCATCCTGGTATTGCTATTTAGCAACTGCTCTGCAAACACAAGCAGGGAAGCCTTGCTCACTTAAAATGCAGGGTATGAGACAAGCAAAGCTTTGAACGTCTCAGCCTGTGAAACATTCATCTGCTGTCTCCATCTGCCTTTGCAGGGAGCACATCTAAATGCCTACCCTTAAAGGGAAGTCACTATTTTAAGGACTTACTCTGGCAGCAGAACAATGAGAATTTCTACCAAACACATTCACCATAACATAAAAACTTCAGGGATAAGGTTCAGATGCAAAAACGGGGTGTGGGAGAAGTTATATAAAGTATATTTCCTTTTGCACCAGATAGGAAGGCTGTGAGCTTCACTGGTCTGAACGTTAACCAAGCCTGCCCTTTTGCACTCTGCCACTGTCACCAGCTCCTTCAGAAGTAAAGGATCAAAAGTAAATAGTATCCTTTTCTGCTGATCACACCACCAAGCACATGCAGTTTTCAGATTCGAGGGGTTGTGCATTAGTTTCTTTGAATGCCTTTAAAAGCAACCTGGTATCATCTGCCCAGAAGAGAGCAGCATTGATACCCTGGTAAGGACAACCAAGGTATTATCTCTTGCCAGACAGTGAGCTAGCTCATATTATCAGACAAAATATAGGGATCCAATTATTGTGCTGAAATTTAGGAATTATTTCTATTAATCAATTAATAACCCAAGCATTCTTAATGGGAGCTTTTGTGTGTAACAGGCATAAACCTGAATCACTCACACAGTTGTGTTTGTGTTAAGGCAACAGAAACTGTTCATAACATTTGAGGCTTGAGTAAAAGTACACTGTGCTATAGACAAGGCTACCCTTGATGCACTGCAGATGTACCTTAATTAATCACAGAAACAATCTGCTGTTTGCAGGGAATTTTTGATGGATCCATTTTGAAGGGCATATGCACTTAAGAGCCTGATGTTGACAGACGAAGTGTAACTCTGTTACCTAAAAAGCCTGTGGCTTCAAAATTTAGAGGAGAAGACGATATTCTGCCTAACTGAGGCTTCCTTCTTTTCTTCCGTGGGACAACATTGCCTCCTATTCACACCTCTGCCAAGGATTTTCTGTGAGACTGTGACCATCTCGCTGGGGCAGAGCTGTTTGCTGAGCGTGCCTCTGCCTACGCTCTGCCAAGGCAACGCTGGCGGCGAGTCAAGCGCAGCTTGGCACGGGCCCCGGCCGGCTCCCCCCGGGCTGGGCTGCAATCACGCTCCAGTTCTGCCAGTACCCGAGCGCGTTCGTGATGCCGCACAGTAATTCGGGCAGGACCCTGCTCCTGCAGGAGAAGCCCTATGAGCGGTGAAGCACAGAATTCCCTCCCCCAGCGCACAAAAACGTAATAGTTATATTTTGCTGAACAATCACAAATTTTCACAGCACTGCAATGGCAATCAAATCAAGTACAAACCTCTTTATTTTTTTTCCTTGCCATTGGAGCCGAACTACTTTTACGTTTCTGTGTGGGTGACTGCCTGTGATCCCACAGAGGGGAGGTAGCTTTCTTGAAGAGTGTGCTGGAGCAACTGTTGATCTCCCTTGTGAAATCCCATCTGTTGTCTGCAGCAGCTCTTACTTGCTGGCTGAACAAGATAATGTTTCCCAAGCAGTAGCTGTAATTTTCCAAGCACTTTGCTGGGTGCAAAGTCAGAACTTGATTCGAAAAAGGACAAGCAGGGATATAATTTTGCACTCTCCCTTCTGTTTTGCAGCGTGTTATGAATTAAGCTGCTGGCAGTCAGGTAGGGCTGAGTCCTTGTGGGCTTCAGGCTTTTTTCGAGACCTCTAAAGATGAAGAACAGTGGGTTAATTTTAGAGGTGGATTCTGGAAATGGGGAAGCCAATTTTTTTTGGCATAATTTTGTGTATTATTAATCCACATTTTTTTACAATCTGCCATTTATTATTTAAATAATATCTAAATGAATGTTAGTTTATGGTGAAAACTAATCAGCAGGAGCTAAAGCTGGCAATATTGCAGTGTATTAGAAAAAGGTTCTTCCCCCAGAGGGTGGTTGGGCACTGGAACAGGCTGCCCGGGGAAGCGGTCACAGCACCAAGCCTGACAGAGTTCAAGTAGCGTTTGGACAATGCTCTCGGGCACTTGGTGTGACCCTTGGGGTGTCCTCTGCAGGGTCAGGAGCTGGGCTTTGATGATCCTTGAGGGTCCATTTCAACTCAGAATATTCTGTGATTCTGACCGTAATGAATAATTTTAGGAAATTAAAAAGAAGATTGTGACGATTTGGGGGAAAACCCCATAAATAATAATGCAACCACCTCTTCTTCGTGGTTATGGGGAAATTCCTTCGGTTTGAAGAGCTGTACCTGAAATCACTCTCCCCCCGTATTAGTGAGACATTTCCCTCGTGCTGAAACATTTGAATTTGTTTTCTCCAAGACGTGAGCGAAATGTGAAATACACAAATCTA